>NC_045957.1:95390199-95724292 GCF_010909765.2 Amblyraja radiata
CTGCAGCGCGTGACCAGTCTATCCCGCAATGCATTGTCTTTTCGCAGCATTGAGTTTAAAAATCACACAAGACCAAGTGCAGACCAGACGGGTCTGTTCCCCAGACGTGCGGATGCGGGGGGGGGGGGGGCGGCATGCAGCGTCATACACACTAACCACCCCCACTCACAAACTAACTACCCCCCCACACACACCCCCTTGATATTAAATTAATATTATTAATTTGCTCCTTTTACCCCATAACCGCCCTATCTACTGATGCATAGCCCCCAACTCACAGGCGCGTCTAGAGAGGGACGGGGGGTGGTGGGGGCAGAGACAGAGAGAGAGTGGCAGAGACAGAGAGAGGGGCAAGAGACAGAGGGAGAGGGGGTGGAGGGGAGGAGGAGAGGGAGGGTTGGTGAGGGGGGGGAAGGTGGGGGGAAGAGGAGAGAGAGAGAGGGGGGAGAGAGAGGGGGGGAGAGAGAGGGGGAGAGAGAGATGGCGAGAGAGGGGGGAGACAGAGAAAGGGGGAGAGAGAGAGAGAGAGAGGGGGGAGAGAGAGAGGGGGGAGAGAGAGAGGGAGATAGAGGGGGAGGGGAAGAGGGAGAGAGAGAGAGAGAGAGGGGGGGAACGAGAGGGAGAGAGAGGATGTGGGAGAGAGAGAGGAGGGGGAGAGAGAGAGGGAGGGGAAGAGGGAGAGGGAGGAGAGAGAGAGAGGGGGAGAGAGAGAGGGGGGGAGAGAGAGAGGGGGGAGATAGAGGAGGGAGAGAGAGAGGGGGGAGAGAGAGGGAGGGGAGAGAGAGGGGGGGGAGTGGGGTAGGATGAGGGGGGTGAGAGAGAGGGGGGAGAGAGAGAGTGGGGAGAGAGAGGGAGAGGAGGGGAGAGAGAGAGAGAGAGAGGGGGAGAGAGAGAGAGTAGGAGAGAGAGAGAGGGGGGGGGGTCGCAAGGTTTTTTTCAAAGCTCGCTTGCCCGCTTGCAAGGTTTTTTTCAAAGGACTTGCGAGTGGTGCGACTGGCAGCGCGTTCGGTTTGCAGCGAGAGGGAGGGAGGGGCGTGATTTCACTCGCTGCGCCGGGGGCAGGTTTCCCAGAGGGAGTAATGGCCGCGAGGGCCACCATCTCACCGCGTGCCCTGTGCGACGATAACGGCCGCCACAATGTTCTACCATCGGGCGGGGGAGACGGAGAGGATTCAGACGCAAGCCGGTGGCCTCCGGTGACCGGCTGTGACCTGCTGTGACCTCCGGTGACCGGCTGTGACCTCCGAATCTGCAGAACACTCGGTCTTTCTGTGCATTTTGAAGAACGGGGGGGGGGGGGGGGGGGAGAGTGGTAACGTAGCTCGTGGAAAACTGCGCATTGACATTAATCCAGAGCGGCGGGGGGCAGGGGTGGTGGGGCCACGAGTGAGTTAGGACACGAGCAAGGGCATTGTGAGGTCTGCAGCTGGGCAACCTTAATATTTTTTTGAAATGTCAGTTTGGTTATAAATGTTAGTAAATATCTCGGGAAATAATTGACCAAATTTATAGAGGATTGGATTTTTGAAATCATAAGGAAAATTTCTACCAGAAGATGTAAAAATGTCACTGTCAGCAGCTAGGCAGGGGTCATATTTTAAAAAAAGGTCAGATTGGTCAACAATTTTAATAAAAAAGTCAGGAAAATAATGCACCAAATGTACAGAGGATTTCTAAAATCACAAGGAAAATCTCTACTGAAATATGTAAAAATTTCCCCGTTTCGGCATCTGATTTTCGAGGAGATACATTTCAAATGCAAAATGACACCCACACACCCACATACACACAGTTTTACTAGATATATGATGCCTTTGCCTTGGTGTGAAGTTCGGCAAGAAATTCGGTAATCGATTGCCCTTCCTGTTGCACCGTCCGGTAGAAATCAAAGCGAGCTGTGAGGAAATTTCGACTTTCTTCAAAATGCAGCTGCAAAGCCGTTGTGATTTCAGCATATGAGGCTTCAGTTACTTCTTCTGTAAGTAAATTTTGAAGCAGTGCAAATGTTTCTGGAGACATCGACGAACACAAGAGAGCCTTCTGGTCAGTCGTAATTGTCATACTTTCAAAATAAAACTCAGCTCGCATTAAATACGATGACCACCTTTCTCGCTCGGGATCGAAATGATTGAACTGCCGAGACATGTTAGTTAGAGTTCACTACAGAACTCAAAAAATATATATTTTAAACAAAAAATAGGCTCTTATCTGGGTCTTTGGACGCAACCCGAAGAATCCCACTTCTGACACCACTTTCGTGTTCGTCTTCTAGGTCTGCGCAAGTACGTGAGAGTCTTCAAGGTACAACAGAAGTCTTTATTACATTACTTCAATGCTGGCAGCAAGGCAACTCAAAATGGCTGCACACACAGAATCTGACTGCACACACACACAGACAGGATAAACTATATACAAGACATCTCCCTTTGCCCTGTGCAGCACCACCTGCTGCACGGGAGGAGCAACAGGTCCTCTCACCCCACACAGCCCATCAAACATCACATTTATGTGACAAATAAAGTTGACTTGACATGATTTTCCCTCTCCATGTATTTATCCAACTTCCTTTTGAAGGCTACAATAGAACTATGAGTTTTAGTTTAGTTTAGTACAGTACGGAAACAGGCCGTGACAAACAGTACAGAAACAGGCACTGACAAGCGGTCCCCGCACATCAACACTATCCTACACACACTAAGGCCAATTTACATTTTTTATACCAAGCTAGTTAACCTACAAACCTGTACGTCTTTGGAGTGTGTGAGAAAACCGAAGATCTCAGAGAAAACCCATGCGGTCACGGGGAGAAAGTACAAACTCCATACAGACAGCATCCGTAGTCGGGATTGAACCCGGGTCTCTGGCGCTGTAATGCAGCATCGCTATGGTGGTGTTGCGGTGTTGAACGGTAGTAGATCTCTCTGCACCACTGTGCCACTGTTCACTTTTTACTCAGTGCCTAACGACTACTCTTCACTCAGTACCTATACTGTTAGTCTCTCTACTTTGCCTGCAAATCAACTGCTGTAACTATCTACACATCGGCACGTGTGCACATACATATACACACACAAATACACAGACACACACACAGATACACACACACCAATAGACACACGCACCAATGCGCGCGTGCGCGCACACACACACACACACACACACACACACACACACACACACACACACACACACACACACACACACACACACACACACACACACACACACACACTACTCAAAAAGAACAAAGTATATTCTGGTCCTTTCTCCCACCTGACAAATGTTGAGGAGCGATCGATGCTCCATCTAAATGCATCACATACCGTCGGTTAAGTTGTTCCATTTGCTGGATGGAGTTGGACCGGCGCAAACCATCGAGCGTTGCGGCTGTTGTCGGTCGTTGCCATGTTGTTGTACGATTCACATGATCCACGTAAAAAACTCTCCCATGACTATCAATTCGTGCTTCCCAGTCTGGAATTTAACAAGAATTATTCTTAGCTTCCAAGTTTGGAAATCAAAGAAATTAAATTTCATGGAGAAACAAAACCAGAATGTCATAAAAATCTGTCATTTTATAGAAGACACTTTACTGTTACAAGGGAAGGAGCATTTCCAATGGGAGAGATACAATTCAAATGAGCCAATATTTTCCATTTGCTGTTATTTTAACACGTCAATAAATAATTTTCTCAGTGTTAAAATGTAACTGATTAAAAATGATCTCAGCCTGGACAGGAATAAATACTATTTCGTACATGCAGAAATATTTTAAATAGACCATTACTCCAAAGATGGGGCCAAGAAACATTAGAAAAATAACTCTATCTGCCCTCCTGTGCACTTTAGATTGATTTAGTTCTGTACCCCCTTTCTTTGCTATGTGGTGTTGAACGGTAGTAGATGTATCATAGGAGAATTGATCATTATGAGAGAGGCTGATCAGAATGCCAGGATTGATAAAATCAAAACACAATACAGATGTTCAAGAAGATCACCTAACACCACGTTCTCAAGGATAATCAGAGATGGGCATTAAATGGTGGTCTTGCCGATGAGGTCCAAATTTCCATAAATGAATAACAAAGTACACATTCAAGCCATTGAACCTCACTGCAATTCTTGTTGCAAGAAGAAATTAATTCTTCCGCTTGGTACATATGACAATAACATTTTTGACTCTTGATGTTTGACTTACTCTGCATCAAGATGTCCCTTTTAAATCTTTCCCCTATCAACTATGCTCCCTAGTTTGAGACTCTCCATCCTTGGAAAAAGGAATGTGGCCATACACCTTAACTGCAAGGTAGACACAAAATGCTTGAGTAACTCAGTGAGACAGGCAGTATCTCTGGAGAGAGGAATGGGTGACGTTTCGGGTCTGAAGAAGGTTCTCGACCCGAAACATCACCCATTCCTTCTCTCCAGAGATGCTGCCTGTCCTGGTGAGTTACTCCAGCATTTTGTGTCCATCTCAATTCCTGTACACCCGGCCATGACCATTGAAGGCAGGTGGCCAAATTCCCTTTTCATCACCCTGTTTATCTGTGGTGCCATTTTCAGGGAACTATCTACTAGTACCCGCTGGTCACTCTGTTCTATTTGCTGTTTAATTTCTTTCCCTGTTAAACTTACCAAAATGCAATACATCGCACTTCATTTAGTTAAAGTCCATCTGCCATTCCTTGCTTCACATTTCCAGTTGTTCCCGATTCCGTTGTAATCTTAAGTAACATTCTTTACTAATTTTGCTGTCATCTGCAAACTGACTAAACAAGCCAATTATATTCTCCTCCAAATAATTAATGTTCACAAACAACAGTGGAACCAGTACCAATTTCTGTAGCACATGCCAGCAGTCCACTCTAAAAAACCCTTCACTAACACCCTCTGACTCCTACCACCGGCAATTGGGTGGCCAGTAGATTAGCTTACCTTGCATCCCATGAGATCTAACCTTCTGGGCCAGCTTACTATGAGGGACTTCGTCAAAGGCCTTGCTAAAGTCCATATGGACAATGTCCACCACCCAGCCTTCACCAACCCTCTTGGACACCTCTTCAAACACTCAATCAAATTGGTGAGACATGATTTCCCACACACAACACCATGCAGTCCTTGCTTTTCCACATGCAGATAGATCTTGGCTCTCAGAATCCCTTCCAGTGAAATATCCAACATTGATTTTAGATTCACTGGCCTGTAGTTCCCGGCGTTTCTTTGCTGCCCTTTCAAATAAAGGCAGAATAGGAAAAGTCTGGAACAGGGTGATCAGTCATGATCATATTGAATGGCTGTGTTGGCTCGAATGGCCGAATGGCCTACTCTTGCACCTATTTTCAATGTTTCTATGTTGCTATCAGCCAACCACCAGTCTTACGATAACTCACCTGTGGCTAACATTATAAATACCTCTGCCAGTGACCCTGCAATTTTTGTAATTTCTTATTATGGAAAAATGCTATGATTTAAGATGCATTGAAAGGATTTAAGTAAATTGAACTGAGGATTAAATGCAGCCGGTGATGATAGTTGAGATTTTAAATCCTGCAAATCATGCTTAGTTCATTACTGACACGCATGTAATTGTACAGTGATGTTCTAGTCAAAATACTGATTAAAAAAAAGATCTTGCAGCTTTAAACTGTGAATGCTCAGTTTATACAGAAAGTGATAATGGAAACAGCGTGTGCTGTGAAACAGGGTCCACAATAAGAGTGGAAGAGTAGAAATACTTTGTAGCTCTGAGAACTATGAATAAATTATGCTGACCTTCATCAACTATCAAATTATTGATTTGACAAAGAGCAAAGGCCATGCTGGATAAGTCATGTCACATTCTCTAAATTTGCAGAGCAGGTTAACTTGAAAGGATCTGGGCTTTCATTCTCACTATGCTCAAAAAGCTGTGAAATGCAATAATGGATTATAAACATGTTTCCGCTTTCTTTTCAGATGCTGACGCAAGAACCAGACGTTCATAATTAATTTCAAAGCAGAAGACTGGAGCAATGACAACATTATTCACACTGGGCTCCAGATCAGAAGCTGGCGATTTGGAACAAATGAAGAGTAATTTACCCTGCAGAAGAACTTGAACTCAAAGCGACTAGTGAGTAACAGAAGGGACAGAGATAATCCAGGGCAAGAAGCTTTTGTATAGGAAGCAGCCTCTCTGGGTGGTGCTCATTGAGCGTCTAATGCAGAAATATTGTAACTTCACGCATTCCAAGAAGGCTGCTTGGGAGGTTCAGTGGCAGCATGTAGCAGGCAGCACCAAAGACCCAGATTCGATTCTGACCTCGGTGCCGTCCGTATGTGACCACATGGATTTCCCCCATGTGCTGCGATTTCCTCCCACATTACAAAGACGGCGAGTTTGTAGGTTAATTGGCGTCTGTAAAAATTGCCGGTTATGCATAGGGAGTGGATGAGAAAGTGTCAATAACATAGAACTGGTGTGAATGGGTGGTCGATGGTTAGCATTGACATAGTGGGCCGAATGGTCTGTATCAATGCTGTATCTCTAAACTAAATTAAACACGGACAGTATAGAAAATCATATGCCACATTCTGTTAGATTAAACATTACCTATTAAATACTAGAATTAACAAAATAATAAATGTACATTATCAAAATGTTCCTCCTTTCAATTGCTTTTGAGGAGAAAAATAGATGGTACCATGTGAAATAACAATATGCACCATCTATCTATATAATATTAAAACTGTGTGTGTGTGTGTGTGTGTGTGTGTGTGTTTCTGCCTGACTTGTGGGTGCCAGCCTTTGATTCGTTGCTACGCCAACACCAGAAGCAGAAACGCCGAGATTTTTTCCATTTTAGTAGAGATTTCACTTTTCATTCCAAGTATGCACTCCTGATTAAATGTTGTCGTGTTTATGTACACATTTTTAATAAAATCCTTCTCCTCCCCCCCCACTCACTCATTTTGTCGCCTCCTGCTGGCCAGCGACCATAACGGCTGCTGGCGCCCGCCTCTCGTCTCAAAGACGCCATTTAAAAACAGCCGCACAGCTGAGTGCTGGAATCTTATGTTCAGGAACGGCTTGAGTTGGAGGACCACGTCTCCCGTGGGGGCTACGGGTAGGGAACGGCTGCGTTTGGGGAGCAGACCCAACGGGTCTGCACTTGGTCTAGTATACTATTAAAACTCTGTGTATGTGTGTGTGTGTTCGTGTGTGTGTGTATGTCATATTTTCACGCTGGCCGAAGCCAAAGATCGGCTCTTCCTCCGCTGCTTTTTGCCGTCCTCGCTGGCGGCTCGCAGGCTTGCACTGTCCGAAAATCCCGCGTGTCAACGGCCTGTCGGCCCACAGGCGCATTGAGGGCATACGCAGCGTCTCGACGTTGTACGCAGCGTCTCGACGTCGTACGCAGCGTCTCGACGTTGTACGCAGCGTCTTGACGGCGTACGCCTAGCACGTGGCGTTGCCCAATGATGTCAGGCCACCTCCTACCCTTGCAACCGTGCTTTGCGGGAACAGACCCAACGAGTCTGCACTTGGTCTAGTATTATCATAAAATTGTAAAGATAACAAAGAAATTTCATGCAATGTGGCATAAAAATTGGCTAATTTTGTGTCGCAGTAAAAATTGGTTTTAAAGGAATTATACATTTACTATAGGTACATGTTGAAGAAATCTCTCCAGCACATGTCAATCTCAGAAAACTCTGAAATGGTGGCAATTGAAGAAATAAATTTTGTTGAAGAATGATGTAAGTGCTAGCAATGAATTGCACTCACACAAACTCCTAACTTCCATTTTTTGTTCAAGTTGCAGCACCGTAAAATTCTGTCAGAGCTGAATTTACATAGTTAATATTGGAGATGAAATGGACCAGTAATTTAGTAAATGGAGTATTATGTGATGGCATGGAGTAATAACAGAAGGCATGAGTTTAAGAATATCTCACACAGGGTTCTTACAGATCAGGCCTTTGGTATATTATATTACTTTTGGCAATTTCTCACATCTTTTTATTTTATAAAATTAAGCTTCTAGTACATTTATTAGGTTCCAGGGGATTTTCGTGAAAGTGTACAGTGAAGAAGGTTTATGATGGTGATCTCATCTGGGCTCAGTGGTATGTTGTGTTAAGGATTGCCGATTCCTTGCGCATACCTAAGGCATTAGAAGAACTGTAACTATTTCCTTATGGTAACATACCAATTGTAATTCCACCTGTAGATTCATGAGTTATACAAGAATCTGTGACAAATTGCAAAGATGGTCTTAGAGATAAGTTACAACTGATCCTTTGGTAACAAAAAGGGTTGGAAAGGTTCAATGAATGCAGAGATGGAAAATGATTCTGACAGCATCTGGATTTTTAGTGTATGCCATTATATACACACAACACAGACTCACACCTCTAGACATGCATATAGCAATAACAGCTGGTGGCAATGAGACATTTTAATTTTCACATAGGGTGGAATAGCAGAACATACTCGATAACGAGGCCAATTAATTAATGGAATGCATTTGAAACTGTTTTCCTGCTGCAGAAGCAAGAAGGCAACATAGCTTTCTGTAGTTACATTTAATACTTGGCTCAAGAGTGATGAGAGAGAACTGTAAACCAAATGTTAAAGGTTTGAATGATAATCTGATCACTGTCTGAAATGATTGATCAGATACTCAGCCAGAGCAGTCATATAAAAATTGTGACTACAAGAACGGATCAGAGACTGGGAAAGCTGTGATGAGTAATTCATATTATCACACATCAAAGCCTTTCAGCCAGACACAATACAGGCATATGATGGAATACTCTCCACTTGCCAAGATGAATGGAGCTGCATACAGCACTGGAAAAGCACAGCAGACTGCTTGACTGCCACCTCATCAACCAGCCTAGATATTCATCTCTTCACCACCAGAAAGCAGCAACATCAATGGGTACCATTCACAAAAAGTATTACAGATACTTACCCTGGCTACTCTGATAACCCCTTCAAAACCGGCAACCTCCAGCATTAAGTAGAATGGGGGATGTAGGTGCACTGGAATGTCACCATATGCAAGCTCTCTTCCAAGACATGTATCATCCTGACTTGGAAATAATTCGCTCATTGTGAGTTATTTCATAGAAACATAGAAACATAGGTGCAGGAGGAGGCCATTCATCCCTTCGAGCCAGCACTGCCATTCATTGTGATCATGGCTGATTGTCCCCAATCAATAACCCGTGCCTGCCTTCTCCCCATATCCCTTGATTCCACTAGCCCCTAGAGCTAACTCTTTCTTAAATCCATCCAGTGATTTGGCCCCACTGCCCTCTGTGGCAGGGAATTCCACAAATTCATAACTCTCTGGGTGAAAAAGTTTTTTCTCACCTCAGTCTTAAATGGCCTCCCCTTTATTCCAAGTCAGGTTGCTTCTCATCCTTTTGTCACTGGGTCTGAACACTGGAACTCACTATTTAAAAGCAATGCAGAAATAACTATACTAGAAGGAGACTCAAGAAACTGCCGATACTGGAACAGAAACAAAATAAATACTTCTGGAGGGAACTCAGCAGGTTGAATAGCATCTATGGAGGGGGGGGGACAAATTGCCAACATCTCAGTTTGGGACACTGTATCAGACTAAGAATGGAGAAGGAAGATAACCTCTTTATACTACTTATCTTCGTTCTCCACTCAAGTCCTGATGCCGGGTCTTGACCTGAAATATCAACCATTCCTTTCCCCCAACAGATGCTGCTCGACAAGCTGGCATCCCCAGCAGATTGGTTTTCATCAAGACTGCAGCGGATCAAGAGGCTGGTTCAGTAATACCTTCTCAGAGTCAATTAGGGATGGGCAATAAATACTGACCTTTCCGGCATATTGAATTCCTGTAAATTAATTAAAGAATCAAACTGCATTGCCCATCTATGTTCCTGTTTCATCAAATTAGGCAACATCTATGAGAGAGAAATAGAGTTAATGTGTCAAATTCCTAATCCTTTATTTCAGTAAAATCAGGCTGATATTTCACTCACCACAGAAGGCAGGAATGAGGTACTGATTGGGGATGATCAGCCATGATCACATTGAATGGCGGTGCTGAAGGGCCGAATGGCCTACTCCTGCACCTGTTGTCTATTGTCACTCTAAGTCTTAATTGCTTGCTATCTTTTCTGTTTATCTAGCTTACTGTTTTCCTCCTCTAAAATGCACCTTTGAACATTTTCAATAGTAAAGTTAATATAATAAGTACAACTTGATGTTGGATTGTCAGTTCACATGTCTGTTCTTTAATGAGGGGAAAGAGATTAGAGGGATTAAGAGATAAGTAATATGATTAAGAAGATACTGAGTTGTTTGAAACTCTATATGTCTATGAGGTAACAAAATGAGAGAGAATATCGATTCTATAAAGTGTGGGTTTTTGCAAACTTAAATTGACACTTCCGGTGATCTATCAATGACTTGTTAATGAATTACACACTGTGTAGTCCCATCTTGAGATCTTACAGTGGTACAGTGTGGAAATAGGTTATTCAGTCCACCATATCCATGCAAACTATTTTGCCCATCTACACTACATCTAATCCCTCAAATCCCTTTTACAGTAATTGAGTCTAACAGCACACAAACGGACCCTTCGGCCCAATTTGCCCATGCTGACCAAAATGACCCATCTACTCAAGTCCCACCTGCCTGTAATTGTGTGTTTGGCCCATATCTCTCTAAGCCTTTCTTATCCATATCTGTACAAATATCTTTTAAATGTTGTTACAGTACCTGCCTCAACTACCTGCTACAGCATCTCATTCCAAATACCTAACACCCTGTGTGTGGAAAATATTTCTCCTCTCACCTTAAACCTATATCCTCTGGTGCTTGATTCTACCACTTTAGGTAAGTGTACATTTCTTATCTATTCCTACATTACTATAAGATCACCCCATATCCTCCTGCACGCCAAGGAATATAGTCCTAGCCTATCCAGTCTCTACATATATCTCAGGCTTTCATGTCCTGGCAACATCCTCATAAATCTTTTCAGCACTCTTTCCAGCTTAACAACATCCTTCCTAAAGCAGGGTGACCAAAACTGAACACTACTCCAAATACTCCAAGTGCATTTATCCACATTAGGTCTGTATCATTTTATGCCTTGCCGTTTCATGTTTAACTAAATTCTCTTAAACATAGTGATTATATCTGAGTGTATCTGTTTCCATCACCACCAGTGGGGCATCTTGGTTGGCGTGGCAAGTTAGACTGTTTCCATGCTATATGACTCTGTCAAAGAGTAGGAGTAAACGGGTCCTTTTCACAATGGCAGGCAGTGACTAGTGGGGTACCGCAAGGCTCAGTTCTGGGACCCCAGCTATTTACGATATATATTAATGATTTGGACGAGGGAATTGAATGCAACATCTCCAAGTTTGCGGATGACACAAAGCTGGGGGGCAGTGTTAGCTGTGAGGAGGATACTAGGAGGCTGTAAGGTGACTTGGATAGGCTGGGTGAGTGGGCAAATGCATGGCAGATGCAGTATAATGTGGATAAATGTGAGGTTATCCACTTTGGTGGCAAAAACAGGAAAGTAGATTATTATCTGAATGGTGGCCGATTAGGAAAGGGGGAGATGCAACGAGACCTGGGTGTCATGGTACACCAGTCATTAAAAGTAGGCATGCAGGTGCAGCAGGCAGTGAAGAAGGCGAATGGTATGTTAGCATTCATAGCAAAAGGATTTAAGTATAGGAGCAGGGAGGTTCTACTGCAGTTGTACAGGGTCTTGGTGAGACCACACCTGGAGTATTGCGTACAGTTTTGGTCTCCTAATCTGAGGAAAGACATTCTTGCCATAGAGGGAGTACAGAGAAAGTTCACCAGACTGATTCCTGGGATGTCAGGACTTTCATTTGAAGAAAGACTGGATAGACTCGGTTTGTACTCGCTAGAATTTAGAAGATTGAGGGGGGATCTTATAGAAACTTACAAAATTCTTAAGGGGTTGGACAGGCTAGATGCAGGAAGATTGTTCCCGATGTTGGGGAAGTCCAGAACAAGGGGTCACAGTTTAAGGATAAGGGGGAAATCATTTAGGACCGAGATGAGGAAAACTTTTTTCACACAGAGAGTGGTGAATCTCTGGAATTCTCTCCCGCAGAAGGTAGTTGAGGCCAGTTCATTGGCTATATTTAAGAGGGAGTTAGATGTGGCCCTTGTGGCTAAAGGGATCAGGGGGTATGGAGAGAAGGCAGGTACAGGATACTGAGTTGGATGATCAGCCATGATCATATTGAATGGCGGTGCAGGCTCGAAGGGCCGAATGGCCTACTCCTGCACCTATTTTCTATGTTTCTATGTCTTCCTCCGGCTTTCTTCCATATATCAATCACTTTCTGTGTAAAAAACTCCACTGCAAACCCTCTTTAAAATACTTCCTCTCGCCTTAACCACATGTCTTCTTAAGAAGCATAGAACAGTACAGTACAAGAAGAGAACCATAGACCTATGATAACTGCATTGAACATGGATCCAACATAAACTAGCCCATCTAGCTACATGTGATTCCTACATTCCCTGCATGTCTGTGTGCCTTTCTAAAATCCTCTTACTGCCAAAAATTCAATTTTTTGAAAAAGGAATTGACATTTACTGTACAGGCCATCCCCAACTTACGTAAACTCAAACTTGCATAAGCAATTCTTTAAGCCCACTGATGCCTTTGTGATCTCCGCAACAAATAGTACATTTATGTGTGCACCATGACATACATAACATCCGATTTAGACAAGTGGACCTAACCCATATGAAAGTCAGGGAATGCCTGTTTCTCCAGTCGCCTGGCAACAGCCATTAAACATTACCTGTTCGTATTTCCACAGATGCTACCTGATCTGCAGTGCTTTTCTGTCATTTTCATTTTTTTATCCTATTTATGTTGGTAGTTAAAGTATTCTCACACTTTCTCCGTGTTTTTGTCTTGTTTTACTGTTCACTTCCACACCTATTCTTTTATAGTTAGCTTAGTTCTTGCTGGTGTTTGTAACCTGACACTGAGAGCCTTAAGGGCCTGTCCCACTTGCATGCGATTGCGTGCGTTTGGTGCGAACAACCGTTAGGTGGAGGTCGCACTATGTTCGCGCTAAGTTCGCGCGTGACGTCATTTACGCATAAAAGGGGGATTGCTGGCTACTATTCTATGATCATCATGAAAGAGATGCAGACTGCATTGCTGCAACAGCAACAGAGACTTCTGTTAGCAGCAGCCCTCATGCCTACAAATCAGCTGGGCAGGAGGCGGTCCGACTTAATTTGGGCATTGCACGACGTCGGGCGGTGACGTCATCACTCAACGCCACGCCGGGCGGTGACGTCATCACGCAACGCCACGCGCTAGGCGTACACCGTCAAGACGCTGCGTACGACGTCAAGACGCTGCGTATGACCGCAATGCGCCTTCGTGCGTACGCAGGCCGACAGGCCGTTGGCGCGCAAAGATTTTGGTCACTGCAGGAATTTCGGAGCCCCGCGCGATGTCGGGACCAGCCCTGCACAACTCCCTACCCCTCCGCGCTTCTAATTGGGACCGGCCCCGGGCGGCCATACGGTGCCCGTACACCTCAAGCGACCACGAGGTCGCGTAATTTGCGAGCCAAGATCGCATAAGTGGGACAGGCCCTTTAACTTGCTTCACTGTACGTCCAAAGATCCCTGAAGGTGGCAGCACTGTTGGATAGGGTGGGAAAGAAGTTGGTACCAGATGCTATACTTCATTAGCTGTTGCACAGAATATAAGGACAGGGAAGTTATGGTACAGATTTATAAAACATTGTTGCTATAAAATAATGTGTGCAGTGTTGGTTGCCACAATACAGAAAGTCGAGTCAAGGACAAGTACAGTGAGGTACAGGTACAATGACAACCATTGCTTGTAGCAGTATCGCAGGCATATAGACTCAGACAACGCACAAAAACAAATTATACATATATTATACTTAATATTTCTAAAAGAAAGAAGACTGTGCAAAACCATTAGTGCAAAAACATAAATTAGAAAAGAAACAAGTGTATAATAGTGTAAGGCATGGACTGTAGTGATTTGGTGTCAAGTAGTGTTGTGGTGGTTGGTTCAAGAATCTGATAGTTGTAGGAAAGTTGTGTTCCTGAACCAGGTGGTGTGGGGCATCCAGCCTCAGTACCTGCTGCCCTGATGGTAGCAGTGGGAAGAGTGTATGACCTGGGATCTTTGATGATAGATACCACCTGCTTGTTGCAGCGCCTTATGTAGATGTTTTGATGGAGGGAGGGCTGTGCTGTTGATGGGCAGTTATTCCTCTGGAGAGGGTGAAAAGGAGATTCATGACGATGTTGTAGAGATACGAAGAGAGAAGTGGATGAGTTGATTTATTTTCTATTGAGCAAAGGCTGAGGGGCCATGGGATAGAGGTGTACAAATCCAAAGGTCCCAAAATTGGCAGCTATAGGAAGAATTTCCTGATCTTCAAATCTACTTTGTTGCAACCTTTGCGCTTTTTTTCATCTGTACTTTCTCTGCAGCTGTAGCATAATATTTTGCACTCTGTTTTACATTCTCTGTTGCATTATTTGATGTACTCCTGTATGGAATGATGTGTCTAAATATCACACAAGACACGATTTTCAGTGTATCTAGGTACATGTGAGAATAATAAATCAATCCAATACAAAATGATGATAGGCACAGATCGAGTAGGCAATACTAATCTTTTCCCCTCTGGCTCACAGAGATTTCTAAACCAGAGGAAGAATTATTTTTTTCACACAGAAGTTGGCTGCAGTTTGGATGGACCATCCAAGAAGATGACTACAGGCAGTGACTCGCAGGACATTTAAAAAGTGGCTAGACAAGTATTTCAATTGCCAACCTATAGAAGACTATGGACCAAATAGTGTTGAATGGGATTAGTACAGATGGGCACTTGATTGTCAGTGTTGACATGGTGGGCTGAAAGGCCAGTTTATGTGCCATGACTCTATTTCTCCTTCATTTTTACAGCCAACCTAAATCCCGTTATGATCACTATCAACTCAGTGTTTTGCTACTGAATCGTGATGCACATTATATCTCTCTTCCTGAGAATCAGATTCAGCAATGGCTCCAGAAGCAGGCATTTCTCATAAATTATCGTGGACACACTTTAGGAACTTTTCACCCTCACTGCCTTGAAACTCAGAGGGGAAGAAACAAGTAGGATTAGTTTATTTATGTATTTATTGCATTAGCCTTGATGAATACAGTTCAAGAAATTCAACACCATACAAGATGTAACACCCCATCCACAACCATTCACTCAACACATAGTAGTTGCAGGTTTAACATCTACTGTATATGTTGTATTCAAGAGAGAGTTAGATATAGATCTTAGGACTAATGAAGTCAAAGCATATGGGGAGAAAGCAGGAACGTGGTACTGATTTTGGATGATCAGTCATATTCATATTGAATTGTGGTGCTGGTTCGAAGGGCAGAATGACCTATTCCTGCACCTATTTTCTATGTTTCTATTGGATGCACTTCAGCAACTCACCAAGACGCCTTAATTAGCACTTTCAACCCACAGCCTTTAGATCTGGAAGGACAAAGGCAGCAAAAGCATGGGAACACAACCATCTGGAAGTTGGCGTCCAAGCCACACACCAACAGTAATTGGAAATATATTGCTCTTTCTTCACTGTTTCTGGTTGAAATCCTAGAACTCCCCCCCCCCCGGAACATCATTATATATGTACACACACACCTTAATGTTTGCAATGGTTCAATTAGGAGTGTGCTATTAAATGCTGGCACAGCCTGCGAAGTCCCATCCCTTGAATGAATAAAAAAGTATTCTCTTTTTAAAAACTTATTTTGCTTTATTTTGACATTTTAAATTATTTCTTAATTATTTTCCAGCACATATATAAAAAACATTTATAAACATAGTAATGCCTTGATATGATTTGACAGAATGGGAGATTACAACACCCTTGTCTCTAATCAAATGTTGCCTGGGCATTCTGGTCATTGACCTACCTACCACTGAAGCCTCCCTACAGCTTGATAGATACCTCTTGGGTGTGGAGGGCCAGCACATGTGGACAGTTGGGTATGATAGCTGCTTGTGTCTAGGCAGATTAGAGTCAATATCCTGCTACCCACTACTTGATACATACAACTCCATGAGAACATGATCTGGTCAGTCTTCATCCCTCAATGAATATAAATGTGGAATTCATCCCATTTCTCTTTGTAGGATTTTCATTTAAGCAAAATGGTCGTATGTAAACAGTGATTGCGAACTCCTTAAAGTGTTTCCTTTAAAATACTAATATGAAATGTGAATGTTTGAGTCCTCTTAAATATCTAACTAACAAGGAAACACATTAGCATTCTTGTTTTGGGCATTGGTCACAGTTTATGGACTGTGGCGGCGCTGGGAACGGCTGCGGCTCGCCTGCAGTCCGTTCGTTATTACTTTTTTGTGTTGTTTTTTTTCGTTTTGTCTAGTTGTGTTTTTGGTTTTTAGGTTATGTTTATGTGGGTGGGGGTTGAAACGGGGTTTGCTGTCTCTCCCTTGGGGGGAATACGACTTTTTCGTCGTATCCCCCCTCTCTGCCTCCGTCTGCGCTGAGGCCTAATGGCGGAGCTGGCGACCTCGGGACTCCGGAGGCAGCCTGTCAGAACTCGCCCTGGTTTCGCTCCCGTGAGGGCGGCCCAGCTCGGGGCTGGAACTGCGCTCCCGTGAGGACGGCCTGGCGAGGGGCCTAGACTCTCCCGTGAGGGGCTGTGGCACTCCCGTCGGAGTGGCCCAGCCCGAGGGTGGAACGGCACTCCCGTCGGAGTGGCCCAGCCCGAGGGTGGAACGGCGCTCCCGTCGGAGTGGCCCAGCCCGAGGGAGGAACGGCACTCCCGTCGGAGTGGCCCAGCTCGAGGGAGGAACGGCACTCACATGAGGGCGATCCGGCTCGGGGCTGGAACGGTGCTCCGGTGGCTGGGACGGCGTTCTGGCGGCGGTGACCTGAGTCCTGGGTTCAGCCGCGGGCCAGTGGCTGCGTACGCTGGACTGGAGGGCGGCAGCTTCGACCACCCCGGGCCGCGGTGTTTGAGCCGGCCCGTTGCGGGGTTCGGTGAGCCGCGGGACTGTTTGTTACATCGCCCGGTGGGGTATCGCCTCAGCGCAGAGGGCGAAGAGGAGGGAAGAGACTGCAGCCCTAAGATTTTTGCCTCCACCACAGTGAGGAGGTGCTTGGAGGACTCACTGTGGTGGTGTTAATTTGTGTTTATTGTTGTTATTATTGTATGGTTGTATGTATGACTGCAGGCACGAAATTTCGTTCAGACCGTAAGGTCTGAATGACAATAAAGGCATTCAATCAATTATAAAGCTGGGAAAATTTTCAGTGATAGAAACTCTTTAAACTGTTCAAATTGGAAACCTGTCTGACTTCACTGATCCAACAGAATTTAATGAAACTGAACATAGAATTGAGATATCATTGTTGTAACACAGGATGTGATTCCTGCAGCTCAATGAACATCGTGAATTGGATACAAATCAAGACCAAAGAGGTTTAAAATGAAAGTGAACAGTATTAAAACCTACTGTTTTTATTCCCGTGTTTTAGATTGAATGAACAAAGGAATATAAGAACATAAGTTACAAGAGCTGGAGAAGACCAATTGGCATCTTTAGCCTATTTCTTTAATATGCCTGATACAATCTTGGCTCAATATCACTTTCCTGCTTTCTCTCCATTCACAACCCTGTGAGAGAAAAAGCCATCGTCATCTCCATCTAATCTTGCATCCACTTATTCTAATACTATACCTATGGGTTCAAGAGATCTCATTGAGGGAATCATTCTCTCAGCATCCACCCTGTCAAACCTCCTCAAAAATCAAAATCTGCAGATGCTGGCAATCTGGAATAAACAAAAAATGCTAGGAACACTCAGCAGGCCAGGTGGCATCTGTGAAAAGAGAAACAGTTAATGTTTCGAAGAACCTTCATCCTTGACTTGAAACATTAACTCTGCTTCCGTTTCTACAAATGCTGCCCGACTTCCGAATCTGGTATTCTTCATTCTTTTGTGCTCCAATGAGTACAAGCTAACCTGTTCCACTGCTTTTTATATGGTAACCGTTTCATCCATTGTATCATCTAGTGGACCTTCTCTGCATTGCCCTCAATGCAAACACATGCTTCTTATAACGTAGAGACTAAAATAGCACATAATACCAGGTGCAGTTACACCAGCATCCTGTGAAGTTACATCAAAACTATTTCACCTTCATACTCTATACCCCTTGTAACAAATGCCAATCTTGCATTAGTTTTCTGAATTTCATCCTGTTTCTGCCGGTAACCTTTTGCGTTATGTACCAGGACACCCAGATCCCTCAATACTGCAAGCTGTAGACTTGCTCTGTTTAAAACATACTTTACTTTTTCATTCTTCCTTCCAAAGTGGATAACCTCACATTTCCTTGGATCTCACACTCTCATTAGATTTACTGGTTAATATCCACATACTTGTTTCAGTGAGCAATGTTTGCCCCAAAACACTGTTGAAAGCTACAGAACATTTAGTTTTCCACTCTTGTCACTGACATGAATTTTAACCATTCATTTTTTCTTAATGTTAATTTTCTTCTTCAAAAACACAAAACAATGTTAGCTGAAAAGGCACTGTGTTCGAGTCATTGCAAGCAATTAATGGCTTGGTAAATTAAGGGGGCAAAAAGCATAGCATAATGCTCTCACTGCTAATTCTTTTAAGTTGGCATCGATATCAAACATGAACATTTGACTACAGTCAATTGATACTTCAAAAAATATTTCTTAATGGTGTTTCCGCCGTATGAAAAGAACTGATTAAAATGGGTGGGTTGTAAATTCAAAAGAACTCCCACTCATCCCTGATGAAGATGCTTATGGAATGTATTGTTCTCAAATATCCCAGCAAATGAGAATCAAAAGGATATGTGCAGACAACTTCAAAATAAAATGCCGAATTGATAAGCAGTTCTGCATATCAGTCTGTGATTAAAATTTATAATTAGGTTAAATTATTTTTTATTGTTTTGGATCAATGTTAAAAAATGAATCATTTGATATTTTTCATAATTCATAGTGATTTCCTCTGTAAGATTGAATATCAGTAATAGATAAGAGAGAGATGCAAGAGTTGGCTATAAGTTTGCCTTGCAATTGAATACAATAGTAGCTAATCCACTTTGCTGCTCAATTGCTAAATCCCTGATCCTTTGTGTCCATAAATGTATTAATCCCTCACTAAAACAGACATAGGGAAAGCAGCAGCTACATTGGAAATGGTATGGATCAAGGGTACAACGTGACTCCGAAAGCCCATAAAGCTTTTCCACGTAAATTAAAGGGGAAGTAAACAGCTCCCTTCCTTACCAGTACCCCTATCCCAAACAAATGGGCCTTCTTTTATGAGAATACATTTTCAGCCAAGAAAGATAATAAGGTCCTTAAAGTAAAAAAAGATTGATCCCCAGCAATGCCACAATGAAATAGGCAGCCAATTTCAGAAATGTGGACATCTCTGAGGTCTTTCATTATGTTGGCTTGTTACCTCCAAAGGGGTCGATTACAGCAGACAACCTTGGAAGACTTTACTTTTGCGCAAGGTAGATCTATTCATTTATTGGTACAGATAGTAAATCTCCAACTTTCAGTTTTGAAGGAAGGTGTTTGTCTTGAAACATTAACACTGTTTCTCTGCCCAAGAAAGCTGGCAGAACTGCTAAATATTTTTTAGTTTTGCCTTCTCTTCAACATCTTCTAACTTCTCTGTGAGAATGAATGAATGATAAATTACATTTTATTATCACATATGACGTCACAGGGAAATCCTTTTTTTGAAAACCATACATAAAGTATGCAAAGAGTCGCCATGAAAAGGTCACCCACAGGATGAAGGATATCATTAATTAGAAGCTTGTTAATTAATTATTATTAATTAAAAGAGTTTTATTAATAATAGACAATAGACAATAGGTGCAGGAGTATGCCATTCGGCCCTTCGAGCCAGCACCGCCATTCAATGTGATCATGGCTGATCAACCCCAATCAGTATCCCGTTCCTGCCTTCTCCCCATATCCCCTGACTCTGCTATCTTTAAGAGCCCTATGTAGCTCTCTCTTGAAAGTATCCAGAGATCCGGCCTCCACCGTGCTCTGAGGCAGAGAATTCCACAGACTTACAACTCTCTGTGAGAAAAAGTGTTTCCTTGTCTCCGTTCTAAATGGCTTACCCCTTATTCTTAAACTGTGGCCCCTGGTTCTGGACTCCCCCAACATCGGGAACATGTTTCCTGCCTCCAGCGTGTCCTAACCCTTAATAATCTTATATATGTTTCAATAAGATCCCCTTCTAAATTCCAGTGTATACAAGCCCAGCCGCTCCATTCTCTCAGCATACGACAGTCCCGCCATCTCGGGAATTAACCTTGTGAACCTACGCTGCACTCCCTCAATAGCAAGAATGTCCTTCCTCAAATTAGGGGACCAAAACTGCACACAATACTCCAGGTGTGGTCTCACTTGGGCCCTGTACAACTGCAGAAGGACCTCTTTGCTCCGATACTCAACTCCTCTTGTTATGAAGGCCAACATGTCATTCGCTTTCTTCGCTGCCAGTTGTACCTGTCCTGCATGCTTACTTTCCATGCTTACATCGGACTTGTTCTGGCCCATACACATCACTCTATTATGTTGTTCAAAGCTCTGCTATCAACTTCTGTGGCAGTTAGATTGATCTCCTTGGTACACAAAAAAGCTGGAGAAACTCAGCGGGTGCAGCATCTATGGAGCAAAGGAAATAGGTCCTTCATAGGAAATAGGAATTTGGCCTATTTCCTTCGCTCCATAGATGCTGCTGCACCCGCTGAGTTTCTCCAGCTTTTTTGTGTACCTTCGATTTTCCAGCATCTGCAGTTCCTTCTTAAACAAGATTGATCTCCTTGATCCAGTAGTTTAAGGGAATGGAGAAAGTGGACAGCGGGTACAGGCAGCAAGACCTGACTCCATAACATTTCAGGTAGAGTGCAATAGTGGGGTTCACAGTGTAGGAAGACATTTTAAAATGTTGGTAGACATTATGACTGATTTGTTTGAGATTATTGGTGATTTTTAAAAACTTGTTGGAAAGCAAAACATTACTCTGGTGCAGGCTGCCATGATAAGGGTCATTATATTAAAGGTTGGCCATTGAAGCATAAGGTCAGGAAGCACATACAGTAGTTACACACAAGACAGTAGAAATCCCTCACTTCCCTCAGTGAGAGCTCCCTCACTTCCCACACCCAAAGCTTCTGAAACAGAGTAAAACAGAGTTTGCTAACCTTTTAGAAACAGAAAAAAAGATTAAAATTTAAAAAGGAGATTAAAAAATCACAGCTCTTCAAATCATCTTTGAATAATTAAAACATTAAACAAAAAATCTAATTATTAAAATATATTGATTACTTATTTTCCCTTCTTTATTGCAGCACTGAAATCCCATTCAAATGAATAGGCTCATAGCTTATTGTGAATGGTAGGACTCTGAATGAATGAATGAATGAATTAATGAATTTATTGGCCAAATATTCAAGGAATTTGCCTTGGTGCTCTGCCCGCAAATGACAACATGACATACAGTGACAGTTAAGAATGATATATAAAACATTGAACATTAATAATAAAATATTATTGATTAATATGTGAATTAAATAAAATACCAGAGCAAAAGGAGGCTACAAATTTTTGGTTATTGAGTAGAGCTACTACTCGTGGAAAAAAAGCTGTTTTTATGTCTGGCTGTGGCAGCTTTGACAGTCCGGAGTCGCCTTCCAGAGGGAAGTGATTCAAAGAGTTTGTGGCCAGGGTGAGAGGGGTCAGAGGTGATCTTACCCGCTCGCTTCCTGGCCCTTGCAGTGTAGTTCGTCAATGGAGGGAAGGTTGCAGCCAATAACCTTTTCAGCTGATCGGATGATTCACTGCAGCCTCCGGGTGTCGTGCTTGGTGGCTGAGCCAAACTAGACCATGATGGAGAAGGTGAGGACAGGCTCTATGATTGCCGTATAGAATTGGACCATCATTGCCTGTGGCAGATTGTGCTTCCTCAGCTGCCGCAGGAAGTACATCCTCTGTTGTGCCTTTTTGACTGTGGAGTCGATGGTAGCCCCCCACTTAAGGTCCTTGGAGATGATTGTTCCCAGGAACTTAAAAGACTCCACAGATATGACTGTGGTGTTGTTGATGGTGAGTGGGGTGAGGGCAGGCGGAGCTCTCCTAAAGTCTACAATCAATTCCACCGTCTTAAGAGCATTGAGCTCCAGGTTGTTGCGATGGCACCAGGACGCCAGCTGTGACACTTCCTGTCTGTAGGCAGATTCCTCCCCATCCTAGATGAGTCCAATCAGGGTTGTGTCGTCCGCAAACTTGAGAAGCTTGACAGAGGAGTGAGTGGAGGTGCAGTCATGGGTGTAGAGAGAGTAGGGGAGAGGGGACAGTACGCAGCCTTGCGGTGCTCCTATGCTGAGCGTTTGCGTTGTGATGTGCTTTCCCAGCCTCGCATGCTGCTTCCTATCTGTCAGGAAGTTGGCGATCCACCGACAGAGGGGTTCAGGCACAGTCAACTCAGAAATTTTGGAGTGTAGCTCTGGCACAATGGTGTTGAATGTAGAGCTAAAATCAACAAACAAAATCCTCGCATAGGTCCCCTGGCGGTCTAGGTGCTGGAGGATTAAGCGCAGGCTCAGGTTGACTGCGTCATCCACAGATCTATTGGCCCAAACTGCAGAGGGTCCAGCAGGGGATTGTGATATTTTTCAGCTTGGCCAGCACAAGCCATTCAAGGGTCTTCATGACTACAGAGGTGAAGGCGACAAGCCTTTAGTCGATAAGACCAGTAATCCTAGCCTTTTTGGGTACAGGGACAATAGTGGAGACTTTGAAGCAGGCAGAGACAGTGCAGGTTTGCAGGGACTGGTTGAAAATGTCTGTGTAGACCGGTGCCAGTTGTTCGGCACAGAGCTTGAGAGTAGAGGGGGAAACATTGTCCGGTCCTGGAGATTTCCGGCTTTTCTGTCTTCTGAAAAGTCTCTCCACCTCCTCTATTTTTATTGTTGATGATGAAGAAATTATGTTGTGCAGCACGGAGGGTGTGTGTAATTGGGTGTGAAGTTGTGATTGGAGAGGGGTACCCGGGTGGGGAAGGGTCCAGTCTTTTCAGACTGGAGTCTTGCTTTAAGTAGGTGTGAAGTGGTGAATGGGGAGGAGTGGGTGCAAAAGGGTCCATTCTTTGCAGACTGGGGTCTGGCTATGTTTGTTAGGGAGAGGGGGAGGGGTTACCAGGGTTATGTTTCTGCTTGACAAATCTGCAGTAGAACTCATCCAGGTCATTGGTCAGCTGACGATTGTCCAAAGAGCGGGGGGCTTTCCTCTTGTAGCTGGTGATTTCTTGCAAGCCCTTCCAAACTGAAGAAGAGGCTGAGAACCTGCTCCTGAACTTCTCAGAATACCTTTCCTTGGCAGCTCTGATTCATCTTCTCTGCTTGTACTTGGCCTGCCTGTAGAGGTCTGCATCCCTGCTCCTGTAGGCCTCCTCTTTAGACTGTCAGAGCTGTCTGAGTTCCGTAGTAAACCAGGGCTTGTTGTTGTTGAACCAGGTCCGGGTCCTAGTTGGAATGCAACTGTCCTCACAAAAGCTGACATATGATGAAGCAGTGTGCGTATACTCATCGAGGCTTGTGGTTGCTTCCCTGAACACATTCCAATCCGTGCAGTCAAAGCAGGATTATAGGTTCTCAATGCCCTTGCTTGTTCACCTTTTTGTTGTTCTGACTACCGGTTTAGGAGATTTTAATTTCTGCCTGCAGATCGGAATAAGGTGAACTATGCAATGATCAGAGAGACCCAGACTCACCTGGGGAACAGAGCGATATGCGTTCTTGGTTGACATGTAACAGTGGTCAAGTGTTCTCTCCCCTCTAGTGGCCAGGTAACATGAAGTCTGTACTTTGGAAGGTCACGGCTGAGGTTAGCTTTGTTAAAGTTCCCAACAACAATGACCATGGAGCCCGCGAAGTCACTCTCTACCCTCATTACCTGGTCAGCGAGTTGCGTTTGCGCCTCACGTACGCCGTCATGGGGGGGAATGTAAACTCCAGCGAGAATAAAGGAGTTAAATTCCCTCGGAGAGTAGAAGGGTTTGCAGTTTATAAAGACGATTCTAGGTTGGGAGAGCAGAAATTTGACAGTACCGTGATGTTGCTGCACCGGTCCTGGTTGGTATAGAAGCATATTCCACCTCCTCTTGATTTCCCCGCTGCCTCCACTTCGCGGTCCACTCTGTGAAGTTGGAGGCCAGCCAGTTGCAGCACGCTGTACGGGGTCGACTCCTACAGCCAGGTCTCGGTGAAACCCAGGGCAGCGGCTCGAGAGAAGTCCTTGTTTGTCCAGAGCAGGAGTTGTAGTTCTTACACTTTGTTATTGAGAGAACGTATGTTTGCCAGGAATATGCTTGGGAGTGGTGTGCGTGATCCTCGTCGCCGGAGTCGGGTGAGTGCTCCAGAGCGCTTCCCATGGATCCTCCTCCATCTCAAGACCTTGAACGCAGCCACAGCCCTGCCAACGAGTATGTCCAAATAATCCAGCGAGTGAGAGAAATCCAGAATGATGTTTGGAGTTACCGTACGTCCGATGTTTATGAGTACCTCTCTCGTGAAAGTAATCTTTGTAGGGTTTTCACAGACGACACAAACGAACAAACACATACAAAACAGCAAAGAGCAGTACACCGTGGCAGCCATCGTCGGCACCAGCAGCAGCTACACTGCAAGTAGCTACACTGCAAGCAGCTACTGGGGAGTGTTGTAGAGCAGAGGGATCTAGGAGTACAGGTATATAGTTTGTTGAAAGTGGCATCACAGGTGGATAGGGTGGTCAAACAGGCTTTTGGCACATTGGCCTTCATTAGTCAGACTATTAAGTATAGCATTTGGGAGATTATGTAGCAGTTATATAAGAAGGAGTCCTCGCCCCCCAATGATGACCCCTTTTCCTGTCTCCAACGCACCCCCTCCTCGTGGAACCCCCCTCATAAAGTCCCGGCTCTGGAACTCTTTATTCAGAACTGCCGCCGCGACGTCAACCGCATCAACTTCTCCACTCCCCTGTCTCACTCTAATCTTTCCCCCTCTGAACGCACTGCCATTGAATCACTCCGCAAAAACCCAGATTGGCTCATCAAACCAGCCGACAAGGGAGGTGCCGTGGTAGTCTGGCGCGCCGATCTCTACAAAGCTGAGGCCACGCGCCAACTCTCGGACACCTCCTCCTACTTACCCTTGGACCATGACCCCACTGACGAGCACCAGGCCACCATTTCTAGCACCATCACCGACTTCATCAATTCCCACGCCCTGCCCGACCAAGCTTCCAACCTCATCGTTCCCCAGCCCCGCACGGCCCGTTTTTACCTTCTCCCCAAAATCCACAAACCCGGCTCTCCCGGCAGACCCATTGTCTCTGCGTGTTCGTGCCCCACCGAACTCATCTCCACATACCTTGACTCCATCCTATCCCCCTTGGTCAAATCCCTCCCCACCTATGTTCTAGACACCTCAGACACTCTCCGCCGCCTCCACGCATTCCACTCTCTGGGCCCTCACCCCCTCATCTTCACCATGGATGTCCGGTCACTCTACACCTCCATCCCCCACCAGGATGGCCTCGGAGCCCTCCGGTTCTTCCTCGACCAGAGGAGCAACCTATACCCAGCCACTGACACTCTCCTCCGCTTAGCGGAGTTGGTCCTCACCCTCAACAACTTTACATTTGACTCCTCCCATTTCCTCCAAACACAAGGCGTAGCTATGGGCACACGCATGGGCCCCAGCTACGCCTGCCTCTTTGTCGGGTACGTTGAACAATCCTTGTTCGAGACGTACCAGGGCCCCATCCCCGACCTCTACCTCCGTTACATTGACGACTGCTTTGGGGCCACCTCCTGCACCTACACACAACTGACTGACTTCATCCACTTCACCACCAACTTCCATCCGGCACTCCAATACACCTGGACGATTTCCGACACTTCCCTACCATTCCTTGACCTCACCATCTCCATCGCAGGGGACAGACTCCTGACCGACATACATTACAAACCCACTGACTCACATGGCTATCTGGACTACACGTCTTCCCACCCTGCCCCCTGTAAAGACTCCATCCCCTACTCCCAATTCCTCCGCATCTGTTCCCAGGATGAGACATTCCATACCAGGGCATCGGAAATGTCCTCGTTCTTCAGGGAACTGGGATTCCCCTCCGCCACCATAGATGAGGCTCACACCAGGGTCTCATCCATACCCCGTAACACTGCTCTCTCTCCCCATCCCCGCACTCGCAACAAGGGCAGAGTCCCTCTGGTCCTCACCTTTCACCCCACCAGCCGGCAAATACAACACATAATCCTCCGCCATTTCCGCCACCTCCAACGTGACCCCACCACTCGCCACATCTTCCCATCTCCCCCCATGTCTGCCTTCCGCAAAGACCGCTCCCTCCGCAACTCCCTCGTCAATTCTTCCCTTCCCTCCCGCACCACCTCCTCCCCGGGCACTTTCCGTTGCAACCGCAAGAAATGCAACACCTGTCCCTTCACCTCCCCCCTCGACTCCATTCAAGGACCCAAGCAGTCGTTCCAGGTGCGACAAAGGTTCACCTGTATCTCCTCCAACCTCATCTACTGCATCCGCTGCTCTAGATGTCAGCTGATTTACATCGGGGAGACCAAGCGTAGGTTGGGCGATCGTTTCGCCGAACACCTCCGCTCAGTCCGCAATAACCTACCTGAACTCCCGGTGGCTCAGCACTTCAACTCCCCCTCCCATTCCCAATCCGACCTCTCTGTCCTGGGTCTCCTCCATTGCCAGAGTGAGCAACAGCGGAAATTGGAGGAACAGCACCTCATATTCCGTCTGGGGACCTTGCGTCCGTATGGCATTAACATTGAATTCTCCCAATTTTGCTAGCCCTTGCTGTCTCCTCCCCTTCCTTAACCCTCTAGCTGTCTCCTCCCACCCTCCCATCCGCCCGCCCTCGGGCTCCTCCTCCTTCTCCCCTTTTCCTTCTTTCTCCCCCCCCCCCACCCCCCATCAGTCTGAAGAAGGGTTTCGGCCCGAAACTTCGCCTATTTCCTTCGCTCCATAGATGCTGCTGCACCCGCTGTGTACCAAGCATATCATATGCCTTCTTTACCACTCTATCTACTTGTGTTGCCACTTTCAGGGAGTTGTGGACCCCGATATTCCTCTGAATATCAAAGCTGTTAAGGGTCATGCCATTAATTGCATATACTCACATTCGACCCGCCAAAGTGCAACACCCCACATTTGCTTGGATTAAACTCCGCCTGCCTTTTCTCCATCCATTTTTGCAGCTGACCTAAATCCTGCTGTATACTTTGACAGCCTTCCTCACAGTCCACAACCTCCTTAATCTCGGTATCATCAGCAAGCCTACTAACCAACCTATCCAAGTTATTTATATATATTACAGACTGCAGCAGTCACAGCACAGATCCCTGTGGAACTTCACTGGTTACAGACCCTCAGCCTGAATATTGACCTTCCACCACACCCCTCTGTCTTCATCAGAAATCCATACAATCAAGTCACTGATAACCCATCTCATTTAATTGGGAGTAAATCTCGAAGAATCCGCCCCAATAGCTTCCCAACCACTGATGTGAAGCTCACCCGCCTATAATTTCCTGGATTCTCTCTACTTCCCTTCTTAAGCAAAAGAATAATATTAGCTATTCCCCAGTGGTGAGAGAAGACGCAAAGATGTTCATCAATGCTCTGGCAATTTCCTCTCTTAATAATCTGCACTATATTTCATGAGGTCCTGGGGATTTATTCACCTTAATGCTCTTCAAGAGCCCCAACTCCTCTTACTTTTTAATCTCAAACTGCCCTTACATATTAGTATTCTCCACACTGATCTAATTGTCCTCCATCTGCTTCTCCTTGGTGAAAACAGATCCAAAGTACTCGTTTAGTTATTCACAAATCCCCTGACTCCCTCCTTTATACCATCTTCCCGGTTACCCTCTTGTTTTTAATGTACATTTTTAACCAGATTCACCAAAGCCATTTTGGGGTCCCTTTGGCCCTTCTAATTTCTCTCTCGAGTTCTTTCTTCCATGTTTTATATTCCTCATGGCCTTGTCTGATTTCATAAGAACATAAGTGATAGGAGCTGAATTAGGCCATTCGGCCCATCTTCTACTCTGCCGTTCAATCTGCTATTCTGAAAACAGAATATATAATTAAGAAGGAGGCGCCAAAGTCTGACAATCTGTGGAGTCCTAAAACAATAGCGAAGTATGGAATGAAAGATTAGACAAGGGTACCAGAATATCCAGATCACTTTTATGATGATATGCCTGCTTTAGAGCCAATTTCCCCGAGACCGAATTGGAGAAGAAATAAAATACTGGGACCAGACCAATGCTATACTTGTGGTGGGACAGGACATGGGAGTAGGGCATGTTCGCCCAGGGGACGAAGTGAAGGAGGGGGGTCAGAGAAGAGACTCTCGAGATCATAGAGACTTCGGAGATCAGAGGGATCAAAGAGATTTCAGAAATCAGAGAGAGCAGAGAGTGAGCTGGCCAGGAAATCAGGGACAGAGAAGACTTACACCTTTTTCTCAGACCAATCCATTTTCACAGTCCTGATTAGCCAGTCTGTCCAAAGTCAATGGACAAAATTGCCTGACCCCTATCCCTGGACCAATCAAAATAATGTATCAAGGTAAAGAAATTAGACATACCATCACAATAATGACTGGAAATTGTACAAGGAAGAAGTTAATGAAGAATACTCCCGAATCAAGGAAAGATGATAGACAGCCCCATAGTTCCCCAAAGAGATAAAGTAGTAGCATCAGGTGCGTGCTTTAATTGTAACCAGCTGGGTCATTGGAGCAGGGAATGCCCTTCATGAAGACAGAGAAGGAGAGAATGGAGCAAGAGCCAAAGGGAAGCTACAGAGAAACTAAGAATAGAAACAACGTAACTGCTATTGAGATGAGGGAATAGAGTGGAATATAAGAAGTTTTTAAGAAGGAACTGCAGATGCTGGAAAATCGAAGGAACACAAAAAAGCTGGAGAAACTCAGCGGGTGCAGCAGCATCTATGGAGCGAAGGAAATAGGCAACGTTTCGGGCCGAAACCCTTCTTCAGACGGATCGGGGGTGGGGGGGGGGGGGGGGGTGGGGATAAGAATCCGCCCCCCCCACCCCCGATCAGTCTGAAGAAGGGTTTCGGCCCAAAACGTTGCCTATTTCCTTCGCTCCATAGATGCTGCTGCACCCGCTGAGTTTCTCCAGCTTTTTTGTGTACCGTGGAATATAAGAATGTTGGCACTGGTAATAGTAAAAGAGAGCACTGCTGAATATGCTGAAGTACCTCTGAATCTATGGAAATGAGCTGCAGAGATTGCTCCACATATTACAAGAAAGGTTAATTTTCCGGCAAGTGAAAAAGACTTGGAAGCAATGGTGAAGAAAGCAATTGTTGTAGTAGACCCGAATAAGCACAAAGAAAATAACTTGTCTAACCAATGTACTGTTAAGTTTTATCAAGCCCCGAGGACAGTTGATGCCCAGCTAGCCCAGCATCTGGGGAGTGAGGTATGTGAGTATGTGGACCCGCAAGTTTGGGCAGAAGATGCAGCTCAGGTAGGATGTGTTCGCATTGATCCCATCCAAGCAGATCTCCAGAAAGGGGTGACACTGCCTTCGATACAACAGTACCCATTGAAACAACAGGCCATTTCCAGCATAGACAAGTTAATTTGGGGATTGCTGGAACAAGACATCTTAGTAAAATGCAGTTGCAGTTCCGAAACCAGGAAAGGAGTGCCAGTATAGATTGGTCCAAGACCTAAGATCAATTAATGCAGTTGTAGAACCGTTCCATGTTCTATTGCCAAACCCTGCTCACATCTTAGCTCTACTCCCAGCTGAAGCAAGAATCTTTTCAATAGTAGACCTGCAACATACCTTCTTCTCATTACCTCTACATAAGACCAGCCAATATTTGTTTGCTTTCACGTCCAGGGGCCAGCAATACACTTGGACAAGATTGCCTCAGGGATTCATTAATTCGCTTACCTTGTTTTCCCGATGTCTACAGGAACAATTGAGTACTTTAAATTTCAGGAGAAGATCTACCTTAGTACAATACGTGGATAATTTGTTAGGAGCCAGCATGGATGAACCAAGTAATTGTGCTAAATTACTAAATCACCTAGCAAATTTGGGATATGTGGTCTCCCAGTCAAAAGTACTGATGACCCAGGAAAAAGTGAAATTCTTAGGAGTAATAATATCGGCAACAGAAAGGCAACAGAAAAAAGCAGACTCAAACCAATTTGTGAATTCCCGATTCCTAAAGAAGCAAAACAAATGAGGCATGGCTTGGTATGGTAAATTACTGTAGACCTTGGTCATTAACGTAGCTCTAGAAATCAAAGAGTTGACACCCTATACAAGCAGAGGGTGAATTCCAACTGTCCAAGGAAGCACAAGTGGCTTTTGAGAACTTGAAGAAACCATTGATGCAGGCCCCAGCATTGGGAAGACCACTTTATGATAGACCCTTCCAACTTTATTGCACTATTCTCTCTGAATGCTCGACTGCAGACCTCACTCAAAGACACGGGGATAGGCATAGACCAGTGGGTTACTATTCATCTAAACTCGACCCAGTAGCAAGGGGACACCCACTATGCACCCAAATCCTGACCGCCATTTATAATAGTTTGCAGTCTGCTGCAAATTTGACCCTGCAGCAGGAGATAGTAGTGTACTCACTCTACACCTCCATTCCCCACCAGGAGGGTCCCAAAGCCCTACGTTTCTTCCTCGACTGTAGAACCAACCAATCCCCGTCTACTGATACTCTCCTCTGCCTAGCGGAGCTGGTCCTTACCCTTAATAACTTTTCATTTGACTCCTCCCATTTCCTCCAAATACAAGGCGTGGCTATAGGCACGTGCATGGGCCCTAGCTATGCCTGCTTCTTTGTTGGGTATGTCGAACAATTCTTGTTCGAGGCGTACCGTGGCCCTATCCCCAAACTCTACCTCCGCTACATCGACGACTGCATGGGTGCTATCTCCTGCACCCACACACAACTCACTGACTTTGTAGGCCCTGCGGTGAGAAATTGTCTGGGAATGCTATTATAAATCAAGATGGAGACAACGCAGAAGCAGTTGCCTTTGAGTTACCTTATTCAGCACAACAGGCTGAATTATTTACTTTAATTAGGGCTTGCATTATGGGGAAAAATTTAAGGGAAAACATATATACAGATTCTAGATAAACAATCAAGTAGTACATGATTTTGGACAATTATGAAGGAATAGAGGATTCCTAACCCCGGCAGGAACTGATTTGAGGAAGGACATTCTTGCTATTGAGGGAGTGCAGCTTAGGTTTACAAGGTTAATTCCTGGGATGGCGGGACTGTCATATGCTGAGAGAATGGAGCAGCTGGGCTTATACACTCTGGAGTTTAGAAGGATGAGAGGGTATCTCATTGAAACATATAAGATTGTTTAGGGTTTGGACACGTCAGAGGCAGGAAACATGTTCCCGATGTTGGGGGAGTCCAGAACCAGGGGCCACAGTTTAAGAATAAGGAGTAAGCCATTTAGAACGGAGACGAGGAAACACTTTTTCTCACAGAGAATTGTGAATCTGTGGAATTCTCTGCCTCAGAGGGCGGTGGAGGCCGGTTCTCTGGAAACTTTCAAGAGAGAGCTAGATAGGGCTCTTAAAAATAGCGGAGTCCGGGGATATGGGGAGAAGGCAGGAAAGGGGTACTGATTGGAGATGATCTGCCATGATCACATTAAATGGCGGTGCTGGCGAGAAGGGCCGAATGGCCTACTCCTGCACCTATTGTCTATTGAACTCATGTACCTAAAAACCAGTCGGCGACAGATTTAATAAAGGCCCTGATGCAACCCAGACAAATTTCAGTCATGAAATGTAGTGCCCACACAAGAGGACAGTCCCCAACAGACATTGGTAATTGTTGTGCTGACCAAGCAGCAAAAGAAGTATCCTGGGGAACGTAAGATGGTGGTGCCAAAAATGATGAGGCAGACTAAAAGTTTAGGTAACAGGTCACCCTCGGAAAAGCCGATGCCAACCATCCAGGAAATTATTCAGTTGCAGGAGGAGGCTACTGATAGGGATAAAGAACGATGGAAGCAGCTTGGGTGTACACTGGATTGTATCACAGGATTATGGACCACTCCGGCAGGGTAAACTTGTATGACAGATCCTCTTGCAGTGTGGGTTGTAGAGTGGATGTATTATGTAACTCATTGCGGTGCGAGAGCAGTAGGAGACATTGTCTTAGCTACTTGGGATCCAAGATTACAAACTTTGGCCCAAAAAGTGAGTAGTAATTGCCTGATTTGCCAGAAATACAATCCTGGAAAAGGAGTAGGTTGTGGAAATGGAAAGACACCTTTGCGCATGGGTCCTTTTGAAACATTACAAATGGATTACATCGAGTTAGAAAAGTGCCAGGGATACAGATATGTACTCGTCATAGTCGCTGTATTCAGCATTTGGATCAAAGCTTATCCAACACTTGATAACAAAGTGGCTACTGTTGTCATCGTGTTAATGAAAGAAATTGTACCTAGATATGGCATCCCTATTTGACTTAGTTCAGACAACGGTCCACATTATATTGGGCACGTTAATAAAGAGTTTTGTGAACAGCTGATGCTGGGGGGGGGGGGGCTTTCTGTTGCACTAGTATGGGTGTTGCGGGCTGAAGGTACGTGTTTCCAGTGGGCTAGTATAGACATTGTGGGCCGAATGGATTCTTGGGCTGGCAGCCAACTGATGCAACGATTTTAAAAGCCAAGTCAAGGCAAACAGCAGCCATCCGTTTTAATTCGCTTTTTTTGATAGTTTTTTAGTGAGTCCTGTTTTTCGTTCGTAGGGGATATGGACTTTTTAATGTGGGGGGTAGGTGTCAACTCTACTTCTAGGTCCCTACCTGGTCGGTGAGGCAGCTTTTTCTCCGGGCTGGCCGTCGACCCGTCCTCGTGGCCTACCAGCGGGCTTGGAGCGCCGTTTCCTGGCGGGGACCGCCCAGCACCTCGGCCTCGGTGGTGGCACAGCGCTGGAGCGCTTTCGTGGAGCGGAGCGGGCGATGCCTTGCCTGGGTCGCCGCGCTGGATCGACGCGCTGGAGCTCCGGTGAGCTGAGACCGCCGTGTTCAACACCTCCGGGCTGCGGGTCTGTGGAGTGGAGCGGGCGGCGACGACTTCATCATCGGGAGCCTGGGAGCTCCAAACCGGCGCGGCCTTGTCGGCTTCGGAAGCCGCGGTCTCCAACTAGAAAGCGGCCGTTCCAGGCGGCCCAGCCGCTGAGAGGACTCTCCCGGCGCCGGGGCAAGATCACCCGGTGAGAATGGCCAGGAACATCGGGCCTCCGTAGTGGCAATTGCGGTGGCCTCAATAGGCCTGACTTTGGGGTGAACTTGGTGGGGACTGGACATTGTGCCTTCCCCCACAGTGGTGTCCATTGTGGGGGGATGATTTTTTGTCTGTAATGTAATCCTGTTAGTCTTTGTCCAAGATGGCTGCCGTGGAGGGAGAGTGGACGCTGGCGCGCTTTGGCTGCCGCTGCTCTCTCTTCACATTGTGTTAGTTAGTTTGTGTCTCTGTGATGTCTTTATTATTTATTTTACTCTGATTATATGTTTATATTCCTGTTAATCTATGTAAGGTGTCCTTGAGATGTCTGAAAGGCGCCCAACAAATAAAATTTATTATTATTATTATAAACAATTTGGCTGCAGCCACCCGACAACCAAAATTCATTTTGTGAACACAAACTTCTTTAAAAAGGCGAGGCAAACAATTGGGCAGCAGCCACCTGACAATCAAAATTCAATTTGTGAACACAAACTTTAAATAAAAAGGCAGACAATTTGGCAGCAGCCACATCAAGGGGACTCACCATGGAGTAGACGTGCATTCAGTGTTATTCACAGCTCAGAGAGCCATGACCCTCTTGCTTGCTGGGTCTGGCAGAGACTGAGTGAGGCACGACACTTTCGGCTTTTATAGTCCCTCCCCCCTGCCGCCAGCAAGGGCAGCAGAGATAATGGGGATTTTAAAAAAAACATTAATATCTCTCTGATTTTTCATCGATGGGAAAAATCCTCCGGTCCCGGAAGGCGAAGGGGGGCTCTGAGCGAGGTGGCCAAAGATGACGGCCGTAGGTGGCGGCATTCTCTCGGAAATCGCAGCACAGCGGGCCAAAAGCGGTCAAGATCAGACTTTTAGTAATATAGATGCGTGTCACGCCTGCAGGGAAATCTAGACTGAGCCAAGCTGAAATTGTTTATGGCAGACCCCTAAGAACACCTTAGAACCAGAATGAGATGAAAGTTATAAATTTCCATCATATAACTGCGGATATGACCGACTACATTCTGACTCGAGCACCGAGAGATTTGCATTGTAGGGTAAGAGCAGCGTATGGTGAGTTGCCTTTGTTGACTTCTTCTACTAAGGTGAAGCCTGGAGACTATGTCATAAAGAACTGGGTAAGGAAAGGGTTGGCTGGGAAGGACCTTACCAGGTTCTCCTAACAATTCCAACAGCAGTGAAGGTAGAAGGTAGAAATGCATGGGTGCATCTCCACCGCTGCAAGAGTATCAGTGGAAGAGTAGGCTGCTAACTTATTTTATCTAGAAATCTCTTAGGTAACGTCATACTCATCGAAGAGTCAAGAACAGATACATCTGGAAGGGTGGATGGAGGGGATTCACGCCCATGAAAACTCGGGAAGCTCTTTGAAATTCTGAGAAATTACATCAGCATTGTCATGTTAGGTTATCTGGCTAGAATTGGGTTTTCTTTTTCTGTTTTTGGTTATCATAGCATGATAAAAGAGGGGAATGGTAATATTGGCAAATGTAGTCTGTGACAAAATGGAGGATCTCTGTCTTTGCAGAGCCTGCTTGTCACCTTTCTGCAAAAGGCTGAAAGCTAAGCACAGGGTGATGTCCAGATGTCCCCTCAATTGTTAATATGTATGAGGGCTTTGCAGAATGAGCTGAGTGGCTGCAAATGCATGATCAGGATTGGTTACAGAATGGGGTGTTGTAAAAGTATTGTTAACTATGTTGCATGGTCTTTGCACTGTTGTATATGATTGGTCAAGGAACGGAGCTTTGCCCAAATTGTTTATGTTACCTGGGGAAATGTTTCTTTCCTTTGGTGAACTGTCTTCCAACTAGAACCTTCTGTAGAAACAATGTAATGGGGTATTTTGTGATTGGGTTCGGGAGCTGTCAATAAATGTATTATATGATCTTTATTTGTGATTGGCTTGTGGGGGTTGCAATGCTCAATTATGCTGTTTCCCTTGACTGTATCCCTTAGTTAGACAACTAAAACACTCTGTGAAATGAAAATATATTTCACATGCCTGGACCAGATGGTGATCCAAGGAAATCATATCTATTTCAAACATCTCCATTGATTAAAATAAATTATCATCTGAAATCTTGCTACTTACAGTGGGCGCAGCACTCAGATATGAATTGTACTCGTAGTTGAGTTCCATGGTCCTATGTAAATGTGACCACCAGTCTTGGGTGATGCATTTTTTCATAATTGATCAAATTGCCTAGTCTTGAGATCAAACAGCCACTTTTGCAAATTTTACTCATTTTGTTTGCAAATTTGTGCTGTTATTTGGCAAACATACAATTTGATAATCTGTGCATAACACATTCTCAGAATTATATAAAATATTCTGACATATTTAACAAAAGATTTGGAGATTCCTTACTATATATTATGGTGTTTATACAAGTAGATTTCTTGTGAAGAATTGCAAGATGTTTTATTCAATATCTAAATTATCAGTTCAAATGATCTTTTCTCAGTTGATTCAGAATGAACAAAAATTACTTTGTTTTCCTGCACTGATCACACAACAGAACGAGTACAAATAAATTAAAGCTTACTGGGAGGTAGGGGCTCATCGATGGTAGGATAACGGTTGCTGTCCTGTCTCAAAGAAGGCAGCTGATTTATTGTCTGAGCACAGTGAGGTAAAGGGATATCACCTACAAAAGGAAAAATGTATTTAAAAAAACCCCATTATGCTTTACATTATAGCAATAAACTATTAAATGTTTAGAGTAAACACAAAGTGCTGGAGTAACTCAGCGGATCAGGCAGCATCTGTGGAAGGAATGGATAGGCGATGTTTTTGGTCAGGACCCTTCTTCAGACTCATAATGATACATATATTTTTATTTGTTATAAATATTTTCTCTGCCCCAAAAATGATAAAAAAAATGATGCAAATACAAAGATGGGAAATTATATTCATACTGAATACTATCATAGGCTCAGCTTTTGTGGGGTAATAACATTGACCACAAATGACCTATGACAAAATAACCATACTTACCTTGCTTAGGAGGCTGAGCAGTGTCTGCGGGAGACGAGGGACGTGTGGCACCATCACGGGTTCATGTGTAGGTGCAATGGGCCGCTGGTGGCCCTGTAGCAGCCAGGCGATCACATGGATCAGGCGCCGCCATAGGGCCCACAGAGGCTGAGCGCACAGATCAGACCTGGCCTGCAGCGGCATGGAGTGGTGGAGGACATCAACAACATCACCAAGGTGGTTGACCCCTGAAATACCAACCCACTGCTGTTGCCAGGACAACAGGCCTTTAAAGTCAACATGTGACTAGCTCCTTCAGAACTTTGAAGCTTGAAGGACACACGGTAGTGCTGGAAAGTTGACATATTTGTGCACTGCCTCAGAGTAATCTATTCTTACAATACATTTGTGGCACTCCTGTACTCATATACAGTAAGATCTTACTAAACTGTTTGCAATAAAAGAATTTCACGGTATCTACGCACATGTGACAATAAAGTATCATTGAACTTTTGAAAAGGGCAACTTTCTGGAAGAAACTGACACTCAGCACAATGATGAACGCCCTGCAGCAGCTCAGGGTCTTCACACATCATGTAGAGAGGGGCCCAAGGGTAAAACAAAGTAAAAGTCATTGGTTGGCTTAGCTGTCTATTGAAGCTGTCAAAATATTTCTGACAAAGTGAAATACTCAAGAATTGTTTAAAAACTATTCAAATAATTGAGTTTAAGTAATAATAGATCTTTTAGTTCCTTTGCATTAATATTACAATAGACAATAGACAATAGACAATAGACAATGTGTAGGAGTAGGCCATTCGGCCCTTCGGGCCAGCACCGCCATTCAATGTGATCATGGCTGATTATCCCCAATCAGTACCTCGTTCCTGCCTTCTCCCCATATCCCCTATCTTTAGAGAAGGCAGGTACGGGATACTGAGTTGGATGATCAGCCATGATCATATTGAATGGCGGTGCAGGCTCGAAGGGCCGAATGGCCTACTCCTGCACCTAATTTCTATGTTTCTATGTTTAAGAGCCCTATCTAGCTCTCTCTTGAGGGCCGGTTCTCTCTCCAGAGAACCGGCCTCCACGGCCCTCTGAGGCAGAGAATTCCACATGACTCACAACTCTCTGTGAGAAAAAGTGTTTCCTCGTCTCCGTTCTAAATGGCTTGCTCCTTATTCGAGTCCACACTGACCAGTGATCCCCGCACACTAGCACTATCCTACACACACTGGGGACAATTACAATTATACCAAGCCAATTAGCCTATAAACCTGTACGTCTTGGAGTGTGGGATGAAACCAGAGCACCCGGAGAAAATCCACGCAGGTCATGGTGAGAAGGTACAAACTCCGTACAGACAAGCACCTGTAGGTAGGATCAAACTCAGGTCTTTAGCGCTGCGAGGCGGCAACTTTAACTCTGTGCCACCACACCACCTAAACGGATTAGTTTAGAGATGCAACATGGAAACAGGCCCTTCGGCCCACCGAGTCAACGCCGACCATCGATCACCCGTTCACACTAGCTCAATGTTACCCCACTTTCTCATCCACTCCCTTCACACGATGGGGCAAGTTTACAGGGAAAAATTAATCTACAAACCCGCACGTCTTTGGGATATGGGAGGAAACCGGAGCACCCGGTCACAGGGAGAATGTGCAAACTCCACACTCAGACAGCACCCGAGGTCAGGATCGAACCCAGGTCTCCAGCACTCTGAGGCAGCGGCTCTACCCGCTGTGCCACCGTGCCATCCAGCATCGAAGACAAAGCAAATTAAAGTCAAGGATGCTTTCGGCAAATAACTGGAACAAAATTCAGTTTATAATTCCCAAGTCAATGTGTGAAAAATAGCCAATGATCTGTTGTGGACCAACCACATTGATGCGATATTCAAGAAGGCACACACGCCTCTATTTCAGGAGTCAATTCAGCATGTCTCCAATGACTCTTACAAATTTCTACAGATGCATATAGAAACTTTACTGTAGGGCTACATCGCAGCTTGGTTTAGGAATAGCTCTGCCCAAGACCACAAGAAATTAAAGAGAGTTGTTGATGTAGTCCCATCAATCATACAGACCAGTCTTCTCACCATTGACTCCATCTACACTTCATGCTGCCTCAAAAAAGCAGTCAACGTAATCAAAGATGTCCCACCCTGGTCATTCCTCCTTCTCTCTGCTCCCGTCTGGCTGAAGATACAGAAGTTTGAAAACGTACTTCCCACCAGACTTAAGAACAGCTTGTGCCCCATCATTATCAGGCTTCTGAATCAGGCTACCCTTCCATAAGCTAGGGTACAGTTTGATTCATCTCTTTTGAGGTCATTGGATTTTGTCTAAGGAACTGATGGGCTACAATGTGCTACATTGCTGAGAACTATTCGCTGCAATTTCGTTCAGACTTCGGTCTGAATGACAATAAAGGCATATCTATCTATCTATCTATCTATCTAACTATATTCTGCACTTTGTATCTTCCCCTTGGCTCTATCTAGGGGATAGATTTTGAGTTGTACGGGATTGAACTGATTATATCTATGTATGGTATATCTAAACTGTTTGGATAACATGCGAAATAGAGCGTTAAAGTGTACCTCGGTACATGTAACAATAATAAACCTATACCTAATAACATTTAAATAAATCAGAAGTTTATTTCAAAAAATGCATTGAAATGCAAATCAAAAATATTTAAATGAACCAAAACGATTCCCCTAAATTCCAAACATATTGCAGCCATTCTTCTCCACTGAAAGACACTAAGGAAGACACAAACAATCTCCCAGATGTACTGGAGGACAGAGGATCTAAGGGGGTAGAGGAACTGAAAGACATTTTCATTAGGCGAGAAATAGTATTGGGTAGGCTAATGAGATTGAAGGATGATAAAACCCCTGGGCCTGATGGACTGCATCCCAGGGTCCTCAGGGAGGTGGCTCTAGAAATAGTGGATGCATTGGTGATTATTTTCCAATGTTCGATCGATTCAGGATCAGTTCCTGTGGGTTGGACGATAGCTAACGTTATCCCACTTTTCAAGAAAGGAGAGAGAGAAAACGGGGAATTACAGACCAGTTAGCTTGACTTCGGTGGTGGGAAAGATGCTGGAGTCAACTATTAAAGAGGTAATATTGGGGCATTTGGATAGCAGTAAAAGGATTAGTCCATGTCAACATGGATTTATGAACGGGAAATCTTGCTTGACTAATCTTCTGGAATTTTTTGAGGATGTGACAAGTAAAATGGATGAAGGGGAGCCAGTGGATGTAGCGTATCTAGACTTTCAGAAAGCATTTGATAAGGTCCCGCATGGGAGACTGGTGACTAAAATTAGAGCACATGGTATTGGGGGTAGGGTGTTGACATGGAGAGAAAATTGGTTGGCAGACAGGAAGCAAAGAGTAGGAGTGAACGGGTCCTTTTCAGAATGGCAGGCAATGGCGAGTGGAGTGCCGCAAGGCTCGGTATTGGGGCCGCAATTGTTTACCATATATATTAATGATTTAGAAGAGGGAATTAGGAGCAACACTAGCAAGTTTGTAGATGACACAAAGCTGGGTGGCAGTGTGAATTGGGAAGAGGATGTTAGGAGGTTGCAGGGTGACCTGGACAGGTTGAGTGAGTGGGCAGGTGCTGTATTAAATAGATAAATGTGAGGTTATCCACTTTAGTGGCAAAAATAAGGGGGCAGATTATTATCTCAATGGGGTTAGGTTAGGCGAGGGGGAGGTGCAGCGAGACCTGGGCGTCCTTGTACACCGGTCACTGAAAGTTGGCGTGCAGGTACAGCAGGCAGTGAAGAAAGCTAATGGAATGTTGGCCTTCATAACACGAGGATTTCAGTATAGGGGTAAAAAGGTTCTTCTGCAGTTGTATAGGGCTCTGGTGAGACCACATCTGGAGTATTGTATCCAGTTTTGGTCTCCGAATTTGAGGAAGGACATCCTTGTGATTGAGGTGGTGCAGCGTAGGTTCATGAGATTGATCCCTGGGATGGCGGGACTGTCATATGAGGAAAGATTGAAAAGAGTAGGCTTGTATTCACTGGAGTTTAGAAGGTTGAGGAGGGATCTTATAGAAACATATAAAATTATAAAAGGACTGGACAAGCTAGATGCAGGAAAAATGTTCCCAGAACCAGGGGCCACAGTCTTAGAATAAAGGGGAAGCCATTTAAGACTGAGGTGAGAAAAAACCTTTTCATCCAGAGAGTTGTGAATTTTTGGAATTCCCTGCCACAGAGGGCAGTGGAGGCCAAGTCACTGGATGGGTTTAAGAGAGAGATAGAGCACTAGGGGCTAGAGGAATCAAGGGATATGGGGAGAAGGCAGGCATGGGTTATTGATAGGGGACGATCAGCCATGATCACAATGAATAGCTGTGTTGGCTCGAAAGGCCGGATGGCCTACTCCTGCACCTATTGTCTATTGTCTAATGTCACACTCCCCATTAGACTGCACGAGACATCCGGTTGCAGCCGATAATCGGGAAAATGCTGCCAAGCTGTGTTCAGTAAATTTGGGATTTCTATGTTCATATATGTATACATGCATGAGAACCCTGAATTGATTGACAATTACACAGGGGAATATAAACAGTTTCATAGAAATCAGTTGCAAAAGCAAACAGCTATTGGAACACAGCAGGTACGGCAGCATCTGCAGACGGAAATGGACAGTTCAAGTCAAGATTCCTCATTTAGTCTAGGTAGATCCTCCAGCTGCTCTCCTTTCTTTCTACAGATTCCAATATCTGGATTCTCTTGTGCCTCCATGCTAATCAATCAGGAATTCCCTGAAAAATCTAGGGCATAGTATAGGAAAGCACATTATGGCTGTAGGATTGGAATGAGAAGTTTGGAGGACAGTAAAGATTATACCATTATTTAGAAAGGGAACGTAGAACAGTACAGCACAGGTACAGGCCCTTCGGTCCACAATGTTCATGCTGAACATGATGCCAGGATAAACTAATCTCATCTGACTGGGCAAGATCCAAGCCCCTCCATTACTGCTTATTTGTGTGTCTGTCTAAATGCCTCTTAAACCTTGCTATCATATCTGCTTGTAGCACTTCTCATGGCAGCATGTTCCATGCATATAACGCTTACTGTGTAAAAATACTTGCCTCATAAATCTCCTTTACATTTTCAGCCTCTGACATACCTATGCCTTCTCGTTTTTGAGAAAAGGATTCTGATTGTTAACCCTATGCTTCTCATAATTTAATATATTTCTCATGTACACTTTCGCTCCTACACACTCGGGGCGATTTACAGAGACCAATTAACCTACAAGCCTGTAGGATGTGGGAGGAAACTGGAGCACCCAGAGAAAATCCATGCAGTCACAGGGAGAACGTGCAAACTCCAAATAACCGGCATTCAAGGTCAGGATCGAACTGAGTCTCTGCAGTGTCGCCCCTGTTGCACAGGCTCCCTATTTAGTCACTTGCTTCCGATAATGCATATCATTGAACAAGAACCTAAATGAGAAAGTTTACAGATTATATAAAAACAGCCAAAAAAAGGCACAAAGTGCTGGAGTAATTCAGCGGGTTAGACAGCATCTCTTGAGAACGTAGATAGGCGATGTTTCAGGTTCTTCAGACTGATTGTAGTAGGGGGGGAAAGCTGGAAGAGAGGTGACAAATGATGCAGGTGGGGAGGGTTTTGATTGGAGATGGTGGATAAAGGCCAGAGATGAAAGACAAAAGGTTGTGAGATAAGGAAATAAGGAGAGAACTGTTATGAAATGTGAAGCCAGAGGAAGCAATATACATAGGTGGAGGGGGACAAGGGTAAGGGAGAAGCGGTGCATATCCAGATGGAGCGTGAAGAGAGGGGGAGAAAGGAGGGGATGGTGTTTGTAGCACTTCATATTCCACTTGAGTAGCTATAACCCAACGGGATAAACATAGACATAAAATGTTGGAGTAATTCAACGGGTTAGGCAGCATCTCTGGAAAAAAAGAATAGGTGACGTTTTGGGTCCATACCCTTCATCAGACAAAGTAGATGTGAGAGGGGAGGGGGGGATAAACTGCGGGGCAAGAAAAAGGTAGAACAAATCAGGGACAGCCACAGATGACCTCAGGAAGGGTGGAGCCCACCATGGCCTATTGTTATGAACAGAGAATTCTCCAATGTTAGGTAACTTCTACAAACACGTCCTTTCTCCCTCCCTTTTCTCCCCTCCTACACTTTGTTCCCCCCTGACTTTTTCTTCCCACTCCCTTCTCTGGACCTTTTATGTAATTTTGTAATGATTCTGTAAGTATGCTCAGTAGTCTGTGGATTTGTCACAAATAATGTACCTTGTAAAATATTATCAATTAATTCCCAATCAGACTAATCTAACAAATTATTTTCTTTTCAACCAAAGGAATAACATTAAAGTGATATCTGTTTTAGAGTATCATCCAGATTCCCAGCAGGAAACTGCAGAGTAAAAAACACAACATGGCAATGGTTTAGTTATCAAACTGTAGATGAAATCTTGCTAATAATTACTTACTAAAATGTCTTACTGCAGAAGATGGATTACGTGATGTGATAGAATTATTAATTGAACTCTTTCGTAAAATGAAGTGGTGGAGGAATTCAGCGGGTCTGGCAGCATCTGTGGAGGGAATGGACAAACGATTTGGCTCCAGACCGCTCCCAGACATGGACTATGGGAGAGAAAGCTGGAAAGGAGGGATAGGGGTGGGGATTGATTGATAGATGGGTGGAGAAAATGACAAAGGTGAGAGGGAAAAAGGAGACAAAAGGGTGCCAGATGATGAAAGAAGAGGAAGTAAATGAAAAGCCAGAGGAAAGGATATAGATGGAAGGCGACAGGGAGAATGGGGATGAAGCAGAATATAAGTGGAATATGGGACTCAGGGATGGAGGTAAACATACAGAGTATGGAAAATGAGCAGGTGACTAGGACCGTGGAAGATAGTGGGAGAAATGTGTATGCATTATGGTGGGGGTACATTATTTACTATTGGACAATCTAGTGTTCATACCATTGGGAAGCAAGCTATCTAGGTGGAATAAGAGGTGCTGCTCTTTTAGTTTGCACGTGGCCTCACGTTGGCAATGGAAAAGGCCAAGCACAGTTGGCATGGGAATGGGAAGGGGAGTTAAAATGGTTAGCAACCAGGAGCTGCATCAGACAGAGCACAAATCTTCAACAAAATGGACACTCTAGCCTTTGTCATTATTTATTCGATTATTTATTTCACCCATCTGCCCATCGCCCCTATTCACCTGTGTCCACCTATGACTCGCCAGGCTTTTGTATCACCCCCTTCTCTTTTTCAGCTTTCTCACCCATTACTCCAACAGTAGATTTCCTCCAGCACTTTGTATTTTAATTGAGTTTCTAGCATCTGTAGTTTATTTCTCCATTGAAATCCTTTATTATTCTGTTATTGTTCTGTTATTGGTTTCTAAGAGGACAATTTTTATCAGACAATAGACAATAGGAGTAGGCCATTCGGCCCTTCGAGCCAGCACCGCCATTCAATGTGATCATGGCTAATCATCCCCAATCAGTACCCCGTTCCTGCCTTCTCCCCATATCCCCTGACTCTGCTATCTTTAAAAGCCATATTTAGCTCTCTCTTGAAAGTATCCAGCGAACCAGCCTCCACTGCCCTCTGAGGCAGAGAATTCCACAGACTCACAACTCTCTGTGAGAAAAAGTGTTTCCTTGTCTCCGTTCTAAATGGCTTACCCCTTGTTCTTAAACTGTGGCCCCTGGTTCTGGACTCCCCCAACATCGGGAACATGTTTCCTGCCTCCAGTGTGTCCAAACCCTTAATAATCCTATATGTTTCAATAAGATATCCTCTCATCCTTCTAAACTCCAGAGTATACAAGCCCAGCCACGCCATTCTCTCAACATATGACAGTTTTTTGCATTTAAATCACTTGATAACCCTTAACCAGTGTGCAATAATGCAGTTGCGTGATTATATTACAATCCCTGGCTTCCTTGCCAGATAACACACATAAACTATTAAGTGGTCACCTAATAATAAATGGAGAAGGCTACAAAAAAGGTGAAGCAACAACTCGTGAAATGTCACGCATGTTTTACTAGTATGCTTACATCTCAAGATATTTTCAGAAAGCTATTTTAAACAAGGTTTAATTAGAACATAAGATTGTGGTGTGATACACAGCTAGATTGAGTCCTATACCCTTTCTTTCATCTGAGCACTGTTCCGAGGTCTTCGAGATTTTTGCACTGGGAAAAAGAAAATATTATATCATTATTTCCACTGCTGGTGATCACTGTGACGATAAGTATATATCAACATACTAAAATATACTGATGATCCCCTTCAGATTTGAATGGCTTGCTGAAAGTCCTCAAATCGGTCATTTAACTCAACAGGAACTGCAGATTTGATGAACTATCAAAGGCAATTGGTTCCCATTGAGTCGTAATCATAGCCCAAGTTTTTGCTTAGCTTTACTTTTGTCACGTGTACCAAGGTATAGTGAAATGCTTTGATTTGTATGCTATTGAAATCAATCGGATATATACAATCAAGTGAAACTCAAGTATAAAAGGTAGAGTATTGCATTTGAAAGACAAGATTTAATGCTTGTGCAACCAAATATGTGAGAATTGCAATTTACTAAGCCAAATATGTTGGAATTACACGTTTTATTTGCAAAGAAAGGATTAGATTGAGCTATTTTATGATCTGATAAAATGCACCTAAATTGCTAAGCATTTGAGGGCATTTCCCTACTTTTCAGCAGGGGATCAAATGAAGCCAGGAAAGTTGCTGTGAATTATAATGTTTTATGTCTGGAGAGTGAAGTGTAGAAGCAAAAGGGAACTAATCCAGTGTGACTTAAAATAGTACATGCCCAGATAGTTTCTAAAACCCATCTAATTCTCTACAACACTCTTGGGACAATATTTCATTAACTCTGAATCAATACCAAGTCTAGCTCATATAACAGTAATCTTATGTGTAGGGTCCTAAACCTTTTACATGTTATAGAATTGTTTTGTATGTATGGCCATGAAGAAAATACTTGTATTTATGTAGCACTTTATATGATTTCCCAAAATGTACCGCAGACAGATACAGTATCAGTGGGAAATCCAGCCTCTGTTCTGATGCAGGAAATATCGCAGCCATTAAGCTCCCAACATCATGACCAGTTCATCTACTCATGTTGGATAAATGTTGGCCTTCATTCAATAAGAAGTTTCTTGGACGTAATATCATAATTTACATCCGACCATGAGGGAATTGAGGCCTCAACTTAACATTTTGGCTGAAAGATGGCATTCCAAAAGTCTTGTGATCCTTCACAGGAAAAAGGTATTACAGATTCCATGGCCTAATCACTGTAGTTGGTGTTTAATACACATGCTTCTGAATAGTAGGCTAGAACAATGCCACAGTACAATCAATGTCTGGATCTTTTTTCCCCATATTTCCTTGTGACATAAAAGTGGGCCATGTCGACCCATCAAATCTACACTGGCAATCAGAGGATTCCCAAATCCACAATGATTATTCCCGGCGGCTGTCACTCTACTCAACAACGTACCTCGGTGACTGCCAATCACCCCCCCCACCCCCCGGACACTTATTATCACTTATTATTATTTATTCAAATCATTTGCTATGTCGCTCTTCCAGGGAGATGCTAAATGCATTTCGTTGTCTCTGTACTATACACTGACAATGACAATTAAAATTGAATCTGAATCTGAATCTGAATTATTCCTGTCACCTATTCTCTCCATATTCCTATCAACCCCTCCACCTACACACTAGAGATATTTTACAGAAACCAACTAACCTGCATGCTTTAGGAATATGGGAGGAAACTGGAGCACATGGAGGAAAATATGCAAACTCCATACAGGTAGCACTGGAGGTCAGGACTGAAACCAAGGCACTGGAGTTGTGAGACCCTAGAGAGGTTAGAAGGATATCACTAGAGGATGAGTGTCTTCAGTTATGAACGGAGATGAAAAAAACGAAGATTGTTCATCTTTGAACAACAACGGTTAAAATGGCACATTATGGGCATACTCATTGTTTTGATATAACAAGTGGGAAGTCTGGCAGGTGGGTCTGTAATTGGAGGTCACATGATGAGAATAATTGGAGGAAAAAGACAGACAGGTGGGCAGAGGGGGTGGGGTAGCTCTGTTGGTGAGGAATGAAATTCAGTCCCTTGCAAGGTGCGACATTGAAACAGGAGATGTGAGGTCAGTATGGATAGAACTAAGGAATTGTAAGGGTAAAACGACCCTAATGGGACATCTACAAGCCCCCAAACAGTAGCCTGGATATAGGGTGCAAGTTGAATCAGAAGTTAAAATTGGCATGTAGTAAAGGTGCGTCGAGATGGGGCTCCTAAGGGACCGTGTTAGGAACCTGGAACAGCAACTCGATGACCTCTGTCTGCTCAGGGAGAGCGAGGAGGTCATAGATAGGAATTACAGGGAGGTGGTCACTCCAAGACCATGGGAGACAGAAAACTGGGTCACAGTTAGGAAGGGCAACGGGCAGAGGCAGGGACTGGTGAGTACCCCGGTGGCTGTACACCTTGAAAATAAGTACTCATGTTTGAGTAAGGGTGGGGGAGACAGCCTACCTGGGGGCAGCGACAGCGGCCGGGCCTCTGGCATAAAGACCGGTCCTGTTGCTCAGAAGGGTAAGGAAAAGAAGAGGAGGGCAATTGTAATAGGGGACTCTATAGTCAGGGGGTCGGATAGGCGATTCGGTGGACGCAGACAAGAGACCCGGATGGTAGTTTGCCTCCCTGGTGCCAGGGTCAGGGATGTGTCTGAACGGGTCCAAGAAATCCTGAAATGGGAGGGAGAGGAGCCTGAAGTTGTGGTACATATAGGTACCAACGACATAGGTAAAAAAAGAGAAGAGGTCCTGAAAGAAGAATTTAGGGAGTTAGGTAGAGAGTTAAGGAGAAGGACTGCAAAGGTAACAATCTCAGGATTACTACCTGTGCCACGCGACAGTGAGAGTAGGAATGGAGCGAGGTGGAGGATAAATGAGTGGATGAGGGACTGGTGCAGTGGGTATGGATTCAAGTTTCTGGATCATTGGGACCTCTTTTGGGGAAGGTGCGACCTGTACAGAAAGGACGGGTTGCACTTGAACTCGAGAGGGACCAATATCCTCGCGGGGAGATTTGCAAAGGCTACTGGGATACTTTAAACTAGTATGGTTGGGGGGGAGGGACTCAAATTGGGAAAGCTAGCAGTCAGTGTGTGAGGCAGGAGGCAGAGAATGGTAGCACTCTGACCCAAAATGTAGGGGAGAGAGAAGAAAAAGACAATAAACAGAGAATAAGAGAGGGTGGGTTTCTTAAATGTGTATATTTTAATGCTAGGAGCATTGTAAGAAAGGTGGATGAACTTAGAGCCTGGATTGACACCTGGAAATATGATGTTGTGGCGATCAGTGAAACATGGTTGCAGGAGGGCTGTGATTGGAAACGAAATATTCCAGGATTTCGTTGCTTCAGGTGTGATAGAATTGGAGGGGCAAGAGGTGGAGGTGTTGCATTGCTTATCAGGGAAGATATTACAGCAGTGCTTTGGCAGGATAGATTAGAGGTCTCGTCTAGGGAGGCTATTTGGGTGGAACTGAGAAATGGGAAAGGGGTAACAACACTTATTGGGGTGTATTATAGACCGCCAAATGGGGAGCGAGAATTGGAAGAGCAAATATGTAAGGAGATTGCAGATATTAGTAGTAAGCACAAGGTAGTGATTGTGGGAGATTTCAATTTTCCACACATAGACTGGGAAACACATTCTGTAAATGGGCTGGATGGGTTGGAGTTTGTAAAATGTGTGCAGGATAGTTTTTTGCAGCAATACATAGAAGTACCTACTAGAGAAGGGGCGGTGCTGGACCTCCTGTTAGGAAATGAGACGGGTCAGGTGGCAGAGGTATGCGTTGGGGAACAGTTCGGGACCAGTGATGACAATACCATTAGTTTCAATATAATTATGGAGAGGGTCAGAAATGGACCTAGGGTTGAGATTTTTGTTTGGAGAAAGGCTAACTTTGAGGAGATGCGAAAGGATTTAAAAGGAGTAAATTGGGACATTTTGTTTTATGGGAAAGATGTGGAAGAGAAATGGAGTACATTTAAAGGTGAAATTTTAAGAGTACAGAATCTTTATGTCCCTGTTTGGTTGAAAGGAAATAGTAAAAATCGGAAAGAGCCTTGGTTTTCAAAGGAAATTGGACACTTGGTTCGGAAAAAGAGGGAGATCTACAATAATTATAGGCAGCATGGGGTAAATGAGGTGCTTGAGGAGTATAAAGAATGTAAAAAGAATCTTAAGAAAGAAATTAGAAAAACTAAAAGAAGATATGAGGTTGCTTTGGCAAGTAAGGTGAAAGTAAACCCAAAGGATTTCTACAGCTATATTAATAGCAAAAGGATAACGAGGGATAAAATTGGTCCATTAGAGAGTCAGAGTGGACAGCTATCTGCAGAGCCAAAAGAGATGGGGGAGATATTGAACAATTTATTTTCTTCGGTATTCACCAAGGAGAAGGATATTGAATTATGTGAGGTAAGGGAAACAAGTAGAGTAGCTATGGAAACTATGAGATTCAAAGAAGAGGAAGTACTGACACTTTTGAGAAATATAAAAGTGGATAAGTCTCCAGGTCCGGACAGGATATTCCCTAGGACATTGAGGGAAGTTAGTGTAGAAATAGCAGGGGCTATGACAGAAATATTTCAAATGTCATTAGAAAAGGGAATAGTGCCGGAGGATTGGCGTACTGCGCATGTTGTTCCATTGTTTAAAAAGGGGTCTAAGAGTAAACCTAGCAATTATAGACCTGTTAGTTTGACGTCAGTGGTGGGCAAATTAATGGAAAGGATACTTAGAGATAATATATTTAAGCATCTGGATAAACAGGGTCTGATTAGGAACAGTCAACATGGATTTGTGCCTGGAAGGTCATGTTTGACTAATCTTCTTGAATTTTTTGAAGAGGTTACTCGGGAAATTGATGAGGGTAAAGCAGTGGATGTTGTATATATGGACTTCAGTAAGGCCTTTGACAAGGTTCCTCATGGAAGGTTGGTTAAGAAGGTTCAATGGTTGGGTATTAATGGTGGAGTAGCAAGATGGATTCAACAGTGGCGGAATGGGAGATGCCAGAGAGTAATGGTGGATGGTTGTTTGTCAGGTTGGAGGCCAGTGACTAGTGGGGTGCCACAGGGATCTGTGTTGGGTCCACTGTTGTTTGTCATGTACATCAATGATCTGGATGATGGTGTGGTAAATTGGATTAGTAAGTATGCAGATGATAATAAGATAGGTGGGGTTGTGGATAATGAAGTAGATTTTCAAAGTCTACAGAGAGATTTATGCCAGTTGGAAGAGTGGACTGAAAGATGGCAGATGGAGTTTAATGCTGGTAAGTGTGAGGTGCTACATCTTGGCAGGACAAATCAAAATAGGACGTACATGGTAAATGGTAGGGAATTGAAGAATGCAGGTGAACAGAGGGATCTGGGAATAACTGTGCACAGTTCCCTGAAAGTGGAATCTCGTGTAGATAGGGTGGTAAAGAAAGCTTTTGGTGTGCTGGCCTTTATAAATCAGAGCATTGAGTATAGAAGTTGGGATGTAATGTTAAAATTGTACAAGGCATTGGTGAGGCCAATTCTGGAGTATGGGGTACAATTTTGGTCGCCTAATTATAGGAAGGATGTCAACAAAATAGAGAGAGTACAGAGGAGATTTACTAGAATGTTGCCTGGGTTTCAGCAACTAAGTTACAGAGAAAGGTTGAACAAGTTAGGGCTTTATTCTTTGGAGCGCAGAAGGTTAAGGGGGAACTTGATAGAGGTCTTTAAAGTGATGAGAGGGATAGACAGAGTTGACGTGGATAAGCTTTTCCCACTGAGAGTAGGGAAGATTCAAACAAGAAGACATGACTTGAGAATTAAGGGACAGAAGTTTAGGGGTAACATGAGGGGGAACTTCGAGGGGGAACTTCTTTACTCAGAGAGTGGTGGCTGTGTGGAATGAGCTTCCAGGGAAGGTGGTGGAGGCAGGTTCGTTTTTATCATTTAAAAATAAATTGGATAGTTATATGGACGCGAAAGGAATGGAGGGTTATGGTCTGAGCGCAGGTATATGGGACTAGGGGAGAATACGTGTTCGGCACGGACTAGAAGGGTCGAGATGGCCTGTTTCCGTGCTGTAATTGTTATATGGTTATATGGTTATATGGTAAAGGTAATGCTACGGTTGTTATGGGAGATTTCAACAGGCAGGTAGACTGGGAAAATCACGTTGGTACTGAACCCCAAGAAAGGGGGTTTGTGGAATGCCTCTGTGATGGATTCTTAGAGCAGCTTGTATTGGAGCCTACCAGGGAGAAGGCAATTCTGGATTTAGTGTTATGTAATGAACCAGATTTGATAAAGGAACTTGAGGTTAAGGTGCTATTAGGAGGTAGTGACCATAATATGGTCAACTTTAATCTACAATTGGAGAGGAAGAAGGGTAGATCGGAGGTGTCAGTGTTATAGTTAAATAAAGGGGACTATGGAGCCATGAGGGAGGAGCTGGTCAAAGTTTTTTTTAATTGTTTTTATTTATTCTTTATTAGAAGTACGGTAAGTTACAATACTACACAACACATATGTCTTAATACATTTTTTGTACCGCTTCATTTTTTGAGCCTTAAGTAAAAGATAGAAGTAAAGAAAGTAAAGAAAGTGCGCAAGAGTCGTGAAGGTGCAGGAGAGTGTTGAGAAAAGAAAGCCCCTTAGAAAAGAAGTTAGAGAAGGAAGTAAAGAAAGAAAGTAGACCCTAGAAAAGAAGGAAAAATAAATGAGAAACAATCGCTCTATTATAACATTAAACTCCGCAGAAAGGGGACTACCAACCAAGTCTGTTTTTGTTGTTTTTTTTTTTTTTTACCCCCCGTTGCCAGATCTGAGCTGGTCAAAGTTGACTGGAAAGATACCCTAGCAGGGATGACAGTGGAACAACAATAGCAGGTATTTCTACGAATAATACAGAAGGTGCAGGATCGGTTCAATCCAAAGGGGAAGAAAGATTCCAAGGGGAGTAAGGGGCGACCATGGCTGACATGGGACGTCAGGGACAGTATAAAATTAAAAGAGAAGTAGTACAACCTGGCAAAGATGAGCGGGAAGCAAGATGATTGGGTAATGTTTAAAGAGCAACAGAAGATAACTAAAAAGGCAATACAGGGAGAAAACATGAGGTACGAAGGTGAGCTAGCCAAGAATATAAAGGAGGATAGTGAAAGCTTCTTTAGATATGTGAAGAGGAAAAAACTAGTTAAGACCAAAGTTGGACCCTTGAAGATTGAAAAAGGTGAATTTATTATGGGGAACAAGGAAATGGCAGATGAGTTGAACAGGTGTTTTGGATCTGTCTTCACTAAGGAGGACACAAACAATCTTCCTGATGTACTAGTGGCCAGAGGATCGGAAGGAAATCCAGGAAATGGCAGGAAATGGTGTTAGGTAGACTGATAGGACTGAAGGCTGATAAATCCCCAGGACCTGATGGTCTGCCTCCCAGGGTACATAAGGAAGCGGCTCTAGAAATCGTGGACGCATTGGTGATAGTTTTCCAATGTTCTATAGACAGGATCAGTTCCTGTGGATTGGAGGGTAGCTAATGTTATCCCACGTTTTCAGAAAGGCGGGAGAGAGAAAACAGGGAATTATAGACCAGTTAGCCTGACATCGGTGGTGGGGAAGATGCTGGAGTCTATTATAAGAAATGAAATAGCGGATCATTTGGATAGCAGTGACAGGATCGGTCTGAGTCAGCATGGATTTACGAAAGGGAAATCATGCTTGACAAATCATCCTTGACTAGGAGATTAATGGGCAAAATTAGGGTACATGGTATTGGGGGTAGAGTGCTGACATGGATAGAAAATTGGTTGGCAGACAGGAAACAAAGAGTAGGGATTAACGGGTCCCTTTTAGAATGGCCGGCAGTGACTAGTGGGGTACCGCAAGGATTGGTGCTGGGACTGCAGCTATTTACAATATACATCAATGATTTAGATGAAGGAATTCAAAGTAACATTAGCAAATTTGCAGATGACACAAAGCTGGGTGGCAGTGTGAACTGTGAGGAGGATGCTATGAGAATGCAGGGTGACTTGGATAGGTTGGATAGATTGGGTGAGTGGGCAGATGCGGTTTAATGTGGATAAATGTGAGGTTATCCACTTTGCTAGCAAAAACAGGAAGGCAGATTACTATCTAAATGGTGTCAAGTTGGGAAAAGGGGAAGTACAACGGCATCTGGGGGTCCTTGTTCATCAGTCAATGAAAGTAAGCATGCAGGTACAGCAGGCAGTGAAGAAAGCGAATGGCATGTTGGCCTTTATAACAAGAGGAGTTGGGTATAGGAGCAAAGAGGTCCTTCTGCAGTTGTATAGGGCCCTAGTGAGACCACACCTGGAGTATTTATGTGCAGTTTTGGTCCCCTAATTTGAGGAAGGATATTCTTGATATTGATGGAGTGCAGCGTAGGTTTACAAGGTTAATTCCCGGGATGACGGGACTGTCATACGGGAAGAGAATGGAATGGCTGGACTTGTATACTCTGGAATTTAGAAGGACGAGAGGGATTCTTATTGAAACATATAAGATTATTAAGGATTTGGACACGCTAGAGGTAGGGAACATGTTCCCGATGTTGGGGGAGTCCAGAACCAGGGGCCACAGGAAAGAATAAGGGGTAAGCCATTTAGAATGGAGACGAGGAAACACTTTTTCTCACAGAGTTGTGAGTCTGTGGAATTCTCTGCCTCAGAGGGTGGTGGAGGCCAGTTCTCTGGATGCTTTCAAGAGAGAGCTAGATAGGGCTCTTAAAGATAGCGGAGTCAGGGGATATGGGGAGAAGGCAGGAACGGGGTACTGATTGGGGATGATCAGCCATGATAACATTGAATGGCGGTGTTGGCTCGAAGGGCCGAATGGCCTACTCCTGCACGTATTGTCCATTGTCTATTGAATAACATCAAAGAAAATGTCTTCACTTTGAGACACTACTTAGGTTTGGCGTGCAGGACCTGAAAGAGTATTGAAGTCAGCTTCCACTAGTGAAGGGTCCATGTGCTTTACCTCTCATCAGAACAGCTCCCTGCTGGAGTAATGAACCTGAAAGGTTATAAACCTCCATGCCATACAATATCTTTTGGTCTGACCCCTGCTCCAGAGTGACATGCATGAAAAGGATCTTGCCAAAGGCAATTCATGAGGTTTTGATTGTGTCCATCAATGTAAAGAACTTTGATTTTGGTCGATGGACATAAAAAATAAATAGATTCCATACAAATTTTGAAAACACAAAAGAATAGGAATTTGGGTAGGATTAATTTTGGAAAATATTGAAGGATTAAACTGAATATTTTTTCATAAAACTGGCACTATAGGTCAAATCGTCTTTATGTGCTGTGAGATTTCTGTCTAATTGTTCCCCTGTACTTCCTGCTTCTTACTATTAAAGTTCCTATCAGACCACCTCATACTTCACCCTATCGAAATCTCACCTACCATTCTGTTGCCAACTCATGTGATTTACAACCTCTGTGACTTCATGCTCCTTTCTACATATATTTTAATTCCTCCTAACTTAATGTCACTTGCAAATTTAGATTCTACGATAAAACAATGGTTGCCTCCCAAAGAATTCTTGATTAGTGAGGGTATCAGGGATTATGGAGCGAAGGCAGGAGAATGGGGTTGAGTGGGAAAGATAGATCAGCCATGATTGAATGGCAGAGTAGACCTGATGGGTCAAATGGCCTAATTCTGCTCCTAGAACCTATGAAACCTTGTGTTACAGTAATTTTCCTTTTAAAGACAATTGTGTTAATGGAGGTAAAGGGATTTACAGGGGTTGGGAGATTCAGACTTGCAATAAGACAATTTTTTCCCCCTGCGGTGTTTGCAAAAATTGAGGTATTTTCAATAGCATTAGGTTTATTTTTGTTCCTGCAAGCTGACAATGCTAAAGGTTGTATGTTACTTCGCTTAATAGGTTATGACTGCAGAAGTGCCAGTAGATGCAACTGCTTGTCAAATGTTATGTCCATGGTTAATGTGACAGCTGTGTTTTAGTGGTGTCTGACTATTTAGAAAGGTCATATGGAAACAGGCCCCCCCCCCCCCCCCCCCCCATACTGTTTAAATCCAAGAGAACTTCTTTGGCTTAACAATTTCAAAAGTATCTTTTAAGTGGTCTCTCGTTTTCTATTGAAATCATGTGATAACCAATTTGGCAGGCTTAAAGGAAATAGCGTTCCCTAGTCTAGTTCATCACCAGTATTGTACAGGTAGTACTGTTGTAAAGTACGTTTCCTTAACATAAATTGTATGCAACACAAATGATTATAAGGTCAGGAAGTGGTCATTGAATATTGAGTTACAGAGGAATCTCTTCTCTCAGAAGGTGGTGGATCTCTTGAATTCTCAATCTCTTGTGGAGGCAGGATTAAAGAGGAGGCAGATAATTATTTTTTCTCAGGGAAATTCAAGGCTATGGGTATTGGCACAGAAGAGATGTTGAAGCCTTGGGCAGATTAGTCATGATTAATTTGAAAGGCTTGAGGCCACATTTGACCTATTTTCTTTTGCTCATGTTTTTCTGTAACCACATAATTAATTTAAATAATATGAAGCCAAGGCCACGGCGGAACTCACATTTTATATCCTGCCAATTAAAGACTATTTCCTTTATCTCTGTTTCTGATCTTCTTATCTTTCCCGAGCGGCAAGGGGAACAAAGGGTTGGGTGGGGGAGGATGTGTGCGCCATGTGCTTCTATTACATTAGACACAATTGATCCCAATCAAAATGTTCAATGATAAATAATTGGGAAGTAAGACAGGATAATACAATATTGGGTACAGCTTATTGAGAAGAATGTTGACTCTCGTGCACATCAAAGGTGCTTTCTGAGGCAACTCTGGAAGTGCACGGCCAATGTTTCAACCCATACCTTAATCAGCAGTCAAGGCCATTATGACATAGGACTGCCAAGATACATTACGAGATAACTTCATCCTGATGCTGTATGTTTGAAAGGGTTCGGGACCTGTGAATCCAAGAACATGCAGCTAGCCAGAAAAGCATGCTCAAAGCAACTTCGACTCCTGTGTCTAGGAATGAGAAACATTCCAAACACATCCAATCTCAATAATTTAAAGTGACTTGTCTTTCCTATTTATTTCATTAAAAACAACTGATCACAATAAGTGTAGGAAGGAACTGCAGATGCTGGTTTATACCAAAGATAGACACGAAATGCTGAAGTAACTCAGTGGGCTAGGGGAGAAAAAGGATGGGTGTAATCAAGGAACGATTATAATCATATATTGTCTTTCTGCTGACTGGTTAGCATGCACCAAAAGCTTTTCACTGTACCTCAGTACACGTGACAATAAACTAAACTGAACTGAACTGGGTGACGTTTCGGATCGGAACTCTTATTTAGACTTCTTTATTTGTTGCCGGGCCTGATTTGTTCTGATCTTTTCCTACCTCCAGTTACCTCCCCTCTAACTTCAGTCTGAAGAAGAGTTCATACCCAAACCTTCACCCATCCTTTTTCTCCAGAGATGCTGCCTGGCATGCTGCAAAAAGTGACTGTTTTCTAAACAATAGAAATTGTACCAAATGAAAAACAAACACCAGCAATAGACATGGATTAAGCTTCTGAAAGTGATAGGAGAACCAGCTAGTACCTAAAAAATACACTAATAAACCAGGAATGTCAGAAATAGGCAACCAACAGAAAGACTTGAAAATATTCTCAGCAACCATGCTCATTTCTCAATAACCCAAAGCTACATTACATTTCTAACATTATAATATATTTTGTGTTCTATTGCTTTTTATTAGTATGACTGTATGACAAATAAAATTCCTCGTATGTTGCAAAAACATACTTCGCTAATGAAGTATGATTAAATCATGTCAAAATCATTTCCTCAAAGGATGTAAATTTGAAATCATTGCTATATTCTTTTCCAGTCTTAAATCTTATTTGGGGCTTGAAGCTTGAGTTTTAATATCTTTGTAGCAACTCCATTAACTTCCAAGTATATATCATCACTGAATCAGGTAGATGTCTACAAAACTCAGTGTCAGTAGATGACCAGATGTGCACATTAAATCTGTTATAGGAGGCACCTCATTTCTCCACTTGGCATTTCAAGTGAATATCAATTGCACTGAAAGACGGGGCATCCAAGAGTGAAGCTTTCCATTTCATACACAAGTGTGAAAGGTGTCACTCTGCACTGCAACTCTTAGAATGTACCATGCTGCAAATCCCAAACTCTGATCGCTTCTCATGTGGCTTTGGTTCACTGTGTCAGCAATGCTCTGCAAGTAAGGGTCCACTATGGGCCCAAACTGGAATGTACAAAAAGTAGGCTCTTCAGCTCTTTAAGCCTATTCAACATTAAATGGGTTCAAAGCATGATCTGCAACTTAACTGCATATACCATAACCAAATTCTCAAATTTACATTAAATATCTGACCCAACATTAATTGTAAAGAGTTCTAAATTTCTCCTAACATCTTATATGTAAAAGTATTTCCTAACTGTAGATCAATCACTATTGCTGATCTGATCCATGTCTGGTTTTGCTATTGCCAACCCGATCCATGATCCATGCCGGGTTTTCAATATGCCATTTGGTGGTACGCAATTAGCTAGACTCAGTCTAATTTACGATGCTGTACCTTGCAGATGCCAATGCCATAGTCTCTGCATGTATTATTAAAAAAATACTTTATAAGAAGTTAAATGACTGAGTGTCCCACACTTATTTATATGGTATCAGAGCAGACAAAAGGCAAAGAAGAGGAGTGAACGGGTCCTTTTCAGAATGGCAGGCAGTGGCGAGTGGAGTGCCGCAAGGCTCGGTGTTGTGGCCGCAATGGTTTACCATATATATTAATGATTTGGAAGAGGGAATTAGGAGCAACACTAGCAAGTTTGCTGATGGCACAAAGCTGGGTGGCAGTTTGAACTGTGAAGAGGATGTTAGGAGGTTGCAGGGTGACCTGGACAAGTTGAGTGAGTGGGCAGATGTGTGGCAGATGCAGTATAATATAGATAAATGTGAGGTTATCCACTTTGGCGGCAAAAACAAGGGGGCAGATTATTATCTCAATGGGGTTAGGTTAGGTAAGGGGGAGGTGCAGCGAGACCTGGGCGTCCTTGTACACCGGTCACTGAAAGTTGGCATGCAGGTACAGCAGGCAATGAAGAAAGCTAATAGAATGTTGGCCTTCATAAGAGGATTTCAGTATAGGAGTGAAGAGGTTCTTCTGCAGTTGTATAGGGCTGTGGTGAGACCACATCTGGAGTATTGGGTACAGTTTTGGTCTCCTAATTTGAGGAAGGACATTCTTATGATTGAAGCAGTGCAGCGTAGGTTCACGAGATTGATCCCTGGGATGGCGGGACTGTCATATGAGGAAATATTGAAAAGACTAGGCTTGTATTCACTGGAGTTTAGAAGGATGAGGGGGTTCTTATAGAAACATATAAAATTATAAAAGGACTGGACAAGCTAGATGCAGGAAAAATGTTCCCAATGTTGGGCGAGTCCAGAACCAGGGGCCACAGTCTTAGAATAATGGGGAGGTCATTTAAGACTGAGGTGAGAAAAAACTTTTTCACCCAGAGTTGTGAATTTATGGAATTCCCTGCCACAGAGGGCAGTGGAGGCAAAGTCACTGGATGGATTTAAGAGAGAGTTAGATAGAGCTCTAGGGGCTGGTGGAATCAAGGGATATGGGGAGAAGGCAGGCACGGATTATTGATAGGGGATGATCAGCCATGATCACAATGAATGGCGGTGCTGGCTCGAGGGGCCGAATGGCCTCCTCCTGCACTCATTTTCTATGTTTCTAAGTGGAATGACACTCAGTCGTTTAACTTCTTATAAAATGTTTTATTAAGAATACATGCAGAGACCATGGCATTGGCATCTGCAAGATACAGCATCGTAAATTAGACTGAGTCTATCTAATTGCTTACCACCAGATGGCATAGTGAAAACCCGGCATGGATCAAATCACGGAACTGGACAGAATGGAAGCACTAGTAGTCATTACACCTGTTTTGGAACCCACTGACTGGGTGTCCTCAATGGTAGCTGCCACCAAGAAGAACAAGCAGGAGATTTGCATTTGTATCAATCCCAGGGATCTCAACACCGCACTCAAAAGGCCACACTACCCGATGCATACCGTGGAGGAAGTAGCTGCTCGCATGGGAAAGGCGACAGTATTCTCTGTGTTAGATGCCAAGAGCTCTTTCTGGCAAATTGCTGTAGACCATGCTTCATCTCTGCTCACAACCTTCAGCACTTCCTTTGGCCGCTACAGATTTCTACGAATGCCGTTCGGTATCAATTCGGCCAGCGAGGTGTTTCAACGCTCCATGGAACAAATCTTCAATAGATACCCTTGTGCAATCATGGATGACATCATCGTTGTTGGCAGAGATGTGAAGGAACATGACGACAACTTAAAGAAGGTACTCGAGCGTGCCAGGGAAGTACACTTGAAACTCAATCCTCACAGTTCCGGTCAACCTGGTGTGCTACGTGGGGCATGTTTTTACCTATGCGGATCCTTCCAAGATGGCGGGCATCAGCGAGATGGCGGCGCCTACAGATGTCACCAGCCTACAGAGATTTCTGGGCATGGTTAATTACCTCGGGAAGTTTATTCCCATTTCAGCAAGCTTTCGGCTCCCCTGTGGCAGCTTACCCACAAGGACACTGCCTGGACATGGCATGAACAGCAGCGACGTGCTTTTGACACACTCATACAACAGATGTTGTGCCCTTCTACCTTGGCTTATTCCCAGTACGGCCTCGGCACTGCGTGCCTGCAGGGTGAAAAGTCTATTGCCTATGCTTCTAGAACAATGACAGACACAGAGACAAGGTATGCTCAGATCGAGAAGGAATTGTTGGTGGTGGTCTTCGCATGTGTCAAATTCAACAATGACATCTTTGGTAAACCTGTAACCATAGAAAGTGACCACCAGCTCTTTGGTCACCATTTTAAACAAGTCTATACACGTTGCTCTGGCAAGATTGCAGAGAATGCTACTGAGGCTCTAAAAGTACGACATCACGCTCGTTTACAAATGTGGTAAGCACACATATCTGGCTGACACTTTATCTCGTGCTCACAGGAAGACCAATGCCCAGCATGCAATTGAAAAGGACACTTTTGATGTCATGATGGTTGACTGTATTCATCCGTCCTGTCTGGATACCTTGGTGGCTTGCACGGCAGAGGATGCCACTCTGCAGACGCTCACCTCGATCATCAATCATGGATGGCCCAGCAAGCAGCACATGCTTCCACCTGCTGTTCACCCTTACTTTCCCTCCTGAGGCAAACTTGCCATTGAAGGTGGAGTCATCAAGAAAGGCCACAAGACGGTGATCCCGGCATCGCTCCAACAGGGATACTTTGATGCCGTACACAGAAGGCATCCCGGTTCCAAGGCAACCGGACAACGAGCAAAGAGCATGTTTTTGAATATTGAAAGTCTGTGGTGGCATTTTGTTATGCGTTAGGGTTTATTAGGCTGGGGTTTATTTTCTTCAAAAATACCCAACCAATGTGGAAGCCCAAGACTTGAATACAACCTTTCTCAAGGGGTGAGGAATTCAAAGAAGCCAAATGTGACATCAACTTGGTGCATTAAGGTCCATGCAGAAGGCTCTTCAAGCCACGGACATTAATTCTCCACCTCAACTGTACCACCACCCTTCCAGTCCTACCATCAGAGAGCTTGTGAGCAATCTAGACGTATAACATCTGCTCAAACTTAGAAAAAGTAAGGACACATTTCTTCTCAAAGTACAGAATTTTGCTAGGACTACTTTATTAGTCTTTAAACACTGTAGGGCTTGATATTGATACAAGGCAATTTTATTCTTCCTCAATAGAGATTAACTATTGTCCAATAAAAATATTTATTCATTTAATGGGCTGAAAATGATGCAACGTCCTTGATTTATGAATAATGTTTTTTCCAATTCACAGTGCCAGAATTACAATGTATAAAACAATGTGTGGGGAGGAACAGGGACTTTAGGGAGGGTGTGTAAGGAGGGAAGGGTGAGTTAATATCACAAGCTTTATCTTTACTTCTCTATTCACTATTAAGAGGATCACTTCTTATTGCATTCTGAGCCGAAATAGCTATCATTTACAACATCAAGCTCCACCGTTGGTTCAAACCACTCAGTAATTAATAATAATAATAATAATAATAATAATAATATATTTTATTGTCATTGCACATAAGTGCAATGAGATTTGCAACTGAATTAATTCATTCAGTTACCTCAGATTTCAAACACAGCATCCTGCTAACATTTTTTCTACATTATTGATGACAAGAAAATGAAAAGAAGTGAAAAATATATGAAAAAAATAATTATTTAAAGATGTATAATCTATGTACATTCTTTATACACAGGCATAATAACGTTGAGGAAATTACAAGCTACTATCCAACATACACGTAATGTGTGTCTATGTCTCTGACCTTCCAGTCTGCTGCTCTGTCCCTCAGTTGGCTCATCATTGACCAACGTCCTTGCCAGTGCTTGGGCTGCTGGCTCCTCTGGCTCCTCTGGCTCCTCTGGCTCCTCTGGCTCCTCTGGCTCCTCTGGCCACTGAACCATGCTGTCTGGTTGCATTCTCTCACAGTACTCAGGGCTATGGCCTGAATCTGGCATCGACTCAAATGCACTGTTCTCATCTTCCTCTTCTTGGGAAGAGAAAACTGTACTTTCAGATAGCCGCGCACTGTCAATTGAGGAGAACCTGGTATGGCTGGAGGAGAAGTGATGGGTACTGTCATAGCAGGAAGTACTTTGGCAGGAAGTGCTGTAACAGGATGTACTGTAACAGGAAGTGCTATAACAAGAAGTTCTACAACATGGTGTGTCACAGATGTCCCACTCATTGTTAACCTGCTGTGTCGTGTCTGTTACAGTCTCACTTTGATTTATTTGCTGATCCTTCTCAAGAATTTGATTTAACTCAGAAAGATGTTCAACAGAGGCACTGCGCGGCAGCATCCTCCACCCAGCGTTGCTGGGCCCACTGGTGTCACTACACGTTTCCAGCTCTACTGGATCCATTTTGCACGTCATGTTTTGTTCCTCGGGTTCTTTCTCCGGTGGTTCTAAGGCTACAAAACTGTGACTGGTCTCTCCCTGGACATCCTCGCTATCCAGCTGTGCAGATGGCAGACTGTGGAGCAACCGATGCAGGGTAATGTAGTGGGTTCGAGGGGTTTCCGGCTCTCCTGAACCACAAGCTGTGGCGATCACAGACTCTAGCTCAGACACCGGCAGTGAGAACGGCCTGGCTTTCCTCTTTCCGGCTTTCCTCACTTTCAATGTACCGTCTTCCTGCTGACACGAGGCGTCACTGTTGTCGGTCCCATCTACCTCACACGTTTCGTCAGTAACGTCTTCGACCCTGGGCATCAACTGACCAGAACACACTTCTTCTTGCCCCTCTTCATTTGCCTGTGTTCCTTCGTTCTCTGAGATTCTATCTACAATCGGACTGGCCTCAGGTTGTGGTAAATCAGCAAGGGCTTCCTGAGCTGGATCAGATGTAGACTCCCTGAGTTCCGATACGATTGCTGGTAAATTATTCTCTTTACTGTTGCTATCATCACCGTTCCCGTTTTCAATGGCTGGGTGCTCCAATTCACCAACTGATGACGGTTCACACACACTCACAGCATTCGTACTGTTAGCTGGGCAACTCAAGTCCTCACCATTCACAGTCTCTTCACTTTCATTCAACGGCTCAACCTCCTCTGTACCCCCAACACTCTGGGACTCACAGCATGCCTGCTCCGTTAAGTCCATCGTCGGATTTTCCTGTTCAGCTGATCCTGCCTCAGTACTGGCTGAGATATCTTCATCATCTACAACGTGTTCAGATTAAAAAAAGAGAAAAATAAAATCACCCAATCATAGTCTGTTCTGCACTGCTCATATAATTAAGCTTATTTTAAAAGCAATAAATGATGGAAATACATACAGGTCAATAAGAATCTTAAAGGGGAAAGGTAATTTTCAACTGCTCTCATGTTATTTGCCCCAAAACATCCAGAGAGCAGTTGAAAATCTCAGTAGTTCCACAAAAGCTCGAGTTCATCTCTTATATGACTATTAGCCTGTTACTGCACAAACAGCATCACCTGTCCACTTCAGGTGACAGGCTTCTGATGTCTGTTGCCTATTGCTGGTTGCACCCCACTCAGTTTGTCCATTTCCATTACAAATGCATGGAATGTGGTTCCCATTTCGGGAATGGCCTAGGATATTTCAAATAAGTGTGAAGAGGAGTCCCAACCCAAAATGGCGACAGTCCATTTCCCTCCACAGATGATGTCTAGCCCATGGATTTCCTCCAGCCGTTTGTATTTAGCTCAAGGGTCCAGCACTTGCCATCACTTGTGTCTCCTTGGACATGAATATGCTTGACTTGACACAAGGGTCTTCTTATTCCCGGAAACATAGAAAAATAGGTGCAGGAGTAGGCCATTCGGCTCTTCGAGCCAGCACCGCCATTCAATATGATCATGGCTGATCATCTAAAATCAGTACCCTGTTCCTGCTTTTTCCCCATATCCCTTGATTCCTTCAGCCCTAAGAGCTAAATCTAACTCTCTCTTGAAAACATCCAATGAATTGGCCTCCACTGCCTTCTGTAGCAGAGAATTCCATAGATGCACAACTCTATGGGTGAAGATGTTTTTCCACGTCTCAGTTCTAAATGGCCTACCCCTTATTCTTAAACTGTGACCCTTGGTTCTGAACTCCCCCAACATCGGGAACATTTTTCCTACATCTAGCCTGTCCAATCATTTACGAATTTCATATGTTTCTATAAGATCCCCTCTCACCCTTCTAAATTCCAGTGAATACAAGCCCAGCTGATTTTTCATCATATGTCAGTCAATAGACAATAGGTGCAGGAGTAGGCCATTCGGCCCTTCGAGCCAGCACCGCCATTCAATGTGATCATGGCTTATCATCCTCAATCAGTACCCCGTTCCTGCCTTCTCCCCATATCCCCTAACTCCGCTATTTTTAAGAGCCCTATCTAGCTCTCTCTTGAAAGCATCCAGAGAACCTGCCTCCACTGCCTTCTGAGGCAGAGAATTCCACAGACTCACCATTCTCTGTGAGAGAAAGTGTTTCCTTATCTCCGTTCTAAATGGCTTACTCCTTATTCTTAAACTGTGGCCCCTGGTTCTGGACTCCATCAACACCGGGAACATGTTTCCTGCCTCTAGCGTGTCCAAACCCTTAACAATCTTATATGTTACAATGAGATGCCCTCTCATCCTTCTAAACTCCAGATTGTACAAGCCCAGCTGCTCCATTCTCTCAGCATATGACAGTCCCACCATCTTGGGAATTAACCTTGTAAACCTACGCTGCACTCCCTCAATAGCAAGAATGTCCTTCCCAAAATTAGGGGACCAAAATTGCACACAATACTCCAGGTGCGGCCTCACCAGGACCCTGTACAACTGCAGTAGGACCTTCTTGCTCCTAAACTCAAATCTTTTTGTTATGAAGGTCAACATGCCATTAGCTTTCTTCACTGCCTGCTCTACCTGCATGCTTACTTTCAGTGACTGATGTACAAAAACACGCAGGGCTCTTTGCACCTCCCCTTTTCCTAATCTGACACCATTCAGATAATAATCTGCCTTCCTTCCACCAAAGTGGATTACCTCATATTTATCCACATTATACTGCATCTGCCCACTCACCCAACTTATCCAAGTCACCCTGCAGCCTCATAGCATCCTCATTGTAGCTCACACAGCTTTGTGTCATCTGCAAATTTAGAGATGTCACATTTAATTCCCTTGTCTGAATCATTGAAATATATTGTAAATATCTGGGGTCCCAGCACCGAGCCTTGCGGCACCCCACTAGTCACTGCCTGCCATTCTGAAAAGGACCCGTTAATTCAGACTCTTTGCTTCTTGTCTGCCAACCAGTTATCTATCCATGTCAATACCCTACCACAACACCATGTACTCTAATTTTGCACACTAATACCATGTGCTCTAAATTTGCATATTAAATGAAGGTTATAAAGAGGCACTGGCTCATTAGTCAACCCCAAACTCCTGCTATCCAATATGAATACTAATCCCAGAGGGCAGTAGAGCAAAAACCATTATGCCCATGTGGTTCTGGATCATTTCAGTTATCCCAGTAACCTTAAAAATTAATATGTCAACCTTTAGTATAAATTGAACAGATTGGAATAAGGAAAGACTCAGTAATTTTAACCAGGAACCTATCATAAACTGACATAAAATCACCTTGCTTATCAAGTTCTTTCAGGAATGGAAATCATCTATCATTGAGTATGATCTACACGATTGAAATTTAACTGGGCACAGTTCAGGGGCAAACAGAAATGGGCAAAAATGCTGGCATTGCCACCGACATTCAGTAAATGAGCAATTACAAATGCTACTTGATATTAGTTCACTTGTGAATTAAAATATTGTGCTGTAAAATATTTTCAAATAATACTGGATTCATTCAGTAGCATCTACCACATGCAGGAAGAGAACATCAGATATTGATCAGCTATTCAGCAATCACTCCAGTGCAAATGAGAAACACTTATGTCCTATTATGTATTAAAAATGCACCGAACAGACAAATCACGGAGGCCCCACCACCACCATGCATTACCACAGATTACCTAACTCATTCTATCAAATGGCCACTATAATGATCTCAGCTAATTCCAATTCCTGAGACGATGTCCTGGAATGTTTTCCATTTATTTCAATAAGAAAATTGATATGAAGGGGTGTTTAGCACAGACTTTGGTCAAAAACTGCTGCTGTTTTTATTTTCATAGAATTTAAAATAATTTAAATCCAATTTCATTCCTTCGCTAGTAAATGAATTGCTTGTCGTAAGTTTCAATATCCTGTGAAAATCAGTTAAATAACTGCCATCAGAAGATGCTTTTGGATTTGATCTGTTGAAAAGCGAACAACCTTGATGGATTGAAGATGTTATTTCAAATCGGAATTGCAGCTGTCCACTGACATGGTCTGTCGGCAGTTTGCGGCCCAGTGTGTAGCTCACCACCCTGTCCCTGAAAGGAAACAAACAGGATTAAAGAACTCTTCCCACATGAATCATAAAACACAATTTGCAGTTTGAAACTAGGGCAGAGATTAACTATCAAAAGAATGCAGAGAAAACTGCAGTACATTCATGTTGGTTGACTGTTATTTGTAGCTGTGGGGAGATCAGACTTTGCTTAGACTTTACAGATACAGTGTGGCATTATTTTAAAATGATTTGAAAATCTACAGCCTCGCCACAAATCAAAATGTGTGTGTAAAAGTATAGCAGTTTTAATTACATGAGACTATAAAGCAATCTTTGTAACCATGGCTCATAGTAATGACACAACAGAGAAGCACAGTGGAGTAAATAATGGGAAAGAAGCAAATGCAAAGAGTTTGATTCACATGATTTTAAAATATGAGCACTCATTAATATTTGAATAATGAGCTGTGTGGCATAATTGCTGTGGAAAAGCTTCACTACAGAACAGACTGTGTTGGCCACCAGACCAGCTGACCTGAAATATTCCCTGTACTGCCTGATTTTCCTTACAAAGTTATATTAACATAATTTAAGTGTTCTGGTTATTAGAGGGGCATGTCCCTACAGAGCATAAGGGCAACCCCACATATAACAGATAGACTACTTGAGTTACTGAATAAATGGTTCTAAATGTGATAACTGGAAGGTTTTCAATTTGTTAAATAATAACTCGTAGTAGACACCTGGCATTGGTTCACTTTTTACTAGAAAAACTATAAATACAGGTCCACCACCGATATTCTGGCACCCTTGGTTCCAGATTATCCTTGCCATTTTATCTGTTTTGCCGGACTAACCGAGGTCACGTAACAATGATATAATACACCTCTGATCCACTAATTATACCCCTCGCGTGTCTCGAAAGCACCATGGTCCACTAGAAACTTAAATAAAACAAATATTAAATGTAAATTAATTTTACAGCGAAACTTAAATTTCTTGCATGGGCAACTACGGTTGTGTCCTAATTAAAGGAGGTATAGGAAAATCAGTGGTGGACCCGTATATATAATGAATACATAGTATGTCATTGCATCACTCAATCTTCCCCAAATAGTTTAATTCTAAACTCCATCCTCACCTAATTACAAAACAGAATTTATGACTATTATTAGACAATTGTATTAGATCTAAACTGAGAGGAGGAAAAACGTTTTCACCCAGAGAGTTGTGAATCTGTGGAATTCTCTGCCACAGAAGGCAGTGGAGGCCAATTCACTGGATGTTTTCAAAAGAAAGTTAGATTTAGCTCTTAGGGCTAAAGGAATCAAGGGATATGGGGGGAAAGCAGGAACGGGGTACTGATTTTAGTTAATCAGCCATGATCACATTGAATGGCGGTGCTGGCTCAAGGGCCCAATGGCCTACTCCTGCACCTATTTTTCTATGTTCTAAGTTTTCTACACAGAGCACTTGATGTTATGGAGCTTAAATCAAGATAGGTGTGTCTCCACATTGTGACTTTTGTGATATTTATATATTATAGTTAAGGCAGGGATAGATAGGGGTGTCAAAGGTTATGGGGAGAAGGCAGGAGAATAGGGTTAGGAGGGAGAGAAAGAGCAGCCATGATTGAATGGTGGAGTAGACTTGATGAGCCGAATGGCCTAATTCTGCTCCTATCACTTATGATCTTATGAATTTATGATTATTGTTTGGTAAGTTGTGTTGAATCTATCAAATGCCTTTTAGATTCCCTTTTCATATCTCCCCTTTAATTTTTAAAATTTCGGTTTGTGTTGGTTGGTTTGTTTCACCTAGTGTCAGGTTAAATCTGTTGTTTAAGTGGCTTAGTTTTTTCATTATTACAATCCTTTCAAAGTGTTATTCCAATCCCTATAGTTCCTTCTCAATTGGCAATTTCTTGCCATTGCAGTACAAGAATCTGATACTTGACTTTTGGATAGTTCTGGTTTCCATTCATTTCCCTCAGATAAAAGTACCTTCTATACATCAGTACCTTCTGGTTCAGTATTTTATAAGGAAAAGATTCTAGTTGAGATTAGAGTTGCTGCCTTACAGCGAATGCAGCGCTGGAGACCCAGGTTCGATCCTGACTACGGGTGCTGCCTGTATGGAGTTTGTACGTTCTCCCCGTGACCTGCGTGGGTTTTCTCTGAGATCTTCGGTTTCCTCCCACAGTCCAAACATGTACAGGTTTGTAGGATAATTGGCTTGGTAAATGTAAAAATTGTCCCTAGTGTAGGTATGTTGCAAAGCCTACCTGAAGATCGCTGAAAATCTGTCCCAGCCCGTGCGTGCGATTTTAGCGTCGTTTAGAGGGGGGCGGGTTTAAAACGCGATTTTCCCTAGGCTGTTCAAATCGAGGTTTTTCAGCCTAGTTAATTATTAACGAAAAATCGCTGGAAGATTCCGTAGCTGGAGCTATTTTTAGTTTTAAGGGCGTCCTTTACTTGTTATAGTAGGTTAAAAATTTACCTCTAAACCCGAGACCGCCGACAACGGGGCGGATCTCATACAGGGGAAAACGGAAGATAGGCTGTTTATTTTAACGTTAAAAAGGGCTTCTTAAGATCCCTTTATACAAAGTTTAATGTTGCGAGTAGCTAATTTGGGCCCCATTATATCCCGCAGTATTTTTCTGGGCATTTGGGGGCACAAATCTACCGCAATGTGAACGTTCTAAACCAGCGCGTTCACAGGATCCCACTAGAAAGCTGATTTAAATGGACTTTAATTTACAGCAATTGAACACTAAATTCCTTCCATTTGGCCTATAAATTAATGTAAATGAGATTTTAAAATCATGTTTTATTGTGAATTATTTGTGAATATTATTTGGACACTTAGGCTATTTAAAAATGTTAATCATTTATTAAGAAATGGATAGATGTTTAGATCTAGTAATTGAAGTTTGAAATTAGCTACAATTGGGTAACTAACTAATTATATGCTTTAATTTCAGGTCATCCAAGTAAGATTATTTTATATTTGTTTCAGAATGCTTCAATCTATGATAACTGAAAATTTCATTCAGTTCTCTTAATTTTTAAGAAAGTTATGGGCTTTTGACTGTCCACGATCACAGCTTTTTTGTTATGTCCATAGAAAATCATAAAAAGATGCTAATTTCCGAGTATGAAAATGGCCATAACTTTTTAAATACTTGAGATATGAAAGTGAATTAGGTGTCAAATTAAACTTCTTTTTATGCTTTATCTGATGGGATAAATTGCAGACTTGATTTTTAAAATCTCAAAATTTTGTAACATTGCTACCTAGTGGGTGTAGGATAGTGTTAATGTGCAGGGGTCGCTGGTCGGCGCGGACCCGGTGGGTCGATGGGCCTGTTTACTCACTGTATCTCTAAAACTGACACTTGGCACATTGGGGATCCAAACCTTACCCTTGGATACCAGCATATTGTCTGGTTGAGTACATCAGAGCAGTACTGAAGAAGTACTGCATTAACATGTGTGCCATCTGTCTGGTGAGATGTTACACTGTGGCTATGCCTGTCTTCTCAGGATAATGTTAGAGGTGCAGGTTGTTTTTATGAAACCCTGGCTATCATTTGTAACTCAAACAACACCAGCAAAAAAGTCAAGGTTGACCAGATATTTATCTAATTACCGAGGTGGGACTTTTAAAAAGGGCACTGCTGCAGGACAAGACATACGTTTTCTTCCTTTCTTTAATCCAAAGTTAGACAGTGAAGCAATAATTAATGCAATAAATTCATGCAATACAATAAATTAATCTATATATTACAAAAACTCATCTTGTTTCTATCTGTGTTTTTGTTTGTGTTTGTTGTCCCATGTGATCCTGGAACTACGGCAAAACGGTACACGGTAGTGCTAACACTTTTGCACAACCTTACTCACCTTTGACCCGTGGTCGTTCCTGTCAAGTTTCCTTCAGATTTGATGTTATACTTCATGTTATTCATGATTTTTAAGTTAAAAAATTCAAGTTTAAAAAGATTTTTACTGCTAAATCCCTGCTGGCTCAGCTTCCAACAAACTTCCATACAAAGTTGCAATTCAGGAACACTCTGTGCTTCCACCAAGTTTTCACCTGAACATGAGCTATAATGTCACAATGGGATCTCACCGTCCTCCACACGGCATTTGCAACAATGTTACTTACTCCAGCTCATGGCAGCAAGTGCTTGAACAGGAGGAGGAGGGTGAATTGGTATTTCAATTGGAAGTGCTGCAGTAGGCAGGGGAAGTGCAATTGGATTATTTTAAAGTCCAGTGCGGTGGGCGGCAGGGGAGTGGTGGAATCTTACATTGGGGAGCCACAATGGGTTCCAGTTGGCCTAGTTGATTTATAAAATTAAAAACGTTAAATAACAAAAAATTAAAAAAGAATACAATAAAACAACCCACCTCCCTGGAGTTCTGAACATTTATATGGAATTCTATCTTTCTCCACCAGAGGGCGGCCTGCCAATTTGTACATCATCACACCATTGACTGAATATTCAAAGCGCTGTCCCAAGCTTTTCACTTAATGAGAGAAATTCTGTTTCACCCTCAGGTGGCCGCACCATATGAATTGGTAATTTTATCAACTCTGCCACCCAGGTATTTCTGACATCTTGTTACTGTCAGCCCTGTGTTAGCTCCAAAGCTGGATGATGGTTGAGATTATTTACAGAGGAATGATAAATTATAGCACCAAATCCTACTGCCACTGCATGGGGAATAACAATCACTACCATCATCAAAGGTAGACAAAAATGCTGAACAAACTCAGCGGGTGAGGCAGCATCTATGGAGCGAAGGAAATAGGTTACTTCAGGTCGAGACCCTTCTTCAGACTGAAGATGTTGCCTCACCCGTGGAGTTTCTCCAGCATTTTTGCCTACCTTCAATTTTCCAGCATCTGCAGTTCCTTCTTAAACACTACCATCATCAAAATATTTTCACTTCTCCATAAAATTACAATTTCAAATAAACACATGTGTACATATTGTTTAAAAAAAATTATAGAAACTTACAAAATTCTTAAGGGGTTGGACAGGCTAGATGCAGGAAGATTGCTCCCGATGTTGGGGAAGTCCAGGACAAGGGGTCACAGCTTAAGGATAAGGGGGAAATCCTTTAAAACTGAGATGAGAAGAACTTTTTTCACACAGAGAGTGGTGAATCTCTGGAACTCCCTGCCACAGAGGGTAGTCGAGGCCAGTTCATTGGCTATATTTAAGAGGGAGTTAGATGTGGCCCTTGTGGCTAAGGGGATCAGAGGGTATGGAGAGAAGGCAGGTACGGGATACTGAGTTGGCTGATCAGCCATGATCATATTGAATGGCGGTGCAGGCTCGAAAGGCCGAATGGCCTACTCCTGCACCTAATTTCTATGTTTCTATGTTTCTATAAGAAAATAGGAGCAGGATAGGCCACTCAAGGCCCTAAAACCAGCCTCCTGGTTGTATAAGATCTGCCCCAGACTTCATTTTCTGCACCAGGGAATGAGCATATTTAGAACTGATTATTTAGCCAAATGAATGCGGCTTATTTAAGTATTGTGTTGTCTCTCGGTAGCCCGTCATCTGATGGCTTTGAACATCACTTGCTTTTCTTGCAGGCATTTCTGCAAAGGTCAATTATTCAAACACACAAGGATTCTAGTCAGCATCACTTATAGAAACTTACAAAATTCTTAAGGGGTTGGACAGGCTAGATGCAGGAAGATTGTTCCCGATGTTGGGGAAGTCCAGAACAAGGGGTCACAGTTTAAGGATAAAGGGGAATCCTTTAGGACCGAGATGAGAAAAATATTTTTCACACAGAGAGTGGTGAGTCTCTGGAACTCCCTGCCACAGAAGGTAGTTGAGGCCAGTTCATTTGGCTATATTTAAGAGGGAGTTAGATGTGGCCCTTGTGGCTAAAGGGATCAGGGGGTATGGAGAGAAGGCAAGTACAGGATACTGAGTTGGATGATCAGCCATGATCATATTGAATGGCGGTGCAGGCTTGAAGGACCGAATGGCCTACTCCTGCACCTATTTTCTATGTTTCTATGTTTCTATGTACCTCTTGTATGTGGCAAGTGTTAGTCATGATTGAATTGGTAGGGTCCTTGTCTGAATTAGAAAGCACAGAGTTTGAGTACTTCAACAGATTGAACAAAATATCCGGACTGACAATCCAAAAGAAGCCCTGAGGGATTGCTGCACAGTTGGAAGTGCCATCTTTGAATGAGACATAAACCATGGCACAGCAGCCCCAATGTTTATTAATAGTGACTAAGATGTTTAGCAAGTGAACTCAGTGTGCCAAGTTATATAAATGAGCTTGGTGGCTTCTGGGCCAATATCAGAAAAAAGATGGCCATAAAATCCACAGGCTTTTCAAAGTAGCCTCATTGGTTCACCTCTGCCTTGCAAGAAAGATAATCTGCTATCCTACAATTTCATATACTTTGGGTGACTGGAGATGCTGCTGTGTGAGTGTTCACCTCTCCAGTTAAAAAAACAAGATTTTCCAGAAGCATCAGAATACAGAAAAGGTAGGATTAGACCAGTCTTTGGCAACATTGTACAGCATGTATTTTGATCAGCATCTTGTGCTTATCCAAGAACATAACAAAATGAAACTGGAAGGGTAAGACAGATCAACATTTCAAAGCGCTGTCCCAAGCTTTTAAGAAAGGCGGGAGAGAGAAAACGTGGAATTATAGACCAGTTAGCCTGACATCGGTGGTGGGGAAGATGCTGGAATCAATTATAAAAGATGAGATAGCGGCACATTTGGATAGCAGTAACAGGATCGGTCCGAGTCAGCATGGATTTACAAAGGGGAAATCATGCTTGACTAATCTTCTGGAATTTTTTGAAGATGTAACTCAGAAGTGGACAAGGGAGAGCCAGTGGATGTAGTGTACCTGGACTTTCAGAAAGCATTTGATAAGGTCCCACATAGGAGATTAGTGGGCAAAATTAGGGCACATGGTATTGGGAGTAGAGTGCTGACGTGGATAGAGAAGTGGTTGGCAGACAGGAAACAAGGAGTAGGGATTAACGGGTCCCTTTCAGAATGGCAGGCAGTGACTAGTGGGGTACCACAATGCTCGGTGCTGGGACCGCAGCTATTTACAATATACATCAATAATTTGGATGAAGGGATTCAAAGTAACATTAGCAAATTTGCAGATGACACAAAGCTGGGTGGCAGTGTGAACTGTGATGAGGATGCTATGAGAATGCAGGGTGACTTGGACAGGTTGGGGGAGTGGGCAGATGCATGGCAGATGAAGTTTAATGTGGATAAATGTGAGGTTATCCACTTTGGTAGCAAAAACAGGAAGGCAGATTACTATCTAAATGGCGTCAAGTTGGGAAAAGGGGAAGTACAACGGGGGTCCTTGTACATCAGTCTATGAAAATAAGCATGCAGGTACAACAGGCAGTGAAGAAAGCGAATGGCATTTTGGCCTTTATAACAAGAGGAATCGAATATAGGAGCAAAGAGGTCCTTCTGCAGTTGTACAGAGCTCTAGTGAGACCACACCTGGAGTATTGTGTGCAGTTTTGGTCCCCTAATTTGAGGAAGGACATTCTTGCTATTGAGGGAGTGCAGCGTAGGTTTACAAGGTTAATTCCCGGGATGGCGGGACTGTCATATGCTGAGAGAATGGAGCAGCTGGGCTTGTACACTCTGGAGTTTGGAAGGATGAGAGGCAATCTCATTGAAACATATAAGATTGTTAAGGGTTTGGACATGCTAGAGGCAGGAAACATGTTCCCGATGTTGGGGGTGTCCAGAACCAGGGGCCACAGTTTAAGAATAAGGAGTAAGCCATTTAGAACGGAGACGAGGAAACACCTTTTCTCACAGAGAGTGGTGAGTCTGTGGAATTCTCTGCCTCAGAGGCACGTTCTCTGGATGCTTTCAAGAGAGAGCTAGATAGGGCTCTTAAAAATAGCGGAGTCAGGGGATATGGGGAGAAGGCAGGAACGGGGTACTGATTGGGGATGATCAGCCATGATCACATTGAATGGCGGTTCTGGCTCGAAGGGCCGAATGGCCTACTCCTGCACCTATTGTCTATTGTCTATTATTGTCTATTATCTGAAGCACCAGGATATTGATTTACACCACACATTTCTAGCATTATATGTTTCATTTCTGGCCTTGATTCAACTTTGATTAATATCAGCACTTAATAAGATAAATTCCCGCGTTAAATTAGCTTTATATCATGCAGAACCAATATCTATCAACGTAATATGACAATATATTCTTCCAGTCAAGATAAGCAATTCTTTTCTTACGGAGATAATTTATAAAGACTTACCCTATTGCATGCCTTTCCAGTAATCTCTGTACGGGCATTGACAGCTTTCCTAGAAATCGCTTTATAATGGGACGGCTCTTTGCAAACTTATCCTTGACCTCGATTTCAAGAACATCTGTGGGGAGTGAAACAAAACTGTGCTTCTGCAGAGCACAGAGAGAAAGAGAGAGAGGAGTGAAAAAAAAAAATCAAACCTTCTGAACCTTCTGAATTTTATAGTCGTCAGGGCAGTACTCTGCATATCGCCAACTTGGACAATTTTACATTTTTATCAAGCCAATTAAACAAGCCAATTAACCTACAAACCTGTACGTCTTTGGAGTGTGGGAGGAAACCGAAGATCTCGGAGAAAACCCACGCAGATCACGGGGAGAACGTACAAACTCCATACAGGCAGCACCCGTAGTCGGGATCGAACCCGGGTCTCTGGCGCTGTATTTTTGCTGTAAGGCAGCAACTCTACCACTGTGCCACCGTGAAGCTACAAACTACTTAAAATCCTACAGGTTGGCCAGCATAAATGAACATAAAAAACCCCATCTGGAAACCTCAAATAAAATAGAAAATGCTGTAAACATTCTGCAGGTCAGGCAGCATCTGTGGAAAGGGAAACAGTTAATGTTTCAAGTCCAAGACTCTTTATCAGATCTGCATAAAGGGTCTAACAAACAGTTTTTGATGAAAACAGACACAAAGGGCTGGAGTATCTCAGTGGATCAGGAAGCATCTCTGGAGAAAAGGAATATGTTTCCCCCCATTACAATCAGTCTGAAGAAACTTTGCCTATTCACATTCTCCAGAGATACTGCTTGACCCACTGTTACTCCAGCATTTTGTGTAACTTATGGGCCTGTCCCACTTACGCGGCTTTTTCAACGACTGCTGGCACCCGTCAAAGTTCGTTGCAGCTCGCCGAAAACTTTCGATGTGTTGAAAATCAAGCGGCGACCAGAAAGACGCTACGATTCTTTGGGCGACTGAGGAGACTACTCACGACTATACACGCGACACCCCGGTGAAGCCTGTATGGTCGTGAGTAGTCGCCCAAAGAGTCGTACCTTGCTCTGGTCACCGCTGGATTTTCAACATGTTGAACATTTTCGGCGACGTGCAACGACTTGTGACGGGTGCCAGCAGTCGTCAAAAAAGTCGCGTAAGTGGGACAGGCCCATGAATTACAGCATTTAGATATGTAGATAACCAGTATTGAATGTTAGTATTCCTCACCTGTATAAAACAGTGGTGCAGCAAGTGCAGGGACAATCTACAGGATAATGCCAATATCTACAGTGTTTACTTCCAAATATCAATGTAGATAATACAGTTTAGAAATGTTGCTGTCTGACACTTCAACAGATAGTCATAGAAACATAGACATAGAAACATAGAAAATAGGTGCAGGAGTAGGCCATTCGGCCCTTCGAGCCAGCACCGCCATTCAATATGATCATGGCTGATCATTCAAACTCAGTATCCTGTACCTGCCTTCTCTCCATACCCCCTGATCCCTTTAGCCACAAGGGCCACATCTAACTCCCTCTTAATTATAGCCAATGGCCTACCTTCTGTGGCAGAGAATTCCAGAGATTCACCACTCTCTGTGTGAAAAATGTTTTTCTCATCTCGGTCCTAAAAGATTTCCCCCTTATCCTTAAACTGTGACCCCTTGTTCTGGACTTCCCCAACATCAGGAACAATCTTCCTGCATCTAGCCTGTCCAACCGCTTAAGAATTTTGTAAGTTTCTATAAGATCCCTCCTCAATCTTCTAAATTCTACCGAGTACAAGCCGAGTCTATCCAGTCTTTCTTCATATGAAAGTCCTGACATCCCAGGAATCAGTCTGGTGAACCTTCTCTGTACTCCCTCTATAGCAAGAATGTATTTCCTCAGATTTGGAGACCAAAACTGTACGCAATACTCCAGGTGTGGTCTCACCAAGTCCCTGTACAACTGCAGTAGAACCTCCCTGCTCCTATACTCAAATCCTTTTGCTATGAATGCTAACATACCATTCGCTTTCTTCACTGCCTGCTGCACCTGCATGCTTACTTTCAATGACTGGTGTACCATGACACCCAGGTCTCGTTGCATCTCCCCTTTTCCTAATCGGCCACCATTCAGATAACAGTCTACTTTCCTGTTTTTGCCACCAAAGTGGTTAACCTCACATTTATCCACATTATACTGCATCTGCCATGCATTTGCCCACTCACCCAGCCTATCCAAGTCACCTTGCAGCCTCCTAGCATCCTCCTCACAGCTAACACTGCCCCCAAGCTTTGTGTCATCCGCAAACTTGGAGATGTTGCATTCAATTCCCTCGTCCAAATCATTAATATATATTGTAAATAGCTGGGGTCCCAGCACTGAGCCTTGCGGTACCCCACTAGTCACTGCCTGCCATTCTGAAAAGGACCCGTTTACTCCTACTCTTTGCTTCCTGTCTGCCAGCCAGTTCTCTATCCACATCAATTCTGAACCCCCAATACCGTGTGCTTTAAGTCATAGTTATATACCATGTAAAGAGGCCCTCTGGTCCAACTCATCCATGCCAACCTAGATGATTATCTTAGCTAGTCCCATTTGCCTGTGTTTGGTCTATCTTCCTCTAAATCATTTAATTCATGTACCTATCTAAATGTCATTTAAATGTTGTATTAGTACACACATTTACAGCTTTCCTGGCAGTTCGTTCCACCATCCCCTTTGTATGAAAATGTTGCACTCACATCCAGTTTAAATCTTTCCCCTCTCTCACCTTAAATCTATGCCATCTAGTTTTAGACTCTGTGCCCCAGAAGAAACAAGTATGACCATCCTAACAACATTTATTTCAAGCTTTGAATTAATTGATCAACGATAACATTGTTTTTGGTTCTATCTACAAAGTTTTACTGGTTAAAAAACAATGCTTCAAAAGAAAAGTTCAAGTTCATGTTTATTGTCATATGCACGAGTACAGCCAGGTATAGGTACAATGAAAAATCTTGCAGCAGCATCACAGGCACATGGACTAGGACAAATACACAAACACAAAGTATACATAAATTATACTTAAATTGCATGTAAAAGAAAGAAGAATGTGCAAAAAACAAGAAATTAATGCAAAAATGTAATTGGTAAAAAACCAAGTCCCTATTACTGCAAAAGTTGGGATGTAGTATTCCACTGTTGAGGTAGGATTAAGACTGTGTAGGTTGGTTCAAGAACTTAATAGTTGTTGGAAATTAGATATTTCTGAACTTGGTAGTATGGGGCTTCAGGCTTCTGTGCCTCCTGCCCGATGTTTGCAGTGAGAAGAGAGAAGGCGAGAATCCTTGATGATAGATGCCGCCTTCTTGAGGCAGCGCCTTATGCAAAGGTTTTTGATGGAGGGGAAGCCTGTTCAGGTTTACTCCACCACTCTCTGCAGCTCCTGCATTCATGTGCACTGAGATTGGCCATGATGCAACCACTCAGGATACTTTCTACATTAAATCTGTTAAAGTTTGTTAGAGTATTTGGATACATGCTGAATCTCTTCTAATTCCAAGAAAGTAGAGGCATGGTGTGCCTTCTACAATGTACTGAGCCCAGGATAGATCATCCGAGATGTTAACGCCCAGAAATTTAACTGAACTAAATCTCTCCACCACTGCCTCATTGATTAAAGCTGATGCATAATACCCCGACTTCCTTTTCTGAAATCAATGATCAGTTGCTTGGTCTCATCATTGAGCAGAGATGTTGCTGTTGAGCACCAATCAGCCAGGTGTTCAATCTCTCTCCTGCATGCTGACCCTCCACCACTACTGCCTCAGCCAACCGCAGTGATGTTGCCGGTGAATTTATAGATAGCATTAGAGCAGCGCTTAGCCACGCAGTCATAGGTGTAAAGAGTGGACTATGAATGCAGTCTTGTGGTTTACCTGTGTTTAGTTTAGTTGGACTTAGTTTTGTTTCGATTTAGAGATGCAATGCGGAAACAGGCCCTTCGGCCCACCGAGACCGCTCCGACTAGCGATCCCCGTACACTTGCACTATCCTACACACACTAGGGATAATTTACAATTTTACCAAAGCCAATTAACCTAAAAACCTGTACGTCTTTGGAGTGTGGGAGGAAACCTGAGGACCTGGTGAAAATCCATGCAGGTCATGGGGAGAACATACAAATAGCACCCATAGTCAGGATCGAACTCGGGCCTCTGGAGCTGTAAGGCTGTAACTCCACCACTGAGCCACTGTGCCACCCTAAACACGCCTTGCCATGACCACTTGTTGATGGTCAATGAAGAGGAGACATTGTTACTGATGTGCACTGATTGAGGATTGCTGCTGAGGGAGTCACTGATCACATCACTGAACATCAGTGAACAAACCACAACTTCACAAATTTTGTGTATTTCAATGCCAAGTACAAGTAAGCTGCTGTTTTAATTAAATTTCTAGAAGAGCAGGGCAACTCATACAGTAATTGCTGATTTCAGCCTCCAACGGAAAGCAGAAGATGCTGACTGATTTATTCTTTAATTACAATGAGTGCAGTTAGGCTTAATATAATGTAAGATTTATGTCCACCATGCTAGAGGATTTCAAAGTATCCACAAGTTTATTCAGTATTTGATCCATCAATTGGTAAGCAGCTTGAAGTTCATAACAAATCAAATCTTAGTGTGAGAATTATTCTAACTATGATATATTGCAGTCCTAGTATTCAAAGAGTTTAGCTTTTTATGACTCTTGTGATATACTTTAAGACGGTAACTTTAGTAATATCTGGAAATTAATAACACAAAATGCTGGAGTAACTCAGCGGGTCAGGCAGCATCTCTGGAGAATATGCATAGATAACATTTTGGGACGTTGTTTCCGACTGATTGTAGGAGGAAGGTGGGGGGCGAGGGGGAATTAAAAGCTTGAAGAGAGGAGAAAGCCTGGCGGGTAACAGGGTGATACAGGTGAGGAAGGTTTTCTGAAGAAATTTTGCACTGGTTCTTACATTCATCCCTGTTCATTTCAATAGAAGAGCAGTGATAAACCTCGCACAAAATGGTTGGAATGGGATTTATTCCATTTGAGTTATTCCCATGACTCTTCCACAAAAAAGCAGAATCTCTGCAATGTTGGTTAATTTGAACTCTTTAAAAAAAAAATTTCGGCAAAGGTGGACAAAGTGTTTTGAATTATCCTCGGACTTACAAATGACAATATTCATGCTGGATTCCTTGTGCACCCACATACACAGTAAAACATTTACACACTCATTCACTCTTGACTTCCCTCAAGATTTAACAATTCAAAGGAAATAAACACACTACTCAGATTGTTAAAAAACAGCAACATATGCAGCATGGAGAAGAAAACCAAAGAATTTATATGAAACATTTTAAGATCATTAGTCAACCAACAGCTGAAATATGAACAATTCTGGGCAGATGGATGAGACAAACTGGATTGTTCTTTCAAAAAACGTAGATATGAAGCTCCAAATTTCTTTACAGGAACAAAGGTACTAAAACCCCAATATTCCCCTCCTGCCATGATGTGTGGGAAAGGACTGATCATGTAGAAGTGAGGGAGGCATTAACATTTGATACCAAGGAACATATTACTAATGGTTTGTCTAAGTTTCCAAGGTAGAATCAATGATCACTTCACAGAGGAGTGGCCATTCTGTCCACTGCATCTATCACAGCTCTGCAGAATAATCCTGATATTATTATCGTTCAAATATTTATTCAAATTCCTTGTAAAAATTGAGAAAGTTCGTATAGATTTATTATTACAGTGCAAGGGCGGCACGGTGGCGCAGTGGTAGAGTTGCTTCCTTACAGCGCTTTCAGAACCAGAAACCTGGGTTCATTCCCGACTACGGGTGCTGTCTGTATGGGGTTTGTACGTTCTCCCCGTGACCGCGTGGGTTTTCTCCATGATCTTTGGTTTCAATAGACAATAGACAATAGACAATAGGTGCAGGAGTAGGCCATTCGGCCCTTTGAGCCAGCACCGCCATTTAATGTGATCATGGCTGATCATCCCCAATCAGTACCCCGTTCCGGCCTTCTCCCCATATCCCCTGACTCCGCTATTTTTAAGAGCCCTATCTAGCTCTCTCTTGAAAGCATCCAGAGAACCTGCCTCCACCGCCCTCTGAGGCAGAGAATTCCACAGACTCACCACTCTCTGTGAGAAAAAGTGTTTTCTCATCTCTGTTCTAAATGGTTTACTCCTTATTCTTAAACTGTGGTCCCTGGTTCTGGACTCCCCCAACATCGGGAACTTGTTTCCTGCCTCTAGCATGTCCAAACCCTTAAACATCATATATGTTTCAATGAGATCTCCTTTCATCCTTCTAAACTCCAGAATGTACAAGCCCAGCTGCTCCATTCTCTCAGCATATGACAGTTCCGCCATCCCGGGAATTAACCTTGTGAACCTACGCTGCACTCCCTCAATAGCAAGAATGTCCTTCCTCAAATTAGCGGACCAAAACTGCACACAATACTCCAGGTGTGGTCTCACTAGGGCTCTGTACAACTGCAGAAGGACCTCTTTGCTCCTATATTCGATTCCTCTTGTTATCAAGGCCAACATGTCATTCGCTTTCTTCACTGCCTGCTGTACCTGCATGCTTACTTTCATAGACTGATGTACAAGGACCCCCAGATCCTGTTGTATTTCCCTTTTCCCAACTTGACGTCATTTAGATAGTAATCTGCTTTCCTGTTTTTGCTACCAAAGTGGTTAACCTCACATTTATCCACATTAAACATAATCTGCCATGCATCTGCCCACTCCCCCAACCTGTCCAAGCCACCCTGCATTCTCATAGCATCCTCCTCACAGTTCACACTGCCACCCAGCTTTGTGTCATCTGCAAATTTGCTAATGTTACTTTGAATCCCTGATGTATATTGTAAATAGCTGCGGTCCCAGCACCGAGCCTTGAGGTACACCACTAGTCACTGCCTGCCATTCTGAAAGAGACCGGTTAATCCCTACTCTTTGTTTCCTGTCTGCCAACCACTTCTCTATCCATGTCAGCACTCTACCCCCAATACCATGTGCCTCAATTTTGCCCACTAATCTCCACTGTGGGACCTTATCAAATGCTTTCTGAAAGTCCAGGTACATTACATCCACTGGCTCTCCCTTGTCCATTTTCCTAGTTACATCCTCAAAAAATTCCATAAGATTAGTCAACCCTTCGTAAATCCATGCTGACTCGGACCGATCCTGTTACTGCTATCCAAATGTGCTGCAATCTCATCTTTTATAATTGACTCCAGCATCTTCCCCACCACCGATGTCAGGCTAACTGGTCTATAATTCCTTGTTTTCTCTCTCCCGCCTTTCTTAAAAAGTGGGATAACATTAGCTACCCTGCAATCCACAGGAACTGATCCTGAGTCTATAGAACATTGGAAAATTATCACCAATGCATCCACGATTTCTAGAGCCACTTCCTTAAGTACCCTGGGATGCAGACCATCAGGCCCTGGGGATTTATCAGCCTTCAGTCCCATCAGTCTATCCAACACCATTTCCTGCCTAATGTGGATTTCATTCAGTTCCTCCGTCACCCCAGATCCTCTGGTCACTACTATATCAGGAAGATTGTTTGTGTCCTCCTTAGTGAAGACAGATCCAAAGTACCTGTTCAACTAATCTGCCATTTCCTTGTTCCCCATAATAAATTCACCTTTTTCGGTCTTCAAGGGTCTAACTTTGGTCTTAACTAATTTTCTCCTCTTCACATACCTAAAGAAGCTTTTACTATCCTGCTTTATATTCTTGGCTAGCTTACCTTCGTACCTCATCTTTTCTTCCCATATTGGCTTTTTGGTTATCTTCTGTTGTTCTTTAAACATTACCCAATCCTCTTGCTTCCCGCTCATCTTTGCTACGTTGTACTTCTTCGCTTTAATTGTTATACTGTCCCTGACGTCCCTTGTCAGCCACGGTCGTTCCTTTCTTCCCTTAGAATCTTTCTTCCTCCTAGGAGTGAACTGATCCTGCACCTTCTGTATTATTCCTAGAAATACCTGCCATTTTTGTTCCACTGTTATCCCTGCTAGTGTATCTTTCCAGTCAACTTTGGCCAGCTCCTCCCTCATGGCCCCATAGTCTCCTTTATTCAACTGTAACACTGACACCTCCGATCTACCCTTCTCCCTCTCCAATTGTAGATTAAACCTGACCATGTTATGGTCACTGCCTCCTAATGGCTCATTAACCTCGAGGTCCTTTATCAAATCGGTTCACTACATAACACTAAATCCAGAATTGCCTTCTCCCTGGTCAGCTCCAATACAAGCTGTTCTGAGAAACCATTACAAAGGCACTCTACAAAGTCCCTTTCTTGGGGTCCAGTACCAACCTGATTTTCCCAGTCTACCTGCATATTGAAATCTCCCATAATAACCACAGCATTACTTTTGCTACATGCCAATTTTATCTCCTGATTCAACTTGCGCCCTGTGTCCAGGCTACTGTTTGGGGGCCTGTAGATTAGTCCCATTATGGTCCTTTTACTCTTACAATTCCTTAGTTCTATCCATACTGACTCCACATCTCCTGTTTCAATGTCACCCCTTGCAAGGGACTGAATTTCATTCCTCACCAACAGGGCAACCCCACCCCCTCTGCCCACCTGTCTGTCTTTTCGATAGGAAGTATACCCTTGAATATTCAGTTCCCAGCCCTGGCCCTCTTGCAGCCATGTCTCAGTAATTCCCACAACATCATACTTGCCATTTGTGAGGGTCTCCTCCCACACTCCAAAGACTTACAGGTTTGTAGTTCAATTGGGCTTTCAATAAATATAAATTGTCCCCGGTGTGTGTAGGATAATGTTAATGTGCGGGGATCGCTGGTCGGCACAGACTCGGTGGGCCGAAGGGCCTGTTTCCGCGCTATATCTCTAAACTAATCTAAGATCCAGAGAAAAAGTCCAATGTCCGCAGTGAGGTTGATTGTAATCTCAGTGTGCTGTTCCTCCAATTTGCATGAGGCCTCACTGCCAATGTAGGAGGCTCAGGCCAGATAGGTCATTGTGGGAGTTTAACTTGTTCCTAGTTCTGAACAAGAAGTCTTTGACCTGAAACATTAACATTGATCTTTCTAGGATGTTGACTGGCCTGTTGAGTGCTTCTGCTATTTTCTGTATTTATTTCAAATTTCCAGCAGTTGTATTTAATTTTCATTCACTGAACAGTAAACTGACGAGTGCTTTACCTTGAACCAGTATCAACTGAATAGGCCACATGGGGCCTTTCTCTGCTGTTACAAATTTGCTTTTATGATTTATTAAAAAATATAAGGATATTTTTAAATCCTAGACAGACAGTATATAAAGTCATATAGCATGCAAGCAGGACCTTCAGCCCGACTCATCCATTCTGACCAACTTGTTTACCTGAGATTGTCCCACCTGCCTGCGTTCAGCCTATATCTCTCTAAACTGTTTCTATTCTTGTACCTGTCTAAATATCATTTAACCGTGTAATTATACCCACCACTACCTCCTCCTCTGACAGTTTGTTCCACACCACCTCTGTGTAGCAAGACTGGCCCCTGAGGTCCACTTTAATTTATTCCCCTTTCACCTTAAATCTATGCCCTCTAGTTTTAGACTCCCCTAAATGATATCAATTGCAGTCTTTTGACTCATGAACTTGTTCAATAAATAATTTAAAGACAGACTTTCAGTGTTTTGTATTTATTACATTGTTATAATTGATAAATGTTTATGCATCACCAATTAAATCAGTTGGAACTTCTTTTACAAAAATCTCTTGTGTAATAAAAATTTAACTGTCAGATATAATTAAACCTTGAGTACAATGGGCATAATGTTTTCTTTATTAAATGTCTAGTGTTGTTCTAGTACTATTTACTAAATCTGTTCCAGTACTATTTACTAAATCTCTCCAAGCACCACTGGATGTACATCTGCAAAGCTCCCATCGCGTACCACAAGAGATTAAGTGAGTGAAATTGGTAAGTCATGTTTCTATAATAAATTAAGACTGGGCATTGCAGTTTAATGCCATAGTTAATTTACCCATATAAAGTTTTTACAGTTTTTCAGTAATATTTTCATTTTAACCCGATCTGCCTCCCATTTCTTTGAACTTTTCAAAATATCATTATCGAAGAACAAATCTAATTTATAAATATATATGAGAGAATGAGTCCGATTTGAAGCAATAATTTCTGTTTTCTCCATGATAAATTTGGATCGAGTTCACCAAAGTGCTTTGGATCTTGTGCTTTAACCTCTTAGACCAGCCAACCATATGGGACTTTGTCAAATAATTTACTAAAGTCCATATGGATAACATCTCCCGCCGTGCCTCCATCGACCTCTTTGGCTACATCCTCAAAAACGGAATCAAATGTGTGAGACAAAATATACCCTGCGTAAACCTTTGGTAACTCTTGATCTGTCATTGCCTTTCCAAGTATACATCAATCCTGTCCTTCAGATTCTTCTCCATGCGTTTCCCTGCTACTGGCGTTAAGTTCACTGGCCTGCAGTTTCCAGGCTTATCCCTACTGCCCTTCTTGATCATGAGGATTTGCCTCTGCTTGGCCCATCTCCCTCCAAACCTTTCCGGTCCATGTAGCTGTCCACGTGTCTTTTAAATGGCATAATTGTACCTGCTTCTACCACTTCCTCTGGCAGCTTGTTCCATATCCTGGCATTAGGCAGAAATTCCAACTCTGCTGAATATGCTCATTATGCAACATAGTTGTCCATGCCCATTTTACCACACTGCTGATTTTTTCAATTAAGTCATTTTTACCATGCATAAGCTGCTATATTGCACATATAACCCATGCAACTGAAGACAGGTTTCTTCAGTCAACCAGGTGGTGCTGGACTAGTATGATTAGTAGGCCACATAGAGTAGAAATAATAGATTACTCCAAAGTGTCTTGATTACATTAGTGGTTGTGGGCTTTTGTTTGGACTGATATATATATTTTAATTTATTGAACTTTTGTTTGTTTATTGTGTTATGAGTACTGTGTTTACAGACCTGGTATTCTGCAGCAAGTAAGAATCCCATTGTTCTGTTTTGGGTACATATGAGAATTAAACACTCTTTACTCTTCCCTTCCCCAGAACCCAATGAGTCAGTTAAACTCGTAAAATAATCTGGCAGTTTTCATAGTTTTAATCATGGTAATAACCAAAGCTTTAGCTTTTCATAAAATGTTCATAAAAATTGACCAAACCCATTGTAAAAACACACCTAATTGAAACAAGGTGTGAACCAAAATTCACCGTGCACCAAGATTGAACCAAATTCTTTCAAAGTTAGGGCTCTTCATTCAATTGTTTTGTGCATTAAAGCTTCTTCTTCCTACCTCTCTCTGCCAGACAGGGTTGATGGTGTTAAAGATAATGGCAGTCCTTTTCTCCTGCCCATGGTGTGGTAAAACTGGGAATATGCTGTGTTTGCCTGGTTGAATGGAAATCTTCAGGTAAGGATCAGGGTTAAAGAACATCCCCTTCTTCAGACCAATAGCTTGAAACCCTAATCAAAACAATCAAAGGTATTTTTGAATCAGAATACACAAGACTTTCAACCAAGAAATGTCAAGCATTTACATCGCAATTAATTTACTTTCAGTGAATTTTCAAGTATTTTAATCTTCACATCAAACTTGGTTCACAAATTAGCATCAACACAGAACAAATTAGCATCAACACAGAAACCATGATAGCACTCTTAGTTCAGAAAGGTGAAATTTTGAACTGATTATCAATTGCAGATGTTTTATCGTTTCAGCATGTTGAAATGGAGGAGTGTTTTGTAAAGTATGCAGTAAAGCCCTTTTTGTCTTTACAAACAAATATTAAAGTGAAATAAACAGGGTACAAATGTACCATTTCAATCATTGCTCATCTATATACTAAAAGTCTTATCTTGTGTCTGTGTGTGTGTGTGTGTGTGTGTGTGTGTGTGTGTGTGTGTGTGTGTATGCGTGTATGTTTTGTATCTTCCTCAAAACGCTATGCGCTAGCAGTTAAATTTTTACATATTCGAACTCACATTTTTCCCCTCCATGTCGTACTCAGTTTCACTTCAGATTTCATCCTATATTTCATGTTATTCATGAATATAGTTTAAAAAAAGCCAAAAACCTTTTTCCAGCAGCTTCCAGTGATGATGTCACAATGCCATCTCACTGACGTCCAATCACAATGGAACATTTACAAATGCCAACGGTAACCACAGCTTCTCACCGAGAGCCTTTGTCCAGCAGTTACCAGTGATGATGTCACATTGCCACTCACAGTGCACGAATCACAATGGGCTCTGAAGCTGCCGAGTGCTACAATGACATCACAATGGGACGTTGCCAATGGTTACCGCAGCTTCTCACAGAGAGCCTTTTTCCAGGAGTTTCCAGTGATTATGCTATTTCACGTTATTGATGATTAAAGCTTTAAAAATGCCAACTTTAACAAGATTTTTACTGTTAAAATCCTTCCCGCCAGCTTCCAACACACTTCAATACAAAGTTGCAAGACAGGAACACTAAACTTTTCACCTCAATGGGATATTACAGCAAATGCTTCAACAGGAAGGGGAGGTCAAATTGATATTGCAATTCTGTGGCAGGCAGAGGAAGTACAATTTGATTTTTTTTTTTAAAGTCCAGTGCTGAGAGAGGCAGGGGATTGCTGGAATCTTACAATCGGGAACAGCTTCAGTTGGGGGACCACGCCTCCCATGGGGGCTACGGGTTGGTGGTGCAATATTGCGTTGGGGAACGGGTTGCATTGGAGGACCAGGCCTCCCGTGTGACAGGGACCCAATGGGTCCCACTTGGTCTAGTATTTGTTTAAAAGTAAAAATTATGAAGGAAAATATTCCACAGAAATGGAAATATAATTAAATTATTTTTCTGGCATTGTCAAATGCGCATTTTAGTGACAAATCTTTCTGTGCAAGGTAAACATATTTAAATGCTGGAATGTGCATTCTCAGCTGGCAAGGATAAAGCCATGTTATTCCTGAAATAGTTTTAGGAGATGACTACATCCAGCTGACATCATTTACCAAAACTGACTCTGAAAGACAATCTCCATGCATCTGCTTGACAGGAGTGCACATTCCGGCGCTTTAAACATCTTTCACCATTCACAGAAAAATGTATTTCTAATATTCAGACAAACATCATGAAAATCCCTCGCATTGTTTTTCCAATTGTTCAGATGTTACAGAATAGTCTGCCATAGAGAGAATTCAACGCAGAAGTCATTATGTTTTGAATGGAAAATTAGATACATGTATGAAGCAGAGTAGAGACATCTAGATCCCGGGGATGTGGAATCAAGATCTAGAGGGCATAGGTTTAAACTAAGAGGGGAAAATTTAAATAGGAATTTGCGGGAAAACTGTTTTACACAGAGGATGGTAAGTGCATGGAACGTGATGCCAGAGGAAATGGTTGAAGCAGATATAAAAATAATATTCAAAATACATAAGGACAGGTACATGAAGAGGAAAGGGTTAGAGGGGTATGGATCAATCACAAGCAAATGAAAGTAGCTTAAAAGGGCATCTCGGCTGGCGTATACGAGTTGGGCTGAATGGCCCACTTCAATATTGTGTGACTTATGACGAGAGGAAGACAGGGAGGTGGCAGGTTAAGGGGATTAATTTAGAATTATCCTAGCAAAGGGCCAGCATATGGTGTTTGAATAAACTCCTCATTTTGCTTAAGGTGGAATTTATCAGTATTACCAAGACAATTATTTATAGCTACACACTATTGCTAATTACATTATATCATAACAAAGCACCATTATATATTGTTTTAAATATGTTTAGGATGAATAACAATAATTAAGTGCGTTGCTATGCCTCTAATGTTTCCAACTTGCTTGGCTATCATGGGAACATGACACGGCTGTCAAAAAGCCCAAGGGAAATAATGCCGAAATAATGTTTTGAATGGTGATTTCAGACTGATGGAATGTAGCACAGAATAGTAAACTGAACATCTCTCTTCTTTTTACTGCAGTGTGTCCCAGAAATCGAAGGAAATATAGCTTTCATTCCCATTAAATATTAAGAGCTGCAGAAATTATTGAGAGTTTCATGTTAACTGATGTAGTTATTTCACATACATTTGCATTGTTAATACTTTAACAATGCTCATTTCTTACATTAAAATATGTTGAGGAGAAATGTATCTCTAAAGGACGCCATGGAGGAAACAGTAGACAATCCAGGTTAATACATTTTGGATTATTAATGGGTAATGTCAACACTCAATTACTATTATCAAATATTACTTGAGATTTATTGTGCCATTCTGTGCTCAACCTTGTTTATTTTACAATTAATATTTAGAAGTAACCCTGTTTTCATATTTAGTCATCTAATTGGCAGTTCAGGGTAAATTTCCAAGTCTTTTGAATTTAAGCCTCATATAAATCCTGCCAATCCAATTCTGCACTTGGCTACATCTGAACCCATCGCTAGTCCGGGATGGGACCAGGTTGCAGCAGCAAGAGCATTATTGGAGCAGGGTTTCTCCATTTAAATGGCACCTTTGTGGTGTTTGGAAGAACATTCCCACCAAAACTGTGAAGAAAAATCAGTATCATGGGTTTTTCTGCAGTTCAAAATAAACCTACTCATTTCAAACATGCCCAATCATATCTGGCATGTAAATATACTGACAGTACTGAATGCTGATACTTATAACCATGCTATTTACTATATCATGCTGGTAATGTCTTAATGATCTCACCGGAAAAAGATTACCGTTAACATGAAGTGAACTATTCTTTTTGGATGGGCTTTCTGGCACTCATCAACTCCAGTGCTCGACTATTGTGCAATATTTTAAACGGAAGAGATCAGCTTATTATCTCCCCTTGACAAATAGCCACAGCAGGTATATTCTTGCAAGTAATGATACAAAATTAAAATATAAAGAATTCTAAGGTATTAGAATAGCTTTTCTGATCAACCTCACTTGAGTATGAGCAAATATAATAATTTGCTAAAAAGGAACGTATACCACTGCTTCTTTAATATATTGTACCAAGTTCCAGTACTGGATTTGATAAGCAATGTAAGACTAATCCTGAGAAAATATTGCTTCCTTTTAGTATCAGTGCTGCCTCAATTACATCACATTGACGTCCCTAACATGCAGAAATCTAATAATTTCATTCGTGCACCTGTGTAAGCTGTATTTGGGATTGGTGCGGCAGCTCAACTGTGAAAGTCCCAATAGTCTTTAATTTCAACACCTCAGATTCTTTAACAACTGATCCCACCAATGTTACATGTATTATGCAATCTGCAGGAATTAGATCCTTAGTGCAAGTGCCAAATCCTTCCCACAACTGAGCAATCATTTCATCTCCACCTCAATTGACAATTGGCAACAAAGTGAAAGAGCATCGCAGTTTTCACAAATGACAGGATTTCCTAAGGTTTATAAACTGCATGTGCATAATGTGACCTCAGATGCTCACTGCACAGTTTCCAGCTCATTTGCAATCATCAGCAAAAGATGATGAATGCAAGGCTTCATTTCATCTCAAACTCTGTAACTTATATTCTTTCCCACTTAACCATCAAACTAACGCATCTAATGTTTAAAATTCTCATAATTTAAAAATCTCTACATGATCTCATGCCCTGTTATCTCTGTGGTCTGACCCTGACCAACTCTCCCACAAATATTTCTGTTCTGCTGATTGTGACATCTTGGTGCAACTCTTCCACCAAATCTTTAATACAGAATTGGTAATGATTCCATTCCCAATAATTCTACCTCTAAACACCTGATATTGTATTGAATCTTCGTGTTTAAAAGCTCCTTTCACCAATGCTTTCACAGTTTTTGATCACCATTCCAGAATTACTGCAATGTTGATGTGGTCGCTCTTTAAAAGGTCTTCATACCTGACAATGTAAAATTAATCAGTCTCCGATTTCCCTGTCTTTGAGCACCTTCTTCAGTAGAAATAGTTTTAAAAATCTGTTAGGAAAAAGAACAATATTCAAAATTGAGATTCTTCCTCAAAAACCCAAAGCTCAAACCACAGACAGTGAACATTGGAAAGATTGAGTTGTGCATCCTCAGTCATCAAGCATTGAAGATACATATCACAAAGTCCTGGTGGATTAATGGAAAGGATAAACAGTTGTGGAAACAATGAGAATTGCACCATGGGCTTAGTGGCTAGAGGATGGTAAAACAATTCTCATAAACTTTAAATAAACTTGCATTTATATAGGATCTTTCAAAAATATTCCATCCTTTAGTTTAGTTTAGAGATATAGCGCGGCGACAGGCACTTCGGCCCACCGAGTCCGCACAGACCACCAGATCCCCGCACATTAACACTGTCCTACACATACTAGGGCCAATTTACATTTATACCAAGTCAATTAACCTACAAACCTGTACGTCTTTGGAGTGTGGGAGGAAACTGAAGATCCCGGAGAAAACCCACACAGGTCACGGGGAGAACATACAAACTCCATACAGACAGCACCTGTAGTCAGGAAGAAACCCGGGTCTCTGGCACTGTAAAGGGCCTGTCCCACGAGCATGCGACTCCATGCGGCAAGCACGACCTAAAGCCTGCAGCCGCCTCGATGCCGTACGCACAGAGGTCGAGTGAGTGACGTGAAGTTCGAGCGAAGTCCGACGGGCGTACGCCGTTGAGGTGGCTGCGGGCCGGCAGGCCGTTGCCGCGTGGAATTTTTGAACCCGGTCAGTTTTACGGAGCCCCGCACGATGTCGGGACCAACTCCGCACAACTCCATACGGCTCCGGCGATCGAAGTGGGAACGGCCCTGCGAGGCCGTATGGCACGAGCGACCACGTTAGGTCGCGCTTGCCGCATGCAGGCATATGCTGGTGGGACCAGCCCTTTAGGTCGCGCTTGCCGCATGCAGGCATATGCTGGTGGGACCAGCCCTTTAGGTCGCGCTTGCCGCATGGAGTCGCATGCTCGAGGGACAGGCCCTTAAGGCAGTAGCAGTAGCTCTATCGTGATGCCACCATGCCACCCACAAATTTGTCCAAAGATAGCCAATGCAACAGTTGGGAAGGAGACACTTGGAGATGTGATCCAAAATCAAGACAAAAAATGAAAGCTGCTGAAAAGGAATGATTTAGGAAGGAATTCTATACCATAAAACCCAGGTTACTGAAGACTCTGCATCCAATGTAGGGTGAAGGGAGGGGGGACAGATGGGGCAGTGGGAATACAAGGATGAAGGAGACAGGTTTGGTGAGACCATTCAGAAATTTCATGTGTGGATTAGCGGTTTTAAATTTGATGCACCAATGGATAAGGAGCACGTCTCGTAGCTCAATGAGGACAGAGATGACCTGGCCACTATGACCTGGATCTGTAGGATAAATGCAAGCTAACAGAAGAGAATGCTGCAGAATATTCTTTCCCTACAGTGCCGTTAAAGTGAAACTATCCAGGCTGATGTATTCCTGGCATCTTTAAAATTAAGCTGGATCGATATCCATTGAAAATATGGATTGAGAGTCAGCAATGTTATCATGGGAAATCTGGGAAGAAAATTCCCAGTTACAAAAGGGGCATCTTGCTGAATGGATGGAATACTTCAATGAGGTCTGGGATTAGCAAGGCTCATCATTGATGGTGGCCTTCCCCAGTTCTTATTTTTATGATCTTTTTATTTTATATCAGTTAATTTACAACTGCAAAAGCTTCACAAAGCAAAGCTTAACCCCATAACATTACACTGACATAACTCTTTGATTCATAACAAATAATATTATTTGTCTTTCAAACTTCGTGACAATTCGAGAAAGACATATATTCAGAAAAATGGGAAAGGAAGTGTGGGACACAACATACTGTTTCAAAACATAATGAAACTTTGACTCGCACTTTGTCAGAAGGCAATGCCATTAAAATGGCATCAAGATTTTATCTATAGTTTCACATATCATTCTTAACATTGGTTAAATCTTAGTTAAAGTGTTGAGGGGTTAGATGTAGTTGGAGGTTCTGTCCAGTAAGTGTCACTGTTGAACAGCCTAAATCTTCAGTCTGTCAGCAACCAAAATGACATAAAATAAAATAAAAGTGAGATAATTGGGTACAAACACAAATGTAATTTAATTTGCTCCCTTCACCTTGCTTTCTCAACATCTTGCGGGTTTATTTTTCTATTTGGGTTTTTTGTCCAAATAAGCCATCGGACTCAGCATCACAAAAATAGACAATAGACAATAGACAATAGGTGCCCCTGGTTCTGGACTCCCCCAACACCGGGAACATGTTTCCTGCCTCTAGCGTGTCTAAGCCCTTAACAATCTTATATGTTTCAATGAGATTCCCTCTCATCCTTCAAAACTCCAGAGTGTACAAGCCCAGCTGCTCCATTCTCTCAGCATTTGACAGTCCCGCCATCCCGGGAATTAACCTTATAAATCTACGCTGCACTCCCTCAATAGCAAGAATGTTCTTCCTCAAATTAGGGGACCAACACTGCACACAATATTCCAGGTGTGGTCTCACTAGGGCTCTGTACAACTGCAGAAGGACCTCTTTGCTCCTATATTCGATTCCTCTTGTTATAAAGGCCAACGTGCCATTCGCTTTCTTTACTGCCTGCTGTACCTGCATGCTTACTTTCATAGACTGATGTACAAGGACCCCCAGATCCCGTTGTACTTCCCCTTTTCCCACTTGACACCATTTAGATAGTAATCTGCCTTCCTGTTTTTGCTACCAAAGTGGATAACCTCACATTTATCCGCATTAAACTTCATCTGCCATGCATCTGCCCACTCCCCCAACCTGTCCAAGTCACCCTGCATTCTCATAGTATCCTCCTCACAGTTCACACTGCCACCCAGCTTTGTATCATCTGCAAATTTGCTAATGTTACTTTGAATCTCTTCATCCAAATCATTGAAGTATATTGTAAATAGCTGCGGTCCCAGCACCGAGCCTTGCGGTACCCCACTAGTCACTGCCTGCCATTCTGAAAGGGACCCGTTAATCCCTACTCTTTGTTTCCTGTCTGCCAACCACTTCTCTATCCATGTCAGCACTCTACCCCCAATACCATGTGCCTCAATTTTGCCCACTAATCTCTACTGTGGGACCTTATCAAATACTTTCTGAAAGTCCAGGTACACCAGGACCACTGGCTCTCCCTTGTCCATTTTCCTAGTTACATCTTCAAAAAATTCCAGTAGATTAGTCAAGCATGATTTCCCCTTCGTAAATCCATGCTGACTCGGACCGATCCTGTTACTACTATCCAAATGTGCTGCAATCTCATCTTTTATAATTGACTCCAGCATCTTCCCCACCACCGATGTCAGGCTAACTGGTCTATAATTCCTTGTTTTCTCTCTCCCGCCTTTCTTAAAAAGTGGGATAACATTAGCTACCCTGCAATCCACAGGAACTGATCCTGAGTCTATAGAACATTGGAAAATTATCACCAATGCATCCACGATTTCTAGAGCCACTTCCTTAAGTACCCTGGGATGCAGACCATCAGGCCCTGGGGATTTATCAGCCTTCAGTCCCATCAGTCTATCCAACACCATTTCCTGCCTAATATGGATTTCATTCAGTTCCTCCGTCACCCCAGATCCTCTGGCCACTACTATATCAGGAAGATTGTTTGTGTCCTCCTTAGTGAAGACAGATCCAAAGTACCTGTTCAACTCATCTGCCATTTCCTTGTTCCCCATAATAAATTCACCTTTTTCGGTCTTCAAGGGTCTAACTTTGGTCTTAACTAATTTTCTCCTCTTCACATACCTAAAGAAGCTTTTACTATCCTGCTTTATATTCTTGGCTAGCTTACCTTCGTACCTCATCTTTTCTCCCCGTATTGTCTTTTTGGTTATCTTCTGTTGTTCTTTAAACATTACCCAATCCTCTAGCTTCCTGCTCATCTTTGCTACGTTGTATTTTTTCGCTTTAATTTTTATACTGTCCCTGACGTCCCATATCAGCCATGGTCGTTCCTTTCTTCCCTTAGAATCTTTCTTCCTCCTAGGAATGAACTGATCCTGCACCTTCTGTATTATTCCTAGAAACACCTGCCATTTTTGTTCCACTGTTATTCCTGCTGGTGTATCTTTCCAGTCAACTTTGGCCAGCTCCTCCCTCATGGCCCCATAGTCCCCTTTATTCAACTGCAACATTGACACCTCCGATCTACTCTTCTCCCTCTCCAATTGTAGAGGGAATGTTATTGTCACTGCCTCCTAATGGCTCATTAACCTCGAGGTCCTTTATCAAATCTGGTTCATTACATAACACTAAATCCAGAATTGCCTTCTCCCTGGTAGGCTCCAATACAAGCTGTTCAAAGAATCCATCACAAAGGCACTCTACAAAGTCCCTTTCTTGGGGTCCAGTACCAACCTGATTTTCCCAGTCTACCTGTATGTTGAAATCTCCCATAACAACCACAGCATTACTTTTACTACATGCCAATTTTAATTCCTGATTCAACTTGCGCCCTGTGTCCAGGCTACTGTTTGGGGGCCTGTAGATTAGTCCCATTATCGTCTTTTTATCCTTGCAATTCCTTAGTTCTATCCATACTGACTCCACATCTCCTGTTTCAATGTCACCCCTTGCAAGGGACTGAATTTCATTCCTCACCAACAGGGCAACCCCACCCCCTCTGCCCACCTGTCTGTCTTTTCGATAGGAGGTATATCCTTGAATATTCAGTTCCCAGCCCTGGCCCTCTTGCAGCCATGTCTCAGTAATTCCCACAACATCATACCTGCCAGTTTCTAACTGAGCTTCAAGCTTGTCCACTTTATTCCTTATACTTTGCGCATTCATATACAGCACTTTGACCTCCGTATTCACTTCCCCCCTCGCACCGCTCGTAATTGACCCTGACCTTACTCTGTTGTCCATTTTCAAGCTTTCGTTCCCATTAATTCGAGAATCTTTTGTAATTTTTCCTGTAGCCACTTCCCCTTCAACTCCATCTTTATACTCCCAATTTGTCAATCCCTCCCCCCCACTATTTAGTTTAAACCCACAAGTGTAGCCTTAGCAAACCTGCCTGCCAGAATGTCGGTCCCCCTCCAGTTAAGGTGTAACCCATCCCTTTTGTACAGGTCACCTCTACCTCAGAAGAGATCCCAGTGGTCTATAAATCTAAATCTATGCTTCCTGCTCCAGCCCCTCAGCCACACATTCAGATCCCCAATCTCTCTGTTCCTGTCCTCACTAGCACGTGGTACTGGAAGCAATCCAGAGATAACCACCCTAGAAGTCCGCCTTTCAGTCTTCTTCCCAACTCTCTGAAGTCATGTTGGAGAACCTCCTTCCTCTTCTTCCCAATGTTGTTTGTGCCCACGTGTACAACCACTGCCGGCTGTTCATCCTCTCTCTCGAGGATGTTCCGAATTCGGCTCGTGACATCCTGAACCCTGGCACCAGGGAGGCAACAGACCATCCTCGCATCTCGTCTGCCGCCACAGAATCTCCTGTCCGCTCCTCGGACAATGGAGTCACCCACCACTAGGGCTCTGCCCGACGTCGGTCGAGCCGGTCGAGCCCCATCTCTAGGATTGGAGCCACCAATGTGTCCGTTGCTCGGACTGGAAACATTGTCCCCCTGGACAGTTCCCAACAGGGCGTACCTGTTTTCATTAGGCACAGCCACCTGGGTCTTCTGCACTCCACGATTTCCACCCTTTCTCTCCATCACACACCTTGGTTTTTCCCCTAACCACAGAATGACCACCTCACTGTAGGTCCTCTCCAGGAAACCCTTGTTTTCCCGGATGGCCCTGAGGTCATCCAGCTGCTTCTCCAGTGCCCCAACACGGTCCTTTAGGAGCTGAAGCTGGACGCACTTGCCACAGTTGTAGCAGCCAGAGGCTCCATCTGTGTCCCTGGGCTCCCACATTCATTGGGAAAAATATTGGGAATATTCCGTAAATCCGGCAGTTTTGTGACGGAGAAGTTGAATTACTGAATCAGTCGATGTCTTCAGAATGGATGAATGGTCACTGGCCTGAAACCCTCCCAGCGATCAATTTTAACTCCAAGAAGGTTGCATAGTTTATAAAAACGCTGTACTAAATAATGGAATTGTAAAGCTTTAGTCAATAAACAATGAGTGTAGTTCGAAGACAGCACAGTAAGGCAGCATTTGAGTTCTGTCTGTGTGGAGTTTACATGTGACTGCATCTGTTTTGCCCCAGGTTGAACTGGTTTCTTCCCACGTCCCAAAGAAACACTGGAAGGTTAATTTACCATTGTAAACTGCCTCTGGTGTAGGTTAGTGGCAGCAGGAGGAGGGGAAGAGGAGGGTGGGGGAGTTGATGGGCATGTAAGAGGAATGCAGCTGATGGGAGAGTGCTCCAGAATGGACTCAATGAGCTGATGTGTCGGGTGACGCCGTAAGTGGCTGCCTCGCCAACAGCCTGTCTTGTCTCTTTCGTCTTTTGTTTGTTTTTAGACTGTTTTATTTGTATGTTTTAATGTATCTTTAGTCTTGTATTATATAGGGGGTGGTGGGAAGGGGGGCTGGGGACATTTAAAAAAATCTCTTCCCTCGATGGAGATGCAACTTTTTCCGTATCATATCTCCGTCCGCACTGTGGCCGTACATTGTGGAGCTGGTGGTCCCTTTGTTAGGGATCGACTTTGGGAGCTTCGACCGCCCCGATCACATGAGCATCGATCGCCCTGTTGCGGGGGCTTCGATCGCCGACTGCAGGAGCTTCGATCACCCAGACTGCGGATGTTTCGATCGCCCAGACCGCCGGAGATAAGGAGGAAGAAGGTAAAAGTTATTTGTCTTCCATCACAGTGGGCAATGTGAGGTCGCCGAAAAACAAGATGGATGTGCTGCCTGCACCGGTGGGGACTCGGAGGGATTGCCGTGAGTGCAGTGATCGCAGTGTTTACGGGGACATCGAGCCATGAGGTCATCCTGGAATCTGGTGCGAGTGTGGGCGGCTTTCTGACTTCGGGCGGACAGGGACGGCAGAGAGAGTGATAGCGGTTGGTACAACTCTGGTCACATCACGGTGAAGGAGCGTCTGTGTGGCCGGGACATTAAACTGATGGCTGTGGGTCTCAGTTTATGCTGTGTGCCCTAGGGATTCTCATCGCTGTGGTGGCTGTTTATGTTTAAATTATTGTGTAGTTATGTATCTTGTTGCTTTTTTGGTTTAATTGTATGGTAAATCAAATTTCACCGTACCTCGGTACACGTGACAATAAAGGACCATTGAATCATTGAATATGTGTTGGAAGGAAATATGAGACAGAAGATCAGATTAGGCTGACTAGCTCACCTTGTCGATTCAGACTCAATAGGACAGATGGATTCCATCCGTATCCTGTGTCACAAATGTTCTATGATTCTATCATTCTAATGTTCCTTACATGGAAACATTCTGCATCCACTCTGTCAAAATTCTGCATAATTTGAAAGACCTCTTTTAGATCATCTCCCAGCCTTCTGCCCTCAAAGGAAAACAGACCACTGTATTCATCGCTTCTTGCTACATATTTCCTCTTATTTCTGGAATCATCATGGCAGACAATTTGTCTAACACCTTTTTACAATATAGTGACCAGAACAGTTCATAATACTCTGTGTGGTCTAGTTAACATTTAGTAAACACTTTACATTACATCCCTGCTTTTCAATTCCACCTGTCTGAAAATAAACTATGTGCATGGCTTGCTTTATTTTAATAGCTTTGCAAATCTGTGGTACAACTTTCAGTAATCAATGTATTTGTATTCTGAGACATCTTTGTTCCTCCATACGTGTTTAATTATCATATGGACCAGGAATAGGAAAAATGAAATTCTTACTTGTTGCTACTTTACAGGCATATTAATGCAGCAACACCACAATTAACTGTACAATAAACAGATTTCCACCTCACTTTATGTGAAAAAGTGCTTCCTTACTACATAACATTAAGATTATACTAAATACGTCCTGGAGTAACTCAGCAGGCAGCAACTGGAGAACATGGATAGGTGGCGTTTTGGGTCAGGAATCTTTTTTAGACTGATTATAAAGGAGGGGGGGGGGGGGGGTCGGGTGGGAGAGAAAGCTGGAAGAGAGGAGGGGCAAGACAAAGCCTAGTAAGTAATAGGTTGAGAGGGGGGTTTGATAGGCAAGAGATGAAAAGAGGTAAAATGTGACAGAAAAAGATTGAAGAGTTGCAAATTGTGAAGCTAAAGGAAGAAATGTAGGTGGATGGTGAGGGGAATGGGAGAAATAGGTGCGTCCATGTGGGGCACAGGGGTAGAGGGGAGGGGGAGGGGGGGTGCATTTTCTGCTCCATATTTTCTGTCTCCTCCCTTTATTCCACCAAGAGATTTTCCTGCCCGGGTGCCGTACTGTCCTGCTTACAGTTTCCAGTGTGGTCCAGCTGTGCCTGTATAGTTCTCCCACCCTCTCACTGCGCTCAGTCTGTGTGTTGTGTCTGCCATGAACCCAGCGTCACAGCTATCGTTGACAATCAAACAGTCTCCACTTCACTCTTCTCAGGCTACTGCAGAATCTCTTTTACGTTTCAATCCCAATCCCTTGATTCTACTGACATGTTCTATTCCAAAACTCTCTATCAACTCTTACTTCCCTTTTAAAGCTTCTCAAACTGGCCCAGCTCCAAACTATCCACAGTCAAACTAACTTAACAAATGCAACCCATTCTCCTCTCCACCTCGGTCTCTATTTTTTAAAGAAAGTGACAATGCACCAGTGCATCAATAAACACAAGCACGACACAGAAATTGGACCAGAAAGATGAGGGGAGAGTTGTAAAAAGACTGAGATAAGTCAGTGAATCCATAAGTAATGAGAAGGTATTTATTTGCAAGTATGAGTGTGTGATAGAGAGAGAGAGAGAGGGAGGGGGAGAGAGGGAGGGGGAGAGAGGGAGGGGGAGAGAGGGAGGGGGAGAGAGGGAGGGGAGAGGGAGAGGGAGAGGGAGAGGGAGAGGGAGAGGGAGAGGGAGAGGGAGAGGGAGAGGGGGAGGGGGAGGGGGAGGGGGAGGGGGAGGGGGAGGGGGAGGTGGAGGGGGAGAGGGAGAGGAGGAGGGAGAGGAGGAGGGAGAGGAGGAGGGAGAGGAGGAGGGAGAGGAGGAGGGAGAGGAGGAGGGAGGGAGAGATATTCACCAGGGAGCTTAATCGGTATTATCACAGCCACAGGAAGCGGATTATCATAATGGATGTGCTACCTGATATAGCATTCCTGACTCACTATGAACAGTGCAAGGAAGAACTGGCATGATCTCTTGGAGTTACAATCTGTTGCTCCAAACACTTTACTGCTGTTATCAATATTACACACAATCTTTCTGATTTTCTTTGCAGAATTGGCAATTCCCTTAGTTTCATTCGTAACAACATAGACTGGGCTAGATCTCAGGCAATTGTGAACCAAATTACATGTTCACGGTGATGACGTGTAATACAACAGTAAAAAATAAATTTAGTGGGCAATGTTAACCGAAGTTAAGGGCCTGTCCCACTGCGGCGACCTAATTTGCGAGTTTAGAAGAGTTTGCGTTCGACTCAAACTCGCAGCATGGTCAACACGTGATCCTCGGAGGTCCTAGGAGGTCACTGTAAAGGGCCTGTCCCACTTTCCCGAGTTATTCACGAATTCTCCCGAGTTTTCCTCTTGATTCAAACTTGCAGATTGTTCGTAACGGGTCCGTAGGAGTCCGTAGATATATCGGAGCAGCTCGTTATGCCAGCCGTAGGTACTCGGGGCATCAGGTAAGTCGGGACTTTTTTTCCAGCCTGATAAAAAATGTCCACTAGTAAAAAGATAGTCGGGAGGATGCCCCGAGTACCTACAGCTGGCATAACGAGCCGCTACGATATATCTACGGACTCTTACGGCCTCCTACGGACCCGTTACGAACATTCTGCGAGTTTGAATCAAGGGGAAAACTCGGGAGAATTCGTGAATAACTCGGGAAAGTGGGACAGGCCCTTAACTCCCCTTCATGCTCGCGGGAAGTTCCCGCATACTTGCGGCCTCAGTCGGTTGAGGAAAATTGGTTGGCATGGTTCTTTTGAACTCGTAGTGCAGAGGAGTGGGGTCGCTAGGCAGTCGAGGTAGCCGTATGCAATCTTCTTTGCTGATCGGGCATTTTAATTGGCTCATTGGAGTTTTCAGAACCAAGGAAAACCGACCGATAATGTTAAATGCCCGCTAAACTTTATTAGAAGTTGTCTGGCTTCTTAAAAGTGTCTCCCCCCCTTCTCCCCCCTTCTCTCCACCTCCCCCCTCCGTGCTCTCTAAAGGACTTACCGTACACTGTGCCAGCCGTCTTTTACCTTCCTGTTCACCACGGGCGTGAATTTCAGACAGCGCTCCCCCACTTTCCCTGGCCCCCGCCTTTACACAGAGAATTATATTGTATCCAAAATTATTCTTTATTTCTGAAATGTCTTATGGATGAATAGTTGAGTAAAATATCTGGAAAGATCTACCAAATGTCATTACCAAGAAATTGTCAGCTCTGCATATTTATGGCAAAATCTGTAAATTCTTAGCACTGAATGTTCAATTATCTACATTACTAAAAGTCTGATCTTGACCATTTCCTGTTGTTCTGTATATTGATTTTAGAAAAAAACACTGCCACTTACGGCTGTGATTTTTGGCCATCTTACTCAGTCCCCCTCTGCTGCGCAGGACAAGAGGATTTTTCCCACAGATGGAAAATAAAAGAGTTATTAGTGTTTAAAACATGTTGAGATTCTCTCTCCTGAAGGCCACGCCCCTTCGGGAGGGCCTATAAAATCCGGAGGTGTTGAGTGCCTCAGTCAGTCTCTGCAAGATGGGGGAAGCGAGACGGTCACTCAGTCTGAGCTGTGAATAACATTGAACACATGTCTACTAAACTGTGAGTGGTTTTACTGACCTGTCAGTGCCCTTAATGTGGTTTGAAAATATAGTTTGGAAATGCTAAAGCTGTGTTGCCTTTGGTTTGGAAGTGCTAAAGCTGTGTTGCCTTTGGTTTGGAAGTGCTAAAGCTGTGTTGCCTTTGGTTTGGAAATGCTAAAGCTGTGTTGCCTTTGGTTTGGAAATGCTAAAGCTGTGTTGCCTTTGGTTTGGAAATGCTAAAGCTGTGTTGCCTTTGGTTTGGAAATTCTAAAGCTGTGTTGCCTTTGGTTTGGAAATGCTAAAGCTGTGTTGCCTTTGGTTTGGAAATACTAAAGCTGTGTTGCCTAATTAAAGTTGCCTTGCCTAATTAAAGTTGCCTTGTATATTAAAGTTGCCTTGCTTAATTAAAGCTGTGTTGCCTAATTAAAGTTGCTGCCTAATTAAAGTTGCCTTGACTTCTATATAATTAAAAGTCTAATCTTGACCACTTCCTGTTTGCATTTTACATTGATTTTAGAAATAAAACGCTACCACGTACGGCTGTGATTTTTGACCATCTTACTCAGTCCCCCTCCGCTCATCAGGTGCTGACGATTTTTCCCATCGATAAAAAATAAAGGAGTTATTAGTGTTTAAAAAATGTTGAGATTCTCTCTCCTGTCAATCATGCCATGAAGGCCATGCCCATTCTGGTGGGAGGGACCATAAAACCCAGGAGTGTGGGCATGGCTCAGTCTCTGCAAGATGGAGGAGGGGGAGGTCACGACTCGCTGTCTTTAGTGGCCTTGCACCCTGCTTGAAATGATATGAAACTGCACTTGAATTTGGTGGCCTTGCACCCTGCTTGAAGTGGTAAGAAACTGCACTTGAATTTGGTGGCCTTACACCCTGCTTGAAATGAAATTTCAAGGAATAGCCACGAGTCAACTGCCAGCTGACCAGCCGTGAGTGAGCTGCCAGCACAACAGGCTTGAGTGACTGAGCCATCAGCCCAAGAATCCATTTGGCCCACAATGTCCATACCAGCCCTTTGGAAACCAGTCCCTTCAGCCCACAACACCCATACTAGTGCTCCAGAACCCCCCCCCCCCCCCCCCCCTCGCCCCCTACTGGCCACCAATATTGGAATTGGTGGAGAGGTGGAATATTGCATTGGGGGACCAACCCTCCCGTGTGATGCTGGGACCCAACAGGTCCCACTTAGTCTAGTATTACATAAAGACTGTGCGTGGATTCTGATAAGGGTTTTGAATTGGCATCAAACAAAACATAATATTTTCAATCTAGTCATGCAGTCATTCTGCTAAAAGATTTTGTTTTAAATATTAATCCAAATGTTTTGCATGGCTCATTGAGTCTATCTGCCAAATAGATGAATCACACAGAGCAGGAAGCCTTAAGATTGCTTCCTGGTTTGCAGTAGTCTTAGCTTGGACAGGAGTCAGGATACTACAATCGGATTCACTGACTTGGTAATCTCTTCTGTGATTTGCTGCTAGAATAGAATCAGACTTTGTCCGGTGGTATAAATTAAGTGGCATCAAATCAGCAGCGCATTTTACATCTTTTCCGATTTTTACTCCCACTGACTTCAATGGAAATAAAAATATGGAGATAAGTTAAATATAATGCGAATACACGGTTTTGCATTATTATCCACAGTGAAACTAACCTCACAAATGCAAAAATGTGCCCAAGGGCTAAGGACAGAATTGTGCTTGACTGCAGTCCTCCCAGAATAAATAACGTTAAGGATGCTTTACCTGAATAATTAATCTGCCATTTATTTATAGAACATGGAACAGTAAGTGGAGACGCAAGAAACTGCAGACACTGGAATATTGAGCAAAGTACAAAGTGCTGGAGTAAGTCAGCTGGTCAGGCAGCATCTCTAGAGGGAATAGATAGTCAACGTTTCAGAATGGTCCCAACCAGAAATGTCATATGCCCATTCCCTCCACAGATGCTGCCTGACCCATTGAGTTACTCCAGCACTTTGTGTTTTGCTCATAGAACATTACAGCACAGGAACAAGCCCTTCAGCCCATAGAATCGACATCAAGAATGATGCAATCTAACAAATCCCATCGGCCTGCACATGGTCTGGATCCCTCTATTCCCTGCCTGTTCTGTCTAAATGCCATTTAAATATTGTTATGGTATCTGGCTCTTCCACCTTCTCTGGCAATGTATTCCAGACACGCACCATTCTCTGTGCAAAACAACTGCCTACCATATGTCCTTTAAACCCCCCTCACTTTAAAGCGATGTCATGTCATATTTGACATTTTAACCCTGGGGAAAAAAGAATCTGACTATCGACCCTATATATGCCTCTCATAATTTCAGGTCAATCCTCATCCCCAACGTTCCAGAGAAAACAAGTCAGGGTCGTTCAACCTCTCCTTATAGCTAATACACTTGAATCCAGGCATCATCCAGTTGAACCTCCTTTGCATCCCAGGATGAGGCCCAGGAGTGGTTGGAGCGGCTGGTGCAGCGTCCGAGCGGTGAGTTTAAAAACGGAGCGCGGGGCTTTGTTCCACAGAGGCCCAGGAGCGGTTGGAGCGGTTGGAGCGGTTGGAGCGGTTAGAGCAGCTGGTGCAGCGTTGCCCACTCTGCAACGTTCCATCACACTTCAAAAGAAGTGGTCTGGAGGAAGCCGCTGATTGGTGGAAGTGGACTAGAGGAAGCAGATGATTGGGAGCAACCCCAGGTTTGTGTTTCTGGTTAAGGGTTCAGTGAGTTAAGGGTACAGCGAGTTAAGGGTTCAGTAAGTTAAGGGCACAGTGCTTTTTAGTAAAGGTACAGTTTAAAGGATTAAGATTTTTATAGTGGGAGTGAGTTGATTTAATTTGGGGGTAAGCCATGTCAGTTGAGATCGGCCTCATGGTTTGCTCATCCTGCAACATGTGGGAGATCAGGGATATGGTCAGTGTCCCTGGTGACTATGTGTGCAGGAAGTGTGTCCAGCTGCAGCTCCTGGCAGACCGCATTGAACGGTTGGAGCTGCGGTTGGATTCATACTGAAGCATCCACGGTGCTGAGAAAGTCGTGAATAGCACGTACAGTGAGTTGGTCACACCGCAGGTAAAAGTTAAGAGGACAGAAAGGGAATGGGTGGCCAAATGCCAGCGTAGCAGTAGACAGGTAGTGCAGGAGTCCCCTGCAGTCATCTCCCTCCTAAACAGGTACACCATTTTGGATACTGTTGGGGGAGATGGCTCATCAGGGGAAGGCAGCAGCAGCCAAGTTCATGGCACCGTGAGTGGCTCTGCGGCACAGGAGGGGAGGAAAAAGAGTGGAAGGGCTATAGTAATAGGGGATTCAATTGTTAGGGGAATGGATAGGCGTTTCTGCGGCCGCAAACGAGACTCCAGGATGGTATGTTGCCTCCCTGGTGCAAGGGTCAGGGATGTCACTCAGTGGCTGCAGATCATTCTGGAGGGGGAGGGTGAACAGCCTTGACATATTGGCACTAACAATATAGGTACAAAACGGGATGAGGTCCGACAAGGTGAATTTAGGGAGCTAGGAGATAAACTTAAAAGTAGGACTTCAAAGGTAATAATCTCTGGATTACTACCAATGCCACGTGTTGGTCAGAGTAGAAATAGGAGGATATTGCAGATGAATACGTGGCTTGAAAAATGGTGCAAGGGGGAAGGATTCAAATTTCTAGGGCATTGGAACCAGTTCTGGGGGAGGTGGGACCAGTACAAACAGGACGGTCTGCACCTGGGCTGGAATGGAACCAATGTCCTTGGGGGAGTGTTTGCTAGTGCTGGCAGGAGGGATTTAAACTAATATGGCAGGGGGATGGGAGCATGAGCAGAGAGACAGAGGGGTGTAAAATGAGGGTAGAAGCAATAGGTAGCAAGGTGAAAAGTAAAAGTGGCAGGCAGAAAATCCAGGGCAAAAATCAAAAAGGGCCACTTTTCAACATAATTGTATAAAGGGTAAGAGTGTTGTAAAAACAAGCCTGAAGGCTTTGTGTCTCAATGCAAGGAGCATTCGTAATAAGGTGGATGAGTTGAATGTGCAGATAGTTATTAATGAATATGATATATAACCATATAACCGTATAACAATTACAGCACGGAAACAGGCCATCTCGGCCCTTCTAGTCCATGCCAAACACTTACCCTCACCTAGTCCCATCTACCTGCACTCAGACCATAACCCTCCATTCCTTTACCGGTCATATACCTATCCAATTTATTTTTAAATGATAAAATCGAACCTGCCTCCACCACTTCCACTGGAAGCTCATTCCACACAGCTACCACTCTCTGAGTAAAAAAGTTCCCCCTCATGTTACCCCTAAACTTTTGTCCCTTAATTCTCAAATCATGTCCTCTTGTTTGAATCTTCCCTACTCTCAATAGAAAAAGCTTATCCACGTCAACTCTGTCTAACCCTCTCATAATTTTAAAGACCTCTATCAAGTCCCCCCCTTAACCTTCTGCGCTCCATAGAAAAAATACCTATCTTGTTCAACCTTTCTCTGTAACTTAGGTGCTGAAACCCAGGCAACATTCTAGTAAATCTCCTCTGTACTCTCTCTCGTTGGGAGAGAGTTCAGAGATATAGTTGGGATCACGGAGACATGGCTCCAGGGTGACCAAGGCTGGGAGCTGAACATCCAGGGATATTCAATATTCAGGAGGGATAGAGAGAAAGGAAAAGGAGGTGGGGTAGCGTTGCTGGTTAGAGAGGAGATTAACGCAATAGAAAGAAAGGACATTATCTTGGAGGATGTGGAATCGATATGGGTAGAGCTGCGAAAAGGGGCAGAAAACGCTAGTGGGAGTTGTGTACAGGCCACCTAACAGTAGTAGTGGAGTAGGGGATGACATCAAACAGGAAATTAGAAACGCGTGCAACAAAGGTAAAACAGTTATAATGGGTGACTTCAATCTACATATAGATTGAGTTAATCAAATTGGCAGGGGTGCTGAGGAAGAGGATTTCTTGGAATGTATGCGGGATAGTTTTCTAACCCTACATGTAGAGGAACCAACGAGAGAGCAATCTATTCTAGACTGGGTATTGAGTAATGAGGAAGGGATAGTTAGCAGTCTTGTTGTGCGTGGCCCCTTGGGCAAGAGTGCCCATAATATGGTTGAGTTCTTCATTAGGATGGAGAGTGACATAGTTAATTCAAAAACAAGGGTTCTGAACTTGAAGAAAGGTAACTTTGAGGGTATGAGACGTGAATTGGCCAAGATAGACTGGCAAATTATTCTTAAAGGGTTGACGGTGGATATGCAATGGAAGGCATTTAAAGACTGCATGGATGAACTACAACAATTGTTCATCCCAGTTTGGCAAAATAATAAATCAGGGTAGGTAGTGCATCCGTGGATAACAAGGGAAATCAGGGATAGTATCAAAACAAAAGATGAAGCATACAAATTAGCCAGATAAAGCAGCCTACCAGAGGACTGGGATAAATTCAGAGTCCCGCAGAGGAGGACAAAGGGTTTAATTAGGAAAGGGAAAATAGATTATGAAAGAAAACTGGCAGGGAACATAAAAACTGACTGCAAAAGTTTTTACAGATATGTGAAGAGAAAAAGATTAGTTAAAACAAATGTAGGTCCCTTGCAGTCAGAAACAGGTGAATTGATCATGGGGAACAAGGACATGGCAGACCAATTGAATAACTACTTTGGTTCTCTCTTCACTAAGGAAGACAAATAATCTGCTGGAAATCGCAGGGGACCGGAGGGGACAGGGGATGGAGGAACTGAGTGAAATCCAGGTTAGGCGGGAAGTGGTGTTAGGTAAATTGAATGGATTAAAGGCCGATTAATCCCCAGGGCTGGATAGGCTGCATCCCAGAGTACTTAAGGAAGTAGCCCCAGAAATAGTGGATGCATTAGTAATAATCTTTCAAAACTCTTTAGATTCTGGAGTAGTTCCTGAGGATTGGAGGGTAGCTAATGTAACCCATTTTTTAAAAGGGAGGGAGAGAGAAAATGGGGAATTACAGACCAGTTAGTCAAACATTGGTAGTGGGGAAAATGCTAGAGTCAGTTATTAAAGATGGGATAGCAGCACATTTGGAAAGTGGTGAAATCATTGGACAAAGTCAGCATCGATTTATGAAAGGTAAATCACGTCTGACGAATCTTATAGAATTTTTCGAGGATGTAACAAGAGGAGTGGATAAGGGAGAACCAGTGGATGTGTTATATCTGGACTTTCAGAAGGCTTTCGACAAGGTCCCACATAAGAGATTAGTATGCAAACTTAAAGCACACGGTATTGGGGGTTCAGTATTAATATGGATAGAGAACTGGCTGGCAGACAGGAAGCAAAGAGTAGGAGTAAACAGGTCCTTTTCAGAATGGCAGGCAGTGACTTGTGGGGTACCGCAAGGCTCAGTGCTGGGACCCCAGCTATTTACAATATATATTAATGATTTGGACGAGGGAATTGAATGCAACATCTCCAAGTTTGCAGATGACAGAAAGCTGGGGGGCAGTGTTAGCTGTGAGGAGGATGCTAGGAGGCTGCAAGGTGACTTGAATAGGTTGGGTGAGTGGGCAAATGCATGGCAGATGCAACATAATGTGGATAAATGTGAGGTTATCCACTTTGCTGGCAAGAACAGTAAAGTAGACTATTATCTGAATGGTGGCCGATTAGGAAAAGGGCAGATGCATGGTGTCATGGTACACCAGTCATTGAAAGTAGGCATGCAGGTGCAGCAGGCAGTGAAGAAAGCAAATGGTATGTTAGCATTCATAGCAAAAGGATTTGAGTATAAGAGCAGGGAGGTTCTACTGTAGTTGTACAGGGCCTTGGTGAGACCACACCTGGAGTATTGTGTACAGTTTTGGTCTCCTAATCTGAGGAAAGACATTCTTGCCATAGAGGGAGTACAGAGAAGGTTCACCAGACTGATTCCTGTGATGGCAGGACTTTCATATGAAGAAAGACTGGATAGACTCGGCTTGTACTCGCTAGAATTTAGTAGATTGAGGGGGGATCTTATTGAAACGTACAAAATTCTTAAGGGGTTGGACAGGCTAGATGCAGGAAGATTGTTCCCGAAGTTGGGGAAGTCCAGAACAATGGGTCACAATTTAAGGATAAGGGGGAAGACTTTTAGGACCGAGATGAGAAAAACATTTTTCACACAGAGAGTGGTGAATCTGTGGAATTCTCTGCCACAGAAGGTAGTTGAGGCTAGTTTATTGGCTATATTTAAGAGGGAGTTAGATGTGGCCCTTGCGGCTAAAGGGATCAGGGGGTATGGAGAGAAGGCAGGTACAGGATACTGAGTTGGATGATCAGCCATGATCATATTGAATGGTGGTGCAGGCTCGAAGGGCAGAATGGCCTACTCCTGCACCTACAGTGCATTGAAAAAGTATTCAGACCCCTTCACTTTTTCCACATTTTGTCACATTACAGCCTTATTCTAAAATTGATTACATTCATTTTTTTTATCATCAATCTATGCAAAACACCTCATAATATAAATGCGAAAACAGGTGTTTAGTCATTTTTGCAAAATAATTAAAAATAAATAACTGAAATATCACATTTACGTAAGTATTCAGACCCTTTGCTGTGACTTTCAAAATTGAGCTTCGGTGCATCGTGTTTCCATTGATTATCCTTGAGATGTTTCTCCAACTTGATTGGAGTCCACGTGGCAAATTAAATTGATTGTACATGATTTGGAAAGGCACACACCTGTCTGTATAAGGTCCCACAGTTGACAGTGCATGTCAGAGCAAAAACCAAGCCATGAAGACGAAGGAATTGTCTGTAGACCTCCGATACAGGATTGTGTTGAGACACGGATCTGGGGAAGGGTATAAAACATTTTTTGCAGCATTGCAGGTCCCGAAGAGCACAGTGGCCTCCGTCATTCTTAAATAGAACTTTGAAACCACCAGGACTCTTCATAGAGCTGGTCGCCTGGCCAAATTGAGCAATCGGGGGAGAAGGGCCTTGGTCAGGGAGGTGACCAAGAACCCGATGGTCACTCTGACAGAGCTCGAGAGTTCCACTGTGGAAATGGGAGAAACTTCCAGTAGGACAACTATATCAGCAGCACTCCACCAATCAGGCCTTTATTGTAGAGTGGCCAGACAGAAGCCACTCCTCAGTTAAAGGCACATGACAGCCCGCTTGGAGTTTGCCAAAAGGCACCTAAACAAGATTCCCAGGCCTGATGAAACCAAGATTGAACTCTTTGGCCTGAATGCCAAGTGTCACGTCTGGAGGAAACCAGGCACCGCTCAACACCTGGCCAATACCATACCCACGGTGAAACATGGTGGTGGCAGCATCATGCTGTGGGAATGTTTTTCAGCGGCAGGAACTGGGAGACTAGTCAGGATTGAGGGAAAGATGAACGGAGCAAAGTACAGAGAGATCCTTGATGAAAACCTGCTCCAGAGCGTTCAGGACCTCAGACTGGGGCGGAGGTTGACGTCCAAGACAACGCAAGAGTGGCTTTGAGACAAGTCTGTGAATGTCCGTGAGTGGCCCAGCCAGAGCCCGGACTTGAACCCGATCGAATATCTCTGGAGGGATCTGAAAATAGCTGTGTATCAACACTCCCCATCCAACCTGACAGAGCTTGAGAGAATCTGCAGAGAAGAATGGGAGAAATTACCCAAATACAGGTGTGCCAAACTTGTAGCGTCATACCCAAGAAGACTTGAGGTTGTAATCACTGCCAAAGGTGCCTCAATAAAGTACTGAGTAAAGGGTCTGAATACTTATGTAAATGTGATATTTCAGTTATTTATTTTTAATTATTTTGCAAACATTTCTAAACATCTGTTTTCCGCTTTTTTATTGTGGGCTATTGTGTGTAGATTGCTGATAAAAAAATGAATTTAATCCATTTTAGAATAAGGTTGTAACATAACAAAATGTGAAAAAAGTGAAGGGGTCTGAATACTTTCTGAATGCACTGTATGTTTCTATGTTTCTATGTTAATTCATCCCTGCAGTGTAGCAACCAGAACTGCACAGAATACTCTAAATGTGGATTATCTAAAGTGTTATACAGCAGCAACATGAATCCTGACTTTTATACTCGACTGATGAACGCAAGTATATCATATGCCTTTTTTCTTATCACCTTATCTATTTGTACAACCTCTTTCAGAGAGCTATGGACAAGTAACCCATGATCCCTTTGTATATCAATGCTGTATAGGGTCTTTCCATTTGCTATATACTTTCCTTTTCCATTTGGCCTCTCTGAATTCAACACCTCCACCTGCCATTTCCCCACCCTTACCTACAATCGATCTTTCCCTCCCTGTATCCTTTCACAACCTGCCTCACTATCCCCAAATTCACAAATTTTCAGGTCATCTCCAAATTTACTAATCACACCACCCATATTTGCATTTAAGTAGATGGTAATGAAAAGAAACGCTAGGGGACTAACACTCTCTGTGAAAATGGAGCACCAATTTGCATTTTTCCAGTAAGAAAATATGAATATTTAAAAAAAAAATGTAATTCACAAAAATGCATATATGCTTTCAACAATAGCATTTTATAAAAGCTGGACTAAATTTTGCATGAGACCATTGTTAAGTAATGTGTCATCGATGCAATGTAGATAAAACACAATATTTAGTGCTGAAAAGACAAGCTTACATAAATTTATGACCAAATGTAGAATGAAGCTGTTATCACAAAACCTCTCAACTGCTGAGCATAGAACACAATATGTAATAAATAGATTGGGAGGAGGATGCCCTTACTGATGTGATTTGATGCAATACAGTAAAAAAGCCGTATGTTGTTTTTTGGGGACTTCAGACAATGGTAAGAAAGAGGACAGATTCTATTTTTGTTTCTCTCTTTTAGATGTAAACTTGTCAACGCAGTGCTGTAAGATTAATGCAAACCATCATTTAATGGAATTTATATGCATAAACTATGAGGCAAGCACAATACGGTAAGGAACTTACAGGAGTTGAAGGGTTTTTCACACTGATGCTTGGAGTCGTTGCTCGAAGTGCTCCACTCGCTCCATGGTAATATTTGAAGCAGATTTTTGTTTCAGCTGTAAAATAGATTTAGATCAAATTAAAGTTTGAATCTGTGGAATGTCACAATTTCCTGTTCGACAGCTAATGACCAAGCTACAGCAATATTTTGATTTCAACACAGTTTCTCACCAGTGCTCTCAATAATACAACTGCAATCTCTTTTTAATTCATGTTATTTCCACACATAGAATAGTTGCACATATTGGTCGCCTAACTGAGACTCATTCATGTGGACATCACTCGTGTGTGCACTCCAGTGTCGAGTTTCACTGGAATAATCAAGTATAGACATCATGGCCATGCACAATGTTAATATTGTACAAGATTCAGACTAAGTGCAGCACCATCAAGGATGATGAGATAGCAATTAGACACATTTGAATAGAATTTGAATAGAATTTATTTGCCACACAACCAGGGTCGGTGGAATTTGGGTTGTCAGCAGCGGTACAATAATAAAGAACACACAACCACAATAAAAATGTAACACAAACATCCACCACAGCATTCATCACTGTGGTGGAAGGCACAGAACTTGGCCAGTCCTCCTCCATTTTCCCCCGTGGTCGGGACCTCCACCCTCCGCAGCCGTTGCTGCGGGCGTCCAGATGGTAAGGGACAAAGTCAAAGTCAAGGTAAGTCCATAGACCCTTATTTCCTTTCTCTAAACTGCAAGGAGTTTGTTTTCATTTCAAAGAAGCAGTGCAAGCTCATCACAAGACAATGTGGTTATTCAAAATTCACAAAGGAAAAACAGAATTAATGTGTGGATATTTTTGTTTAAATCAATCACTTCTTTTGATTCCAAAGCAACTCAAACATTTTTAAATGTACGGGTACGATCATTACATGGAACTCATTAGTTTTGTATCATGTATATTAGAACTATATTCAGAGAAAGCTCAAATATACCAGCACTGCAACATGTTTACATCATACATGAGCTCACTCTAGAGCTCACAGCTTAATCCTGAGCTAAGCAGGTTGGCAGAAAATAAATAATAATTATACTAAAAGGCTTTTTTGAACAGGCAAACAAAGATCCACCTAGACGTGTTCCCCCCATCCCCCATTGGCCCTGCCCAATACATCTTGGTGAAATAGGTCACAATTCTTGGAAATTGGCTGACCTGGATAGAGTCCTTGAAGGGCTCTGAAATCGTGCGTCAATCAACTGGCCACAGTCTTTGCTAACATTTTCAACCTGTCACCTCCACAGCCTTCCGTAGGCTTCAAGAAAACTTCCTTCACTCCAATCCCAAGAAAAAAAGAAAGTAACTTGGCTCAATAACTACTGCCCATTAGCTAAAGCATCAACTGCACCAATTTCACTGCACCAATTGGTGTATGAGACAATAAATGTCCTTTGTCCTTTGACCATCATAAGTGCTTTGAAGGACGTAATGGTCCACATTTGTGCCAGTCTCCCACACAATCTAAAGCCCTTGCAATGGGGTCTAGGTCGATGGATGACATCATCCCTTGCACTACATTCAATCCTGGATCACCATAACAATTAGAACACCTATGTCGGGATACTGAGCCTTTGACAACATGGAATAAGCTCATCACTAAACTTATGAAACTTGGCTTTGGAGCCTCTATCTGCAACTGGGCTCTGGATTTCTTGACCAGCAGACCCCAGTTGGTTTGAATTGGTCATAACATTCCCTCTACCATGACCCTCAACACTGGTGCCGCTCAGGGTTATGTGCTCTGTCCCATGCTCTTCTCCTTGTAAATGCATGACTGTGTGGTCAAGTACAACATCACTCAATCTTTAAGTTCGTTGATGACCAGATCTACAATAATGATCAAATGAAGTACAGGAAAGAGATTGATAACTTTGTATCATGGTGCCAGGGTATTAACCCAGCTGTTAAAATGTCAGCTAGACTGAAGAGATGGTTGTTGACCTAAGGAAGCTAATGGGAGTGAACTCAACTCTATCCTCATTAATGGAGCTGCTGTGGAGATGGTTGACAGCTTTAAGTTCCCAGCCATCCATATCACCAATAACCTAATCTGGTCCCTTCACACTGATATGAGGATCAAGGCACACATCAGGTATTTACTTGGTATCTGAGAAGATTCAGCATTTTTATATCTATCTTTGGTTTAAACTAGCATCGGCAGTTCCTTCCTACACAGTCTTGCACCATTCTGCTGCTTTGCACGCGTTGATAAATTGAATGATGTATTTATCATTGTTGTGAGCTTCATGTGAAAAAGGAATTCCACGCAATTTCATTACACTCTGGTGCATATAACAATAAACTAATTTATTCTAATCAAAATCCTATGGAGAATACAACTTTATTCTATGGGGTTTGTGACAGAAAGAGGACATGCCGCTATAATAAATGCAGCAGGATTTACGAGGGAGAAAGTTAATGAGTTCCCAGAAAAGAAAGCATAAACAGAAAAAATGGTACAAGGATATGGTCTCTCCTGACATTCATGAAAATGATGACCTAAATATTTGTTTCTTAATACTTCTGATGTAACATGTAACAACTCAGGATTAAAGACTCAATGATGCATTTCCATATTTACCGGGTTTCAATCCCCTCATCCCCAGAGTGTGTATCTCAATCCCTTAAATCCTGGTGTGCTTTACTCAACCCCCTTCACTACAATTGTGTGTGTGCAGAGAAAATCAATTCTATTATGTATGGATCACTGTTGCAATCAAGATTAAACCGACTTACAGGTTTGTAATGTATAAGAAAATCATTCTATTTCAACAGCATATAATAAAATATGTTTTTCTGTGTTTTTGCAGCTATTATCTCAGACAGGACCACTTTTATACTTTTAAAATAACATATAGCTGTTTTTAACGAAATATATTCTCAAAGCATATTTCTTCAAACTGATAAACTGATAAAAGATAGTTTGCATTTACTTAATGTTTGCCATTCCCATTCTTCCTGAACATTTCACAAAACATAGAATATAGAACAGTACAGCAGAGGAATGGGCCCTTCAGCCCACAATGTTTGTACCAAATATGAAGACCTGCTTAAACTGAACTCATCTGCCTATATATGTTCATATCCATCTATTTCCTCCACTTCCATGCACCTATCTAAAAGCCTCTTAAATGGCACTATCATATTTGCCACCACTACCAGGCAATACGTTCCAAGTTGCACCACTCTCTGTGAAAAAGACTTGTCTGCTCATCCCCATTAAACTTCTCCCCTCACACCTTATAGCTATGCCCTCTAGTGGTAGATATTTCCACACTGGTAAAAAGGATCTGACTGTCTACCCTATCTATGCCTCTCATAATTTTACATACTTCTATCAACTCTCCCCTCAACCTCCGATATTCCACAGAAAACAATTCAAGTCTATGCAATGTCTTCCGGTTGCCGAAAACCCCTAATCCAGGCAATATTCTGGTAAACCTCCAGTGCATCCTGTCCAAATCCTCCATGTCTTTCATGTAATGGGGCGACCAGAACTGCACATAATATTCCAAATGCAGCCTAACCAATGTCCTGTAGAGCTCAATCATGTCTTCCTGACATATTCAATGCCCCAGGCAATGAAGGCAATGCATACCATACACTTTCTTTACACCCTATCTACTTGTGCTGCTATCTTTAGTGAGCTATGTACTCTGAGTCCAAGATCCCTCTGCACATCAATGCTGATAAGGGTCTTGCCATTAACTGTATACTCTCTCCTTACATTCAAACTCCCAAGTACAACACCTCGCATTTGCACAGGTTAAACCCCATTGCCATTTCCCCATCCATTTCTGCAACTGATATATATCTCACTATATCTTCTGATTGCATTCCTCACTGTCTGCAACTCCTCCAATTTTGGTGTTGTCAGCAAACCTACTCACCAACCCATCTACATTTACGTCTATGTCAGTTTTATATATATATACTAGACCGTTGGGTCCCTGTCACACTGGAAGAGGCTTGGTCCCCCAATGCAATCTGTTCCCCAATGCAATATTGCACCACTAACCCGTAGCCCCCATGGGAGGTGTAGTCCCCCAACTCAACCCGTTGTAGAATGTAAGATTCTAGCACTCCCCTGCCTCCACCAGCATTGGACTTAAAAAAAATTGCAATTGCACTTCCCCATTGCAATACCAATTCACCCTCCTCCTCCTGTCCTGCCAGGAGCTGGAGTAAGTGTTGTATGATGACAACATTGTTGCAAATGTCGGGTGGAGGACTGTGATATCCCATTCAGGTGAAAAGTTTGTGGAAACACAGAGTGTTCCTGTATTGCAACTTTGTATCAAAGTTTGTTGGAAACTGGCAGGAAGGATTTTAACAGCAAAAATCTTGTTAAAGTTGGCTTTTTTAAACCTTGAAATATCAATAACGTGAAACGTAACATCAAATGTGAAGAAAATTGATCCGAGCGACCACGGGAAAAAGCTGAGTAAGATTCTATAAAACATTTTGCGTTATTGTGTACCATTTTAGCATAGTTCCTGAGATCACAGACAGACAAACAAGTCGAGACTTTTAATAGTATATAGATGTATACATGTATAATGTCATATAAAGTATGCAATTTGACTGTAATGTAATTTGTATGCAATTTGAATTGTTGAGCTTCTGCTGTCGGAATAACTTAAGTCACACACCGTGATTAAGATCCAAAGACTTTATTAACGTTACAGCATAGGTAACCATCTTCGCACGTTACTCTAAAAGTGAGAGAGAAAGGGCAGGAAGGCTTTCTGTTAAACTAGTGGGCGTAGCTACAAAGTATGACTCATAACATGAGTCACTGATCTATATCCTCCCTCTTAAAGAATTAAATGTCATTACAAAACCATTGACTAAATAAGGCATGGATAGCAATTGATAATAAGCTGGAGGAAAGTCAAACATAGCCCGGGTACTTCACGGTGGGCTTGCAAACATGACCAGCACGTGTGCGATAAAGCCCATCTCCATTTTTCCCCACCGGGGACAGAGCCGGTGACTTCACAGGTGACGGAGACTGAACCAGCATTCCCGGTGATGAAACAGGGGACTGTGGCGCAGGCGGAGGGGAGTCACCACTGGCAAAGCAGTTGTTGCAGAAGTGGGTTGTTGTGCTGTTGTAGGCGGATTAATGCCGCTGGACACGGACGGAAGTACACTTGTACGGTCTGGATAATACGGAGGTGGAGATGGCTCATTCACAGGCAGGATATGTTGTCTGTTACACCTGTAAGTGCCGACATCGGCACTGACCAGATATGAGCGTGGCTCAGAAGCAATTCCAGAAATTACACCGATATGGTCATGGCCTTTGTCAGTCTGCAAACGAACCACCTGCCCCTTGGTTAATGGTGGCAGTGGCCTACTTTTTTTGTCATACCACTGTTTTTGAATGTCACGCGTTTGTTGTAACCTGGACTGGATTTCCAATGGTGGAACCACCTGTGGGATCAATGCCTAATCCGCCACAGGCACCGTGGCTCGGATCTGCCTCGACGATAAACGTTGAGCAGGTGAACCCAAAATGGGATCGCGGGAGATATTGCGTAAGTTGAGTAGATCCAGGAACACGTCGGAATTAGCTCTGTACGAACATTCCATGAGCTGTTTGGCACTCTTTACAGACCGCTCAGCTAGTCCATTCGACTGTGGATATTCAGGGCTGCTGGTGATGTGGCGAAATCCCCAGTGTGCAGTAAACTCATTGAAGCGTTGGCTGGTAAATTGACTGCCGTTATCAGATAACAGTATGCATGGAGCTCCGTAGTCTGCAAAATGGCGAGCAAGCTTTGAAACTACTCTGCGAGAAGTTAGGCTACTTAGAAAGTCAATGTCAAACCATCCAGAATACGAATCGACAAGTACCAGGTGCTGCTTGCCATGTCACTCAAATATGTCAGTTGCCACTGTGGACCACAGGAGGGCAGGAGCCGGATGTGAAAGAAATGGTTGCTTTTGTTGATGAGGTGCCAAGCTGTTACACACTGCACAGGATGCCACATTCTTGGTGATGTATTCGGCCATACCAGGCGAGTAAAACATGTTTCTTGCCAGTGGGACGGTGGCTTCAGCGCCTGGGTACCCTGCGTAGACAGCGTTAAAATACTTGCTGTGCAGCGAAGCAGGGACCACGGCCTTGTGTCCTTTTGCAATAATGCCTTCCTGCAGCACTAGCTCATCGCGGACGGCAAAGAAAGGCCGGACTGGCAGTGGAACGTTGTAGTGTATGTTTGGCCAGCCGCGCTTAATGACGGTGGCAAGCGACCATGAAGTACTGTCGGCAGCAGTGTGGGCAACCCAGTCCTCCACACAGGATGAGGGAATAAAAGACATAGACATTACGATAAAGTCATCATCCGGCGAGGACGTACCCTCACAGGTCTTCTGGGGTGCACCCGAGAGAGTGTCAGCCAGGTGCATATGCTTACTACGTTTGTAGGTTAGAACTATGTCATATTTTTGAAGCTGCAGCAGCATCCTCTGTAGGTGCCCTGGAGAGGCATGAATCGGTTTGTTAAAGATGCTGATCAAAGGTTGGTGGTCAGTTTCAATCATGACCGTTTGTCCAAAGATGTTCCGACAAGAAACAGACCCACCCACCTCCATGGTTACCGGTGGAATTTTCTGCCCCCGGTTACTGGGGGGTAAGGACATGTTCGCCCGTGCCCCTCTTGGAGTGCGCCAGCTGCGCATATTTGTGAATGGCCGGCTTGGTCCTTGACCTGACCCGGTTTCAGCGAACCATTTGTAGGGGTGCTGCCGCCGAAGCGAGGTTCTGTTGGTCGTCGGTGCTTTGATGAGTCCGACCGTTCTTGCCTCGTCGTCCAGCTCCTTGACTCTTTTTGCGAGGTCTTCACCGAACAGCAGATTTGGTGGCTGGATATTGCTGGGTTTGCACAGAGCCGCGAACTTAGGGTTGATAGCAAGGCGGATGGCACTCTTCCTCAGACAATTTATCTCAAAGTGTGCATTGCACATGAGGGCCAGGGCATCCAGCTGCACATCAGACAGGTGCCCACCATCCACCGACCTGACGAACGCTGTTATGCCCAAGGCGAGCAGCTTCAGTACCCTCTGAAGCCTCATTTCCTGAGCTCTGATGCCTACGCCCATATGACCCCAGATGGTGTAGTTCACAGCCGGCACTTTGAGCAGGACACAGTTAGCAGGGGTCTCATATTTTTTGGCCGTTTCATCTATAGTATGCTCTTGAAACTGGTGTGAAGCCAGGTAGCTTATACTTGTGGCCAACTCTTCACCCAGCGGCTGTCCTGACTCTGTTGGGATGGCAAATCTTGCTGCCAGGACTGGTACCTCTGGCTCGTGCCCTTCATCCCTTGGGGTATGCTCCACGGCTATACCCACAGACTCGGCGTCAAAATAAAACTGACCCTGCATGCTCTCCTCCTCCGAGAGGGAGGCATTAAGCAGCCCTCATACAGGTGCCGCTGGCGCGGGCCCCCGAGGAGAACCGTGCTGACACAACTCCTCCTGTTGGAGTGTATCTTGGTGGAGTATCCTCTCCATTAGGAGCTCCATCCTGGACAAACGTTCAAAGACGTTATCCATTATGCAGGGGAACACTTCTGGCCCGACTCATCCGAGTCTACGGGCCATGCAGACTTTTTAGTGGCTTTCCGCAACAATGGTGCAGCCACGGTGCTCTCAGACACCAATTCTGCAGTCGCTGGTCGTACCGCTAGCGACTCGGTAGGTGAGATAGGCGGCCGCCCACTACCCGCACTCCCGCGGTCTTCCATAGCTACTCTCCCGGCGGCTCGCCTTGACTTCACCCTCGACGCTTTCTCCATACTCGAACTTGCTCCTGAAACAAGAATTACCAAGCGCAGAAAACGACCTCCGACTAAGTTTTACACTTACCTGAGGGTTTTTAAAACTTACCGCTGGAGGAGCGATGCGCCTCCCAGCCGGTCGCTGCGCCATGCGTCAGACGTACGTGACTCCGAAGTAAAATAATAGGTTTGATCAAGTTTCAACATCAGGTTAGCCATAGGTATATAATTTCTGCATGAGAGCCTCAGGCTTGTTGCAACACTAAATCATATTTTGTTCCAATGAAACTTCTTTCATGCAACGTTAGGCCATGGAACTCTCCTGTCTAATTATATGTTCAATCCCATCAAATTGGCAGCAATTAAATCATTAAGAAGTTCTGATATAGATCTTCAAACTGCAAATCTGAAACCTTGACTGCTCTCTCTTTGCAATCCTTCCAGAATTTTTGTTTTGTTTCAGATTTCATCCTCTGCAGTTTTATTTATTTTCCAGACACAAAAGCACTTCTCCAATGTGCAGCATACAAATGCTTTGCACAGGTTCTAGTGTCAACATACCATACTCTAGCCTTTTGAAAACAAATTATACTGATACAAGGGCTTGTAAATATATCAACAAAATAATAGTTTTAAACGCATAAGAATGGCTATATAAGTGCCCATGTCAAACCCTGCTGATTCTGCCATTGAAGTGCAGGAGTTCCTATTATATAAAGAGGCTTTAGTTTAGTCCTCTGCCCCTTCTCCCCCTCTTCATCCCCCCCTCTTCTCCCTGTACCCCACCTGGATACACATACATTTCTCCCCTCCCTTTCCACATATATTCCTTCACAATTTTCACTTCTTTAATCTTTAGTCTTTTCATTTTTGTCTTTTCAATAGGACTTTTCACTCCTGATGTTGACTTCCTCTTAATGCAGCTGGTGCTAAGAATAATGTGTTTTACATGCTGACTCACCAGCAGTCCTAAAAGGGATTGCCGATAACCAAAAAATGTTTGGAATAGCTGGAATGTGTACCGAGGATTATTCCACTGCAGTGTGTTGTTCAGCAGAATGTGCATTGCTGCACTGCACAACTTGAACACTCTAATGCCCTGTAATATTCTATTTTCATCCTTGCATCTAGGATTCTATGGATCATAGAACAGTCAGTGGGTGGTGAATCTGTGGACTTCATTGCCACCGAAGACTGTGGAGGTCATCAATGGACATTTTTAAGGCAGAGATAACCTGGCTCTCAACACCAGCAAAACCAAGGAACTGATTGTGGACTTTGGATGGGGTAGGATAGGGACCCACAATCCCGTTTATATCAATGGGACGATGGTAGAAAGGGTCAAGAGCTTCAAATTCCTGGGCGTGCATATTTCCGAAGATCTTTCCCGGTCCCAGCACACTGGTCCAATTTATAAAGAAAGCACATCAGCGCCTCTACTTCCTGAGAAGATTACGGAGAGTTGGTATGTCAAAGAGGACTCTCTCGAACTTCTACAGGTGCACAGTAGAGAGCATGCTGACTGGTTGCATCGTGACTTGGTTTGGCAACTTGAGCGTCCAGGAACAGAAAAGAATGCAGGAAGTTGTGACCACTGCCTAGTCCATCATCGGCTCTGACCTCTTCACAATCGAAGGGATCAATCGCAGTCGCTGCCTCAAAAAGGCTGCCAGCATCATCAAGAACCGACACCATCCTGGCCACACACTCATCTCTCCGCTGCCATCAGGTAGAAGGTACAGGAGCCTGAAATCTGGTACATCCAGGTTCAGGAATAGCTGCTTCCCCACAGCCATCAGGCTATTAAACTCACCATCAAACAAACTCTGAACTACAGTGGCTTGCAAAAGTATTCATACCCCTTGAACTTTTCCACATTTTGTCACGTTACAACCACAAACGTAAATGTATTTTATTGGGATTTTATGTGATAGACCAACACAAAGTGGAGCATAATTGTGAAGTGGAAGGAAAATGATACATGGTTTTCAAATTTTTTTACAAATAAAAAACTGAAAAGTGTGGCGTGCAAAAGTATTCAGCCCCCTTTACTCTGATACCCCTAAATAAAATCCAGTGCAACCAATTGCCTTCAGAAGTCACCTAATTAGTAAATAGAGTCCACTTGTGTGTAATCTAATCTCAGTATAAATACAGCTGTTCTGTGAAGGCCTCAGCGGTTTGTTAGAGAACATTAGTGAACAAACAGCATCATGAAGCCCAAGGAACACACCAGACAGGTCAGGGATAAAGTTGTGGAGAAGTTTAAAGCAGGGTTAGGTTATAAAAAAATATCCCAAGCTTTGAACATGTCACTGAGCACTGTTCAATCCATCATCCGAAAATGGAAAGAGTATGGCACAACTGCAAACCTACCAAGACATGGCCGTCCTCCGTCCAAACCTACCAAGACATGGCCGTCCACCTAAACTGACAGGCCGGGCAAGGCATTGATCAGAGAAGCAGCCAAGAGGCCCATGGTAACTCTGGAGGAGCTGCAGAGATCCACAGCTCAGGTGGGAGAATCTGTCCACAGGACAACTATTAGTCGTGCACTCCACAAATCGGGCCTTTATGGAAGAGTGGCAAGAAGAAAGCCATTGTTGAAAAAAAGCCATAAGAAGTCCCGTTTGCAGTTTGCCACAAGCCATGTGGGGGACACAGCAAACATGTGGAGGAAGGTGCTCTGGTCAGATGAGACCAAAATTGAAGTTTTTGGCCTAAAGGCAAAACGCTATGTGTGGCGGAAAACTAACACTGCACATCATCCTGAACACACTGTGAAACATGGTGGTGGCAGCATCATGCTGTGGGGATGCTTTTCTTCAGCAGGGACAGGGAAGCTGGTCAGAGTTGATGGGAAGATGGATGGAGCCAAATACAGGGCAATCTTGGAAGAAAACCTGTTAGAGTCTGCAAAAGACTTGAGACGGGCGGAGATTCACCTTCCAGCAGGACAACGGCCCTAAACATACAGCCAGAGCTACAATGGAATGGTTTAGATCAAAGCATATTCATGTGTTAGAATGGCCCAGTCAAAGTCCAGACCTAAATCCAATTGAGAATCTCTGGCAAGACTTGAAAATTGCTGTTCACAGACGCTCTCCATCCAATCTGACTGAACTTGAGCTATTTTGCAAAGAAGAATGGGCAAAAATTTCAGTCTCTAGATATGCAAAGCTGGTAGAGACATACCCCAAAAGACTTGCAGCTGTAATTGCAGCGAAAGGTGGTTCTACAAAGTATTGACTCAGGGGGGCTGAATACTTTTGCACGCCACACTTTTCAGTTTTTTATTTGTAAAAAAATTTGAAAACCATGTATCATTTTCCTTCCACTTCACAATTATGCGCCACTTTGTGTTGGTCTATCACATAAAATCCCAATAAAATACATTTACGTTTGTGGTTGTAACGTGACAAAATGTGGAAAAGTTCAAAGGGTATGAAAACTTTTGCAAGCCACTGTATAACAGCCTATTGCACTGTATCTGTTTATTTATGTGTATATATATGGTCTATGCTATATAGACACACTGAAGTGTTCTGTATTTATGCTTACAATACCCTGTTGTGCTGCAGCAAGCAAGGATTTCATTGTCCTGTCTGGGACATATGACAATAAACTTTCTTGACTTGACTTGATAGATTCTTGATTAGTACCGGTTATGGGGAGATGGCAGGAGAATGGGGTTCAGAGAGAAAAATAAATATATTGAATGGTGGAGTAGACTTGCTGGGCTGAATGGCCCAATTCTGCTCCTATCACTTATGAACAGCATAACACAAGACAGGATGCTATGCTTTGGCACGTAATCAGGGGATATGGCGAGAAGGTAGGAACGGGGTACTGATTATGAATGATCACCCATGATTATATAGAATGGTGTTGCTGGCTCGAAGGGCCGAATTGTCTATTGTCTGATGTCTGTGTCGTACATGATGGTAAATTAAACTAATCTTCTCTGCCTGCAGGTGATCCATATTCCCTGCATATCCAAGTGGCTACCCAAAAGTCTCTTAGATGCCACTATAGTATCTGTTTCCACTACCACCCCTGGTAGTGCATTCCGAATACCCCCACCATTCTCCGTATAAACAATTTGCTGCAAACATCTCCTGTGAACTTTGCCCCTCTCACATTCCTTCTAGTCCTTGATATTTCCACCCTGGGAAAAACGTTCAGACTGTCTACATTGACTATCTTTCTCACAATGTTATATACTTCTATCAGGTCTCCCCTCAACCTCCGATGTTCCAGAGAAAACAAACCAAGTTTGCCCAACCTTTCCTTATAAATAATACCCACTAATCCAGACAGCATTCTGGTAAACTTCATCTGCACTCGCTCCAAATACCCCACGTCCCTCTGTTCAATGGATCCACTTTAAATCTTTCCCTTCTCAGCTTAAAACTATGTCCTAATGCTAGAGTCCACTACCCTGGGAAAAATACTGAAACATCTAACCCATCCATGTCCCTCATGATTTTATAAACCTCTATCATGTCATTCCCCTGCTTTGTTCGCTCTGGGGAAAGGTATCCCAGCCGATCCATTTTCTCCTCCCCCACTGGCTTAGTCAAATCTTTCCTATAGTTCCAAGACCAGAACTGCAGACTATATTCAAGGTACTGGCCGATGACGCTATAAAACAAGGTTCCCGCTCTTGTATCAATTCTCTGTCCAATGAAAGCAAGCATGCCATCTGCCTTCTTCACTATGGATTCACTATGGATTACCCATCCATTTACTTACTTCACCATTTTGTCTGCACATGATTCTACTTTTAGGGAACTATGTGCTTTTATGCCTAAGTCTCTCTTTTCTACAAAACTCTCCAGGACTCTGTATTTTACTGTGTACCTCCTGCTCTGGTTTAACTTAAAAATTGGAGAGCCTTGAGATACTAGCTTAGAAGGCAATAATAGAATCTGGTGACAGTTCGCTGTGTAGCATTCCCCAGAGTCCATATGTGCATCACTATTTGCTTTTTATCCCTTCACAATTCGATTTATCGCTATTCAATCATTTTAATACAGTGAGAGACATGTACATTATATAGAAAATGTACATTTTGCAGTTTTCTCAGACCTAGAGTTCCCAATTTATTCCGAATTTCAATTGCAGTTTGTGACCATCCAATGCCAGGAAATTTGTGCTACTTATCAAATGGAACAGTGTGGTTGCACATGCACAGAGCTCACATGTCAGAAGAATGTAGAGTAGGCAGTAGATCAGTGGTTCTTAACATTTTTGGCACCAGTACGCGCATACGCGAACAAAATACTGTATGTGGTATGTACCTTTGTTAGGTTCCTAAACATAGGCTTAACAAATTGATATGTTATTTGTGTCCCCTTCATGACCCCCGGCAAAGCTCCAAATGACCCCCATAGGGGGGATCACGACCCCCAGGTTAAGAACCACTGCAGTAGATGATATCAATCTCCTTGTGATGCTGACTTGTTCTTTGACTTGTCAGACTGAGCGGCTTCAATGTGCCTGAAGCAATTTGTCAGCCACATGTAGGAAGTTGGTCAGAGTTCCAGGAAGGAAACTATCCTCAAACTATCCGATCCAATCCAATCCAATCCAACTTTATTTGTTAAGCACTTTAAGACAACCAATGTTGACCAAAGTGCTGTACAGAAGAAAAAACAAGACATCATAAACAGACAACATAACAGAACATAACATAACAGCTCACATAAGGCGCATAAATCACATATGAAATACAACAATAAATCAAAAGACATAAAACATGAGTAAAAATAATAACCATGCAATAAGCAATCAAAATAAGAAACCAATCAAGCAAATAAAGTCGACATCTTACTGGGTATCAAAGGCCACAGAGAAGAGATGGGTTTTAAGAAGAGATTTAAAAACAGACAGAGAAGAGGCCTGTTTAATGTGGAGAGGCAGATCGTTCCATAATTTGGGTGCCGACACAGCAAAGGCACGGTCCCCTCTGAGCTTCCGCTTAGTTTTAGGCCCACTCAGGAGCAGCTGATTATCTGACCTGAGAGAGCGGGCGGGTGTATAAGGGTGTAGAAGCTCAGATAGGTAGGGCGGGGCAAGACCATTTATGGATTTAAAAGCAAATAAAAGAATTTTAAAATGGATCCTAAACTGAATAGGCAACCAGTGGAGTGAGGCTAAAATGTGCGAAATGTGCTCATGTTTACGTGTGCCAGTTAAAAGTCGTACAGCTGCACTCTGTACCATCTGGAGACGGGCGATGGAGGACCCACTAACCCCCACATACAGTGCATTGCAGTAATCCAGCCGAGTGGTAACAAAGGCGTGGATTACCGTCTCAAAGTGCTGCCTTGACAGAATTGGCTTTATTTTATTTTATATCCGATATAAAATTATGAGAGGTATTGATAAGGTAGACGGTCAGAATCATTTTCCCAGGGTGGAAATGTCCAGCACTAAAGGGCGTAGTTATAAGGAGATAGGGAGAAAGTTTAATGGAAATGTGCGGGGCAAGTTTTTTTTACACAGAGAACGGTGGCGTAGAACGCGTTGCCAGGGGTGATGGTGGAGACAGATACAATAGTGGTGTTAAAGAGGCTTTTAGATAGGCACATGGAAGTGCAGGAAATAGTGGGATATGGATAATGTACAGGCAAACAAGACGAGTTTAACTTAGTATCATGCTTGGCACAAACATAGTGGGCTGAAGGGCCCATTCCTGTGCTGCACTCTTTGATCTCAGTTCAATGTTCCCTCAGTGCCTGCACAGGGGTTTTTTAATTGGATTGGGGCTGAGCTGACTCCAGAGAATGATAAATAATCATCCCCAGTTCCTATTATCCACAAGTCTTTGCCTGTCTTATTGTTTTCACACAGTACTCCGTCAGTGGCTACGATACGATACGATATGATAGAACTTTATTTATCCCAGGAGGGAAATTGATCTGCCAATAGTCATAAAAAACACAAAATACATGATCCTGTCATCCTGTGAGAACAAAGCTTGCAATCTCAGGAACACGTGATCTGAACTTCTGTGGAACATATGTGAGCGATTCACCTTTGCTGCAAAGACCTCAGATTATTGACATCATAGCCCTGGTTTTTAGTGGTTAAAACCTCATTGATATAAAGCTCCTCCCCACTTCCAGGCTTCAAATGATAGACTCCAGGAACAGTTGCAGTGTGTGCAGTTCATACAGGCTTCAGGGAGGCTTGGCAATGCTCACCCTTGCTCCATCCCCATTCTCATATTGCACATCCAGTCTTCAACTGAGTACCCTGGAATAGAACACATGTGCAATGTTGTCCTTTAGGGAATGGTCCATGCGGTGACCATGTTCCTGCCCTCCGATTTACCATTAGTAGATCTCAACTCTGAGCTACCCACCAAAGCATACTACCTCAGTGTCCAAGCTGGCGGCTGCAAGTTCAGGATCAAGAATATTGTTTTCCTCAATGAAATGTTGCGCCACATCTTTACCAAACTTCCTTCTGCAGTGGGAAAAACTTCTTTAGCCTTAGTTATCTCCATTCCATAACCTGGAATAGTCCAACCTCAGCTATCAATTTTTATGATGCAGCTGATGCTTCCACATATGTGCACTCAGAGAATGTGCACCTTCATTGTTATCTCCTTCACAAAGGAACTGGCCTTCTGATAAACATCTGGAAAATCCATGCCACTCCACACATCTGTATGATGATCCCGACAACAGAAATAAAAGTCCAGTCTTGTGAGTCATCACAAACAACAATGGGAACCATTTTGCTATTTCTTGGAACCTCAGAGTAAAGTCAAACATTGACAATGGAATTCATCAAACTCACAAGTGCACCAGCATACCATGGTCTAAGAACACACTCTTAAGTGTTGCTCAAAAATGTTTAGGGATTAGGATAGAAAAATTAACTCAAGCTAAGCAAGAAGAAGTGGGCTTAATTGAAAACAAATAATGTCTGAAGGCTGTTTATGAAGCTATATGTTTTTTTTAAATTATGTAATGTCCTTAATACAATGTCAGTATATTGCAGTACAGTAAACCCTCATTATAACGGATTTCGGTTATAGCATATGGACCTACTGTCCTTCACCGTCAGGCCAGGCTGCTGACACTAACCCCGGCTCACACTGCCTCCCCGGTTGCTTCCAGACGGCTCTATCAATGTAGGTCCCTTGCAGTCAGAAACAGGTGAATTGATCATGGGGAACAAGGACATGGCAGACCAATTGAATAACTACTTTGGTTCCGTCTTCACCAAGGAAGACATAAATAATCTGCCGGAAATAGCAGGGGACCGCGGGTCAAATGAGATGGAGGAACTGAGTGAAATCCAGGTTAGCCGGGAAGTGGTGTTAGGTAAATTGAATAGATTAAAGGCCGATAAATCCCCAGGGCTGGATAGGCTGCATCCCAGAGTACTTAAGGAAGTAGCCCCAGAAATAGTGGATGCATTAGTGATAATTTTTCAAAACTCTTTAGATTCTGGAGTAGTTCCTGAGGATTGGAGGATAGCTAATGTAACCCCACTTTTTAAAAAGGGAGGGAGAGAGAAAACGGGGAATTACAGACCAGTTAGTCTAACATCGGTAGTGGGGAAACTGCTAGAGTCAGTTATTAAAGATGGGATAGCAGCACATTTGGAAAGTGTTGAAATCATTGGACAAAGTCAGCATGGATTTACGAAAGGTAAATCATGTCTGACGAATCTGATAGAATTTTTTGTGGATGTAACTAGTAGAGTGGATAAGGGAGAACCAGTGGATGTGTTATATCTGGACTTTCAGAAGGCTTTCGACAAGGTCCCACATAAGAGATTAGTATACAAACTTAAAGCACACAGTATTGGGGGTTCAGTATTGATGTGGATAGAGAACTGGCTAGCAAACAGGAAGCAAAGAGTAGGAGTAAACAGGTCCTTTTCACAATGGCAGAGAGTGGTGAATCTCTGGAACTCTCTGCCACAGAAGGTAGTTGAGGCCAGTTCATTGGCTATATTTAAGAGGGAGTTAGATGTGGCCCTTGTGGTTAAAGGGATCAGGGGGTATGGAGAGAAGGCAGGTACAGGATACTGAGTTGGATGATCAGCCATGATCATATTGAATGGCAGTGCAGGCTCGAAGGGCCGAATGGCATACTCCTGCACCTATTTTCTATGTTTCTATGTTTCTATCAACTTTCACCTCTACGCCGGGCTGACGTTGGCCCGCACCGCCTCTCCGGTTGCTTCCAGGCCAAACTATTGCCGGTGTCAGCCTACACAGCTTCCTTGGGCTCTTCCAGGCTACACTTGCCATCGCCATCGCTGTCCCTTATCTGCACTCTGACCCCCCCCATGGGCCGTGACCAATGACTCCGTCAATCCTCGCCTCACCTCCGGCTGCCAGCAGGCTGAGTCTGGCAACTCACCTGGATAACAGGAACAGTTCCAGACTAGGAGTGAAGAAGGGAATCAACCCGAAAGGTCACCTATTCATGCTGCCTGATATGCTGAGTTACTCCAGCACTTTGGGTCCTTTTGTGTATTAACCAGCATCCACCGTTCTCTGTTTCTACTACTTGTACAATGATACTCTATTACTTGGTAATCACTTACTCGGTTACAGCGGATAAACGCAAATAATGGACACCATCCACCCCCCCACCAACCCCCCACCCCCCTACGGTCTGTTATAACAAAGGTTTACTGTACATACTCTATTGAAATTGCTGACACCAATTGAAGCCCAGTGGAATAACCATATAATAACCATATAACAATTACAGCACGGAAACAGGCCATCTCGACCCCTCTAGTCCGTGCCGAACACATAATCTCCCCTAGTCCCATATACCTGCGCTCAGACCATAACCCTCCATTCCTTTCCCATCCATATAACTATCCAATTTATTTTTAAATGATAAAAACGAACCTGCCTCCACCACCTTTACTGGAAGCTCATTCCACACAGCTACCACTCTCTGAGTAAAGAAGTTCCCCCTCATGTTACCCCTAAACTTCAGTCCCTTAATTCTCAAGTCATGTCCCCTTGTTTGAGTCTTCCCTACTCTCAGTGGGAAAAGCTTTTCCACGTCAACTCTGTCTATCCCTCTCATCATTTTAAAAACCTCTATCAAGTCCCCCCTTAACCTTCTGCGCTCCAAAGAATAAAGCCCTAACTTGTTCAACCTTTCTCTGTAACTTAGTTGCTGAAACCCAGGCAACATTCTAGTAAATCTCCTCTGTACTCTCTCTATTTTGTTGACATCCTTCCTATAATTAGGCGACCAAAATTGTACACCATACTCCAGAATTGGCCTCACCAATGCCTTGTACAATTTTAACATTACATCCCAACTTCTATACTCAATGCTCTGATTTATAAAGGCCAGCACACAATAAAATCTGCATTTACTAATATGCAATTTATTATTTTGAATAAAATATCAGCTTTTATTGTTCAATTTGTATGACATTGAAGACAAATTTATAGATATAGGAAATGACTAGCAGGCATCTTAAAAGAAAAAAAAATCAACATTTGAGCAATATCATTTTCAGAAAGACATTACAAACTGTGGTTCTACACATTTAAGCTAGTTTTCCCTTTCTAATATCAAGTGGACTGCTATGGATGTACTGCTTTTGGCTTGGATTTCTATGACTTCCTTTTCTATTTCATTGTCATCATTTAATGAAACTGATTTAACAGAATTTATGCCTATTTTGATCAATCAGATGATTTAACATTTATGTTTTATCTCAATTCATTAAAAAAAACAAGGCTTCAGCAAAAGTGATAAATGTCTGCAGCATTAAATTAGCTGGGTATTAAATTTTGTGCACGGTAAGTACTGATCGCATTGCAATCTGAGAAAGATGATGAAATTAACAGGGAAGGAAAATACATTTTCTTCAGTAATATTATTGAAACATTGTGAAATAAGTATGGACAGGACTAATAATGTATGAATTACAGAGGATAAATTAATGTTATAAAAGATACAGAACGAAGAGGGAAAAAAACAGGTTTGAGAGAAAAGAGACAAGGATAAGAAAACTATATACCAGTATATTTAAAGTAACCAACAATGGAAACCTGAAGCTAGAGTCTCTATACTTGCAGTGGCAAAGAGGTTGATGCGAGGTAATAAAATAGTTACAATATTATTGAAAGGCAATCCATATGTAGTATTCTGAGGATGGTTTGGTTGGTATTTACCACATAAATGCAGCAACCATCTGACATTTAATGCTTTTCATAAAGTGATGAGGCAGACATTGAGATACCGTGTTCATAAATCTAATGGCAGTTAATAATCTAATCACTAAGTCCATTGCTTGAAATTTCTGGGGGGTTTTTACCAGTAAATAACATAAACTGATTTCTATTATTTGAGTGAAAAGTTTGATCTTCACTATTTTAGTCTCCCTTTGTCCTTCACCACATGCGATGAAATGGGTTATGCTCCTCACTGTGAAAGACCTGTTCTTAATCTTCTTTTCTCCTAGTGATGATGTCATTCCTCATTCTACGCATAAAGTAACTGAAAACTGACAAATGCTACTTTTAACATGAATTTAGGACTGATGAATATGTAAGCATCGTTGACAGTAAGTGTGTATGGTACTCCTTACAAACAAAGAATTTAAAGAAAACTAGGAATGCAGAGACAAATTTGACTGAGAAAAAGTAAATAATTTAAGATGTTCTCACTGTATCCTCTTTAGCTAATCTTTCTTAATACCAGATTATTAGCTTCTGCATCCCTGGTGGCTTTGGTTATAGATAAGTAATGAAATACTATAATTCTTGTGCTCCCATTTCCATCATTCCAGTGTTGCCGCAGAAATAGGATTTTCATTGCACTTCCAGTGACTTTGATGTTACAGAATGGGGCAGCTATGAAAAATATCCTCCAGCAGAATCATAATGGATTTTTATCCAGGCACATCAAGGAAACTGAATTCTTAGTATTGTGTCGAGGATTAGTGGAGGTTTGAAGAGAGTTAATGAAGTTGATCTGGGATTTGTGGATATCACTGAGAGGGATGGGTGGAGATCATTGCTGGCATCAGGTCCACCAATCGTCTTGTACAGTCAGGGGAGGAGGTGGAGAGAGTTTCCCAGGCAATGCTTGCCTGCAGGTTAGAGTCACTGTCGCACTTCTTAATATTTACTCAGAGGATTTCAAGGAAATCCTTTCTGTGTTAAAATACTGAGCATGCACCATGTGTAAGCTCAGGGGAAATGGCCTACTTTGGATGATTGAAGCTTGGCATTTGCAGGAATATCTCAGATTGAAATGTCACGCACAGGCAACAATGCATGTAAATCTGCATTTTCTGCCCAAGTTGTGCATTTATCACTGGTTAGCTTTCTATTCCAGTGTATTGTGCTTTTTGTCTGGTGTGTATCATCTATGTGAGATAGCAATCATTTTCAATGATACAATATACAAACAGAGAAATTAATTAGGCCGAGTTCTTTTCCTCTGATAATTGGAGTGAAAAGTAGGTGAGAATATAAAGATATTGCATAGGTTAAAGAGCACTCACATGGGAGTTTCCTTTGTTGACTATCAGACTGAGAAAGAGGTTACCGCTTGCCCATAAATAGTCAGAAAAATACCCAGTTGTTCCGCATAGATATGTTGTCATTAATCAGATTTTTTTATTTTTCATAAATGGATATCTGATTTTGTTGAACATAACCCATTTAGTAATTTTCAATCAATGTAATTATGCTGCTGTAGAATAAACATTTGTACATTTAACCTGTCATCTTCTAATATCAGGCTAACATCATTTTGCTACTGCTCAAAACTAAGGCATTCTCATTCTTCATGTGATAAATTTCCATTATAATAATGAAACATTAACATTTATCTGGCTACTAAGAAGTATTGTACCCACCCAATCAGATAGAACATTATCAAAATCAAATTAAAAATATGCTGTTACACATGAATGACAAAATTAATTCCAGTTCTTTTGAACTACCATTTGTTATGGTGCAGCTCACTCGCATTTAATATTTTACATACATTTTCTGGTCTAAATTGTGGCCTGAAACAAATTGTTGCCTGAAACAAAGAACTGTGGATGCTGCTTAATACACAAAAATACACAAAATGCTGGATCAACTCAGCAGGTCAGGCAGCATCTCTAGAGAATATGGATAGGTGACGCTTTGGGTCGAGACCCTTCTCTCATGCCCAAAGGGCACTTATCCATATTCTCCAGAGATGCTGCCTGCCTTTTAGTTTAGTTTAGTTTAGTTTAAATATAATGCATAGAAACAGGCCCTTCGGTCCACATCGACCAACAATCACCCATACACATGTTGTATCCTACAGACAAGGAACAATTTACTGAAGCCAATTAACCTACGATACGATACAATACGATAGAACTTTATTTATCCCAGGAGGGAAATTAATTTGCCAACAGTCATCATAAAAACACAAAATACATGAAAAATGAAAATAAAGTGACGAGTGGTTATGCTTTGGGGATGTGCAAAGATTGAGGAGGTGGGGATCAGTCTCAGTCTCAGTCTCAGTCTACCCCACGGCAGAAGGGTAAGGAGTTGTAAAGTTTGATAGCCACAGGGATAAAGGATCTCCTATAGCATTCTGTCCTGCATCTTCTCCTACAAACTTGCATGTCTTTGGAATTTGGGAGGAAACGGGAGCACCCAGAGAAAACCAACGTGGTCACAGGAAGAACGTACAAACTACATACAGGCAGCGACCATAGTAAGATTTGCTGAGTTACTCCAGCACTTTGTGTCCTACATGTTCAACTCTTTTGCTAATGATGGGCATTTTGAGTGGCCAGTCAGTTGAATCACTCCACCTTCAACCACAGGGATACCACTAGGTAGCTGCCAAACCTGAATATCATCTGTGAAATTCAAATGGAGTTGTGCTTTCAGATCAGAGAATCTAAATGAAACAAATAGCAAATTCCTTTCACATTATGAATATAAAATTGTTTTTTCTTTTGGATGCTGCCACATGGATGTTTCATCCAAAATATTGCAAGTAATTTATGCTGCCTTTAAAATAATCCAAGTTTCCTGCCTCTGATTTAGAGCAAGCATCATTAATTCCTCACAATGCGCAGACAATACATGGAAATAAGCTGAATCCAGATAAATAATTGGTTTCATTAAAGGTCAGTTTGCAAACAATCTGCATTGCCAAAGTCACTGAGCAATGAAGCAGAAGGAAAATTAGCTTTGTTCTGTATATTTTGCATTCATTTGCATTCTTAAAATGAAATGTTGCCAGTATTGTTGTGACTGACTAAAAATCTCTCAAAATAATTTGTCTACATTCAAAATGTCAGCAAAAAATGAATAGCAAACCAGACTAAGAATCACGTGCAACAGAGAAAACTCACAATTTGAAACCTTTCATTGGAAGATATTTCAAATCAACCTGACATATCTCAAATTCATTTGGCATCATTCTTGAACCATGACAAGATGCAAGGAAGTATACCTTATTAACATAACGAAAAACAGCTTTCAGCTATTTTAATGAGCTGTTTGTAGGGTAGTTGAAGACAATGTTAAAGCTATGCTTATTAAACCTGAATTGTAGAATAATGTAGTTAATTAATGTCTGGTTCTGTTGTTCAGGTACATAATTATCCTCAGGAATCAGTTATTGTTTGCCTGCACCGTAATAATCTAACTGGTCTGAACAAGTGACTCCCAATTAAAATGCCATTTTAAACTTGCACAGACCTTGGTGACAATATCTCTGACAATATATTTTGTTCACACCTCTTGAAAATAATCCAATAAGAAGCCATAAATTCAATACCACAACTCAGAAAAATTAGCAGAGGCTTCATATATGCTGAGATTTTTCTCCCTTCAGTAAACAAGATGATGAATAATTTTGCAATATCAGTAAAACATAAAGTCGCTGAAGTTATATTCTCTTTTCACTTGGTACGTTTTGCAGAATTAGGCACGTGCTTTCCAATTAACTACTCCTCGCCCTGCTAACTTCACACTTCTCTCTCGACCACAACCAGAAAAAGCCGCAAGTATTCCTATCCTCTTCTTTGCAAGTGGAAACACACACTCCCCCTCACTGCGAGACAGAAAGGTATATAGTGCGAGTGGTATGAAGGATGTTCTGCTTATGAACCGGAAATGCAAGGAAGTGCAGATTCTGGAATCTAGAGAAAAACACAGTGCGCTGGAGGAACACAGGAGATCAGACAGTTTCTGTGGAGGGAATGGACAGACAACATTTTGGGTTCAAACCGAATGAAGTAGGAAGAAAAAACTGAAAATGAGAGGTAGAGGCGGGGCAAAACCTGGTAGTAATAAATTATTACAGGTGATGGGGTGTTTTGTGGCAGAAGGATGGAGCAAATGATGAAGGCTTGAGGTGAAAAGGAGACAAAGGGTGTCAGATAAGGACAGGAGTGAAATATAAACCCAGAGGGAGGTATATGGATGGAAGGGGACAAAGTGGAAGGGAAAGAAGGTGGATAAAATAGAAATGTGGAACTCGGGGTTGGGAGATGAGTGTGAAAAGGAGAAAAGAAACAGGGTGATTGGGAGAGTGGAAGAAATGTGAGCCTACTGGGGTGGGGGTGGGGGTGGGGGGGGGAGAGGAGGCAGGAAAGAGACAGAGGTGAGGTATATTACATGAAATTTGAGAATTCAATGTTCATACCGTTGGGTTGTAAGCTTCCCAAGTGAAAAATAAGGTGAGGTGCTGTTTCTCCAATTTGTGCATGACCTCACTCTGGCAATGGAGGAAGCCAAGTTCAGATGAGAATGGGAAGAGGAGTTTAATTGATTAGTAACCGGATAATCCAGTAGGCCCTGGCGGACCTGAGCACAAATGGTCACCAAGTCTATGCTTGGTTTCACTGATGTAATAGGAGCCACATTCAGTAGCTGAGGTTTGAAGAGATGCATATGAACCTCTGCCTCACCTGGAAGAGCTGCTGAGATCCCCAGTAGGAGGCGAGAGTGGAAGTGTAGGGGTTGGTATTACATCTTATGCGGTTGCTGGGAAAAGTACCTGGGGAGGGGCAGGTTGGGTGGGAAGGAATGAATGAGAGAGGTAGTGGGCTCTATGAACAGCTAAAGTGAAGGGGAAGGGACGGTGTGATCGCTAGTGGAATCACATTGAAAGTGGCAGAAATGTTAGAAAATGTTAGATGCGGGGGAGGGTGGTGTGAAAGGTGAGGACCAGGGGAATTCTATTCTAGAAATAAGGAACTGCAGATGTTGGTTTACAAATAAAGACACAAAGTCCTAGAATAACGCAGCAGGTAATGCAGCATCTCTGGATAACTTTGATAGGTGACATTTCAGGTTATTATTATTAGTTATTTATTTCGGACAGAATAAAAGAATAAAAAGCAAATGTGAAACAGCATACAAAAAACAAAACAAAAATATTTATAAAGTGTCATAAACAATATCTATAAATAAATGAAATCGTATGTGTCTGAAAAGGAGCAGGAAGAAGCCAAAGCTTATTAATTCCCACCCCTTATCCAACTGCTTGTAATTATCTTATACAAATTTATCAGCTATATGTACACCATATGTACACCAGCCACTATATGTAACCAAATTATTTACATTTGAACACTAATCAAATATTTACAAAGCCATACAAAAAAGAAAAAAAGGAAAAGAAAAGAAAAACCCACTTATACTATACAGTATCTTAGTCATATATACAACCCATCACTCTATAATCACCCTTCCCAATACAATCAGTATAACAAATATCACAATCACCTATCCTCATCCCAATATCATTTTAAACAAGTGTTTTTGTATATCTTTTTAAACTGAATTATGCTTGTGCTAAGTTTTATCTCCTGTTCCAGACCATTCCACAAATTCACACCACAGATTGCTATGCACATACTTTTAAGAGTTGTTCTGATATTGAGTTTTTTAAAATTATGTTCCCCTCTCAAATTATACCCACCCTGTCTTTCCATAAACAGTCCTTGTTATTTCGAGTAGAGAAGGAGCAAGAACAGAACTGCGGGACACCGAGAAGACATGGAAGAAGGATTTATCCATAACAGCAAGGATAAAACCAAGTTTACTGATGAAAGAGGACATCTTGAATGTCCCAGAGCGGAAAATCACATGTTGGGAGTAGATGTGGCAGAGATAGAGAATAGTGGGATGGCCTACTTGGCAGCGTGGGAGGTGTGGTAGTCAAGGTAACAGAGGGAGTCAGTTTGTCATAAGGGTCACTCGATAGTCTGTCAACAGAGATAAAGACAAAGGGATTGAAAAAGGAGAGAGAGATGACAGAGGTCTCATTAATTGAATAGGCATGTTCTGGAATTCAGTGACATGTTCTGGATACAGTAGATGAGGTTGGAGGAAGTGCAAGTGAACCTCTGCCCCGCAGCTCTGCCCAGAAGCTCTTCCCTTGGTCCCCCTCCTCTTAATTGTAACAGGGACAGAGTCCCCTTAGTCCTTATCTAATATCCCATCAGCCGTCGAATACAACACATAATCCTCCAAACTTTTCGCCATCTCCAACGGGATCCCAACAATAGTCATATCTTCCCATCTCCACGCCTTTCCACCTTTCGCAGAGATCGTTCCCTCCGCAACTCCCTGGCTAACTCACCCTTTCCTACCCAAACAACCCCCTCCCCAGGTACATTCCCCTACAACCACAGGAGTTGCAACACTTGCATCTCATATTTCACTTGGGCAGCTTCCAGCCGAGTGGTATGAGTATTGATTTCTCTAACTTCAAGTAACCCCGGCATTCTCTCTCAATCCCTCCCCCATCCAAGTCGCACCAGCTTCTCGTCTTCACCCAACAAACAGCTAACCATGGCCTGTTTCCATTATCATCGTAACTTTTTTGCATATCTTTCATTCATTGTTCTTTATCTACATCATTGTCTATATCTCTCATTTCCCTTTTCCCTGACTAGATTGAAGAAGGGTCTCGACCCGAAACATCACCCATTCCTTCTTTCCAGAGAGACTGCCTGTCCCGCTGAATTATTCCAGCTTTTTGTGTCTATCTTCAGTTCATGAGGTTGGTCATTTCTATTTCAAACCTCTCCAGGGTCTTCACCACAAAATGATCAGATAGTTGCAGTACATAGATTGGACTTCATTTTGGACCAATAAGTATTCAACTGAAGAGATGAGAGCAAACTGTTATGAGGGTTAGCAGATTGTTGCAGATTAAAGGACTAAGTCCAGAGAGGGTGCAAGCCTTGAGACACAAACTCTCTAGGTCTCAATTTGTCTGCTTTATTGCCAGTCCCTCACCCAATATAAGCTTCAAGGTGAACCCAAATTGTACAAAATTAAACTGAATTGCCTGCTTCATTACCCTATTTTGGTGATGTGGAATTTCTGTTACTGTCTTCTATTGTAGCCAATCCTTCTCTAGGGTCAGCTCATTTACACGTGTTGGTGCCAGACAGCTAGACTGGCTGGAAGCTGCTGATCTAAAGAAGTCTGTTGTGTGACCTTCAAATGGCCTGACGTCACAGGCCACAAACATCCAGTGCATCCTCAGGTGAGCAGGGGCAACTTTCCACCAGCTCTGAGGCATACAGACATAAAATAATACAAAATTCACTAGAATAGCATTGTGTGTTATACTTACCCAAAGCTGGGCAAGCTATCTGGATTCAATTCCATTCAGTAACCCAATGGTATATTTAGAAAGGCTAAACAGGTTATAATAAATTGTTAAGTTATTAGACCATCAATTCTGGACCACTGATCCAGAAAGAATAAGCTCAAATCTTGCTGCATGATAACTGGGGAATTTGACACCTTCTGATTAAATAAATCTGGAATTTAAAGAAAAGGTTAATTTTTGGTATTGCTAACATAAAATGTAGAAATGAACGGCACAGTGACAGGCCCTGCTGCCAGCAATGTCTGTTGAAAACATGATGCCAAATTAAACTAATCTCAAGACCCATATGCACATGAAAGCTGTCAAAGGTTTTGCCATCAACCATATACTTCCCTTTACATTTGCCCTTCCAAAGTAGAAAACCTCACATTGCTCAGATTACACACCATCAGACATTTCTCTGCCTCATTCTGTAATTGATCCATACACTGCTTTCTACTTTGACAGTCTTCCTTGTTCTCTGCAACTCCACCAATCTTCAAACTTACTAACTAACCCATCTACATTGACATCCAAGTCAAATATGTCATAAACGACAGAGGTTCCAACACAAAACTATTGGATTATTATAAACGCCTATTTGATTCACATGTTTTGAGGGAAATCTACCACTCTTACATGGTCTGACTCTAGGTGACTACAAAGCCATTGATTCAATTGACTCATAACTGTCTCCTTTGTTCAGAGACAAATAACTATGGATGATAAATGTTGACTTTGCCCATGACATTTTATGAACAAATACGTGAAAGCAAAAATAGCACAAGGGCAGCATAGTGTCACAGCTGGCAGAGGTGCTGCCTCATAGTGCCAGAGACCCAGGTTCGATCTGACCTCAGATGCTGTCTATGTGTAGTTTTCACGTTCTCCGTGATAGCATGGGTTTGCTCCAGGTGCACCCATTTCCTCCCACATTCCAAAGATGTGTGGGTTTGTAAGTTAATTGGCTTCTGTACATTGGCCCAAGTGTGCAGAGAGTGGATGGGAAAGTGGGATAACATTGAACAAGGTGAATTGGTGATCGATGGTCAGCGAGGGCTGAATGGCCTATTTCTATGCTGTATCGCTAAACTAAACTAAAAGCACGTGCTTTGCAATATTACTGATAGACTTCCAAAAACACAGCTTCATAAATTTGAAACACATTTGTATACAGCTTTTATACAGATTTCACATGAGCATTGACTTTTTTTTCTCAAAAATACAGTACTAAAATCAGTGAAACATTTCTCTAACTTTCTCTAAAATACGTTAAATATTTCTTGCCAGAATTACAACACAAGGGAAATGGGGCAAAGTTTAAAGGAGATGTCTGGGGAAAGTTTTGTTTTACACACAGAGGATGGTGGGTGTCAGGGACACACTGTCATGGGGTGGTAGTGGAGGCTAATACAATAATGATGTTTAAGAGGCTTTTTGAAGGGCGCATGGATGTGCAGGGAATTTAGGTGTATGGATCATGTGCACGCAGATGAGACTAGTTTAGATTGACATCATGTTCAGCACAAATACTGTGGGTTGAAGAGGCTGTACCTGTGTTTTCTATGTCCTATAGCCCAAACTTCCTATTGAGAAGATTGTTACATTTTTAAAAGCTCAATTATGCAAATCACAAAGTGTATATTAATACACAAAACACGAGAAAGCTAAATGTGTAGGTGTGTTGAATGTTGCATTTTATTTTATGAGCAGTTAATATAATTCTGAACCACTGGCAAATTGAAGAAGCAAATTAATTATGGTTCTTTTTTCACAAATTGGTAGCTGAATCAACCATTTTGTAACCAGACATGTATTTGATGTTTTAAATAGAGGTTTAAGACATCAAATGTAGATGTAAATAATATTTTAACAACCAAAATGTTGTCATGTTTGTTGCTGGCAATCATAGGAAAGTGCAGGAGAAAGGTTTATTGTAACTAGACTTCTAAATATACCTGTGTCCTCTTAAAGAGTGTGTTTAGAGTGAGGGGATCGCGGGCATGTACGTAACTAAATATCCCACAGCAATGTACCTTATATAAGTGTGGGACAATACTGTACCCCCGTGCTGTCCAATTCAAGTTTCATTTCTGATCATTGAAAATAATTGTCACTGCAGAGCCTCATGCTGTTTTTGAGCTTTTCCCATCAAACAGTTCAAGAATAAACTATTTGCCCATGCCCTATGTATGCTAAGGAACATTATGTGAAAATCAGCAAATCTGGCAGAGATTTACGACTTGTTATTACAGACGAGGTGCCGGAAGACTGGAGGGTGGGAAATGTGGTGCCTCTATTCAAGAAGGGCTGCAGGGAAAAGGCAGGGAACTACAGATGGCACAATGGGCTAAGTGTTCGGCTGGCAACTGGAAGGTAGCCGGTTCGAATCCCGCTTGGAGTGCATACTGTCGTTGTGTCCTTGGGCAAGACACTTCACCCACCTTTGCCTGTGTGTGAATGTGTGTGAATGTGTGTGAGTGATTGGTGGTGGTCGGAGGGGCCGTAGGCGCAGATTGGCAGCCACGCTTCCGTCAGTCTGCCCCAGGGCAGCTGTGGCTACAGAAGTAGCTTACCACCACCGAGTGTGACTGAGGAGTGAATGAATAATGCGATGTAAAGCGCCTTGAGTATTAGAAAGGCGTTATATAAATCCCATCCATTATTATTACAGGCCAGTGAGCTTAAAGTTAAAGCAGTGATCGTAAAGTTACTGGAGAGTATTCTGAGGGATAGTATATATACATTTAGACAGACAAGGGCAGATTGGGAATAATCAGCATGGTTTTGTATGTGGGAGGTCAAGCCTCACAAATCTGATTGAGCTTTTTGATGATGTGACCAAAGAGGTTGATTAAGGCAGAGCTGTAGACGTACATATGGATTTCAGCAAGCCATTCGACAAAGTTTTGCATGGTACGCTGCTCTAGAAGGTTAAATCCCATGGGATTAAAGGACACATAGCTGAATGAAAAGAAATTGGCTTCATGGAAGGAAGCAGAGGGTGATGGTGGAAGGATGTTTTTCAGATTGGAGACCTATGATTAGTGGTTTGCCTCAGAGTTTGGTGTTGGGCCCATTGCTGTTTGTCATCTATATCAATGATTTGGATGAGAACGTACATGATATGATTAGCCAGTTTGCAGATGACACAAAAGTGGCTGGTATTGTAAACAGTGAAAATGGTTGTCAAAATTTCAGCAGGATCTTGATCGGTTGAACAGTTTGGCTAAAGAATAATTGATGGAATTTCATACAGGAAAATGTGAGGTATTACATTTTGGGAAGACTAGCATGGGCAGGACCTACACAGTGAATGGTAGAGCTCTGGTGAGTGCTGTAGAGCAGAGGCATCTAGGAGTGCAGGTGCATGGTTATTTGAACGTGAAGTCATAGATAGATCGGGTGTTCAAAAAGACTTTTGGCACATTGGCCTTCATCAGTCAGAGTACTGAGTATAGATGTAGGGAGGTCATGTTGCAGTTATATATGACATTGGTGAGGCCGCATTTAGAGTATTGTGTTCAGTGTGGGCACCATGTTATAGGAAAGATGTTGTCTAGCTGGAAAGTGTGCAGAGAAGATTTTTGAGAATGTTGCCAGGACTCGAGGGCCTGAGTTATAGGGAAAGGTTAAGCAGGCTAGGACTCTATTGGAGAGTGAGGGGTGATCTTATGTCATAAGGAATAGGAGTAGAGGTGCACAAAATCACGAGATGAATAGATAGGGTAGAAGCACACTCTTGCCAAGTGAATGGGAATCAAGAATCAGGTGACATAGGTTAAAGGTGAGGGGGGGAAGATTTTAGAGCAACCTGAGGGGTAACTTTTTCATACAGAGGGTGGTGGGTGTATGGAACGAACTACCGGATGAGGTAGTTGAGGCAGGTGGTATCGTAATGTTTAAGAAGCATTTGGACAGTTACATAGAGGACAGGTTTAGAGGGATGTGGGTCAAACACAGATAGGTGGTACTAATGTAGATGGAACATGTTGGTCGGTATCGGCAAGTTGGGCTGAGGGGCCTGTTTCCACACTGTATGACTCTATGACTCTCTTAGACAAATAGAATATTTCCCATGCTTGTGCTAATATGTCTGAAGTGCACACTTATCCTTGGGGATCCATTGTGGCAAACATACCTGCATAAGTTGTCCTGATCCAAAATAGTGCAACCCTGCATGTGGACAGGTCCTAGTACAATGTAACACCATCGTGGGTGTGGAAGAACAAGGATCTTCATGCAACTGTTATACAATGATTGGATATTTTATTCCATTCCATTTAGCTGGAAAAAAAGAGGCTTTTGGATTGTCCCCATATCCTGACATATTCATAATCTGTGGTAGATGAAAATGCTGGAGAAACTCAGCGGGTGAGGCAACATCTATGGAGCGAAGGAATAGGTGACGTTTCGGGTCGAGACTCTTATTCACAATTTATATTCAGACAGGAATCCAGAACTTTCTGACAATTATAGGAAGGATTGCTGACATTTTGGAATATCTCTGCAAGGTGAAGCATGCTGAATGCCAATCAAGTTGTCATATCCATGTGAAAAGTACTGTCAGGAAATGATTGTGAAGAGTAAATAAATCAATTCATCAGATTGCATCTTTAACTATTTTTCTCTTCAAATGGAAAAAGTGCAAAAAAGATTTGAGGGAGCTATTGGGCCTGGAGAGTTTGAGTTACAAAGAGAGGCTGGATAGGCTGTGACTTTTTTCCCTGTACATTTTGAAGAGTGAATTTATAGAACTACTAGACCAAGTGCAGACCCGTTGGGTCTGTGCCCCCAACGTGCAGTTGTGGGGGAGGAGGCGGCATGCAGCCTCACTAACTATCCCCCGCCACCCCCCCCCCCCCGCACTCACGCTAATTAATCCCCTTGATATTATATTAATATTATTAATTTGCTCCTTTTACCCCATAACCACCCTATCTACTGACGCATAGCCCCCAACTTGCAGTCACATCTGGGGGGGGGGGGGGGGGGGGCGGGCGTGGGTAGAGAGTGAGGGCAGAGAGAGAAGGGGCAGAGACAGAGAGAGAGAGACAGAGACACAGAGAGAGGGGCAGGAGGGATAGGGGGGTGGAGAGGAGGATAAGAAGGAGGGTGGGTGAGGGGGGAAAGGTGGGGGGGGAAGGTGGGGGAGGAGGGGAGGAGAGGAGAGAGGGTGAGAGTGAGGGGGAGAGGGAGGGGGTGGGTGAGAAGGGAGATGGTGGGGAGAAGGGAGGGGAGGGAGGGGGGGGGAGGGAAGAGGGTAGGGATGGGGGAGGGAGGGGGTTTAGGGGAGGAGGGTGGGCCGAGGGAATGGAGGGGAGAGAGAGAGGGGGGGAAAGAGAGAGGGGGGGGAGAGAGAGGGGGGGGAGAGAGAGGGGGGAGGAGAGGGGGGGGGGAGGGGGGGGGGAGAGAGGGGGGGGGAGGATGAGGGGGGAGGAGTAGGGGGGAAGGATGCCGGGGGCGGAGGAGAGGGGGGGCGGACGATGCGGGGGGAGGAGAGGGGGGGGAAGGAGAGGGGGGGGAGGAATGAGGGGGGGAGCGCGAGGGGGAGGCGATGGGGGGAGGAGGAGGGGGGGGAGGCGAGGGGGGTGAGGATGAGGGGAGGGTGAGAGGTGAGGGAGCAGGGAGAGGTGAGGGCGCAGTGGAGGAGGGGTAGGGATGATGTGTGAGGAAGGGGTAGGGGGTTTCTGGAAGGGCGGTGGGGCTTTATGGGGAGGGACGGAAGAGGGGGGAGAGGAGAGGGGGAGGAGAGAGGGGGAGAGGAGGGGAGGGGGGAGGAGAGGGGGGGAGAGAGAGGGGGGAGGAGAGGGAGGGGAGAGGGGGGAGGAGAGGGGAGGGGGGGGAGAGGAGAGGGGGGGGAGAGGAGAGGGGAGAGGGAGAGGGGAAGATGAGAGGGGGAGGAGAGGGGAGGGGAGAGAGGAGAGGGGGGAGAGAGAGGAGGGGGGAGGGAGGAGAGGATAGGGGAGAGGGGGGAGAGAGAGAGGGGGAGAGAGAGGGGGGGGGAGAGGAGGGGGGGAGAGGGGGGGAGGGGGGGGGGGGGGGAGAGGAGGGGAGGGGGGGAGAGAGGGGAGGGGGGAGGGAGAGGGAGAGAGAGAGGGGGGGAGAGAGGGAGAGAGAGAGGGAGAGAGGAGAGAGGGGGGGAGAGGAGAGAGGGGGGGAGAGGAGAGGGGGAGGAGAAGAGAGGGGGGGAGAAGAGAGGGGGGGAGAAGAGAGAGGGGGGAGAGGAGAGGGGGGAGAGAGAGAGAAAGAGAGAGGGATAGGGAGAGAGAGAGATGTGGGGAAAGAGAGGGGAGAGAGAGAGAGAGAGTGCCTTTTTAATTCAACCCAAACAACCATTTGCAGGCAGTGCTTTTTTACTTCAAACTAACTATATTTTCATTTTCAAACCAAATTAAGGGTACTCACAGTGCTGCAGACATTTGTTCAGTATCATTCAGAGCTCAGAGTGACAGAGACTAAGTGACAGAGCTCCAGCTTGCAGAGACTAATTGAGGCACACCACTTCCTGGTTTTATGGTCCCTTCCCCTGCCTCCAGCGGGGGCAGCAGAGAGAATGGTGAATTTTGTAAAAACATTAATATCTCTGTCATTTTTCATCGACAGGAAAAATCGTCGGCACACATACGGCGGAGGGGGCTCTGAGCAAGGTGGCCAGAAATGACGGCCGTAGGTGGCGGCGTTCTCTCGGAAATCGCAGCACAGATGGCCAAAACCCGTCAAGAACAGACTTTTAGTAATATAGATATAAAATTATGAGGGGCAGTAAAGGCGAATAAGTACAGTATTTTCCCCAGGATAGAGATGTGAAAAATTAGAGGGCATAGATTTAAGGTGAGAGGGGAAAGATTTAAAAGGGACCTTTAAAAGGGCGGCTATTTGGGTGGAATTGAGAAGTGGGAAAGGTGTAGCAACACTTATAAGGGTGTATTATAGACCGCCAAATGGGGAGCGAGAATTGGAAAAGCAAATATGTAAGGAGATAGCAGATATTAGTAGTAAGGACAAGGTAGTGATTGTGGGAGATTTCAATTTTCCACACATAGACTGGGAAACACATTCTGTAAATGGGCTGGATGGTTTGGAGTTTGTAAAATGTGTGCAGGATAGTTTTTTGCAGCAATACATAGAGGTACCTACTAGAGAAGGGGCAGTGCTGGACCTCCTGTTAGGAAATGAGACAGGTCAGGTGGCGGAGGTATGCGTTGGGGAGCACTTCGGGTCCAGTGATCACAATTCCATTAGTTTCAATATAATTATGGAGAGGGTCAGAACTGGACCAAGGGTTGAGATTTTTGATTGGAGAAAGGCTAACTTTGAGGAGATGCGAAAGGACTTAAAAGGAGTGAATTGGGACATTTGGTTTTATGGGAAGGATGGAGAAGAGAAATGGAGGACATTTAAAGGGGAAATTTTAAGAGTACAGAATCTTTATGTCCATGTTCGGTTGAAAGGAAATAGTAAAAATTGGAAAGAGCCATGGTTTTCAAGGGAAATTGGACACTTGGTTCTGAAAAAGAGAGAGATCTACAATAATTATAGGCAGCATGGAATAAATGAGGTGCTTGAGGAGTATAAAGAATGTAAAAAGAATCTTAAGAAATAAATTAGAAAAGCTAAAAGAAGATATGAGGTTGCTTTGGCAAGTAAGGTGAAAGTAAATCCAAAGGGTTTCTACAGCTATATTAATAGCAAAAGGATAACGAGGGATAAAATTGGTCCATTAGAGAGACAGAGTGGACAGCTATCTGCAGAGCCAAAAGAGATGGGCGAGATATTGAACAATTTTTTTTCTTCGGTATTCACCAAGGAGAAGGATATTGAATTATGTGAAGTAAGGGAAACAAGTAGAGTAGCTATGGAAACTATGAGATTCAAAGAAAAAGAAGTACTGACACTTTTGAAAAATATAAAAGTGGATAAGTCTCCAGGTCCTGACAGGATATTCCCTAGGACATTGAGGGAAGTTAGTGTATAAATAGCAGGGGCTATGACAGAAATATTTCAAATGCCATTAGAAATGGGAAAAAGTGCCGGACGATTGGCGTACTGCGCATGTTGTTCCATTGTTTAAAAAGGGTTCTAAGAGTAAACCAAGCAATTATAGACCTGTTAGTTTGACTTCAGTGATGGGCAAATTTATGGAAAGGATACTTATAGATAATATATATAAGCATCTGGATAAACAGGGTCTGATTAGGAACAGTCAACATGTATTTGTGCCTGGAAGGTCATGTTTGACTAATCTTCTTGAATGTTTTGAAGAGGTTACTAGAGAAATTGATGAGGGTAAAGCAGTGGATGTTGTCTATATGGACTTTAGTAAGGCCTTTGACAAGGTTCCTCATGGAAGGTTGGTTAAGAAGGTTCAATTGTTGGGTATTAATGCAGGAGTAGCAAGATGGATTCAACAGTGGCTGAATGGGAGATGCCAGAGAGTAATGGTGGATGGCTGTTTGTCAGGTTGGAGGCCGGTGACTAGTGGAGTGCCTCAGGGATCTGTGTTGGGTCCACTGTTGTTTGTCATGTACATCAATGATCTGGATGATGGTGTGGTAAATTGGATTAGTAAGTATGCAGATGATACTAAGATAGGTGGTGTTGTGGATAATGATGTAGATTTCCAAAGTCTACGGAGAGATTTAGGCCATTTGGAAGAATGGGCTGAAAATGGCAGATGGAGTTTAATGCTGATAAGTGTGAGGTGCTACATCTTGGCAGGACAAATCAAAATAGGACGTACATGGTAAATGGTAGCGAATTGAGGAATGCAGTTGAACAGAGGGATCTAGGAATAACTGTGCATAGTTCCCTGAAGGTGGAATCTCATGTAGATAGGGTGGTAAAGAAAGCTTTAGGTGTGCTAGCCTTTATAAATCAGAGCATTGAGTATAGAAGTTGGGATGTAATGTTAAAATTGTACAAGGCATTGGTGAGACCAATTCTGGAGTATGGTGTTAAATTTTGGTGGCCCAATTCTTTACTCAGAGAGTGGTAGCTGTGTGGAATGAGCTTCCAGTGGTGGAGGCAGGTTCGATTGTATCATTTAAAAATAAATTGGATAGGTATATGGATGGGAAAGGAATGGAGGGTTATGATCTGAGTGCAGGTAGATGGGACTAGGGGAAAATAAGTGTTCGGCACGGACTTGTAGGGCCGAGATGGCCTGTTTCCATGCTGTAATTGTTATACGGTTATATGAAGATCATAAGTAATAGGAGCAGAATTAGGCCATTCAGCCCATCAAGTCTACTCCGCCATTCAACCATGGCTGATCTATCTCTCCCTCCTAACCGCATTCTCCTGTCTTCTCCTCATAACCTCTGACATCCGTAGTAATCAAGAATCTATCTATCTCTGCCTTAAATATATCCACTGACACGGCCTCCACAGCCTTCTGTGACAACGAATTTCACAGATTCACCACCCTCTGACTAAAGAAATTCCTCCTCATCTCTTTCCTAAAATAATGTTCTTTAATTGTGAGGCTATGACCTCTAGTCCTAGACTATCCCACTAGTGGAAACATCCTCTCCACATCCACTCTATCCAAGCCTGTCACTATTCTGTATGTTGCAATGATGACCCCCCTCATTCTTCTAAACTCCAGCGAGTAGAGGCCCAGTGCAGACAAACGCTCATCATAGGTTAACCTACTCATTCCTGGGATCATTCTTGTAAACCTCCTCTGGACCGTCTCTAGAGCCAGCACATCCTTCCTCAGATATGGTGCCCAAAATTGCTCACAATATTCAAAATGCAGCCTGGCCAGCGCCTGAAGGAGAACATTTTCACACACCGACTGGTACATATGGAAAATGCCGCCAGAGGAAGTGATATATCACCATCATCACCATCATCATCATCATCATCGTTGAAAACATTAGTGACACAGTGGTGCTGGTTTCCAACGAGAACGGTGACGGATGCTCCACATATCTCTGTCCACCAGTTCCTACAGACTTCCTACAGACTTCCGCCGCTGGAAGTATAGGATTTTGGTGTGTGTGCATATCATCATCTTTTACAATGCTCAGTGATCACAACTTCTACTGAAGTGTGGATAGCTGTTGGCTCGCAAGAAGCTCATCCACCCTTTGACAAGTCTTGCTTTTAGTCCTGCTGGGCGTCCACAGGCCCCTCCTCACCTGGCAAACCAGATGGGGGAGACGGTTTAGTCGCCGACTATCCGACCATGGAGCAGGTAGCACAGGATTCCATGGTACCCGTGGCGGGGAGAACTCTCCCCGACCTGACCTGATAGAGCCAGGTATAATTGATATTTAAAAGACGCTTTGTCAGGTTTTTTGACATGCTTTTGACTGGGATGGGAAAGGTTTAGGCCAGTTAGGCAACTTAGTCAGCTTAGATGAATTGGGACTTCTTTCCATGATGTAAAGCTCTATGAATCAATGACTCTTCATTATTTTCCTACTTCATTCCCTCAAATTCTATATCGCTTCTAATATTCCTCTACATTTGCACATTAAGCTGTACCATATTACACTGATGAGTAAACTTCAGGAAATTAAAGGCAAGTGCTAACTGCTGTCATTTAAACATAAGACCAGTATTAAAGCCTTTTGCTTTAGAATACAATAGACAATAGACAATAGGTGCAGGAGTAGGCCATTTGGCCCTTCGAGCCAGCACCGCCATTCAATGTGATCATGGCTGATCATCCCCAATCAGAACAACCTTCCTGCCTTCTCCCCATATCCCCTTACTACGCAATTTTTAAGAGCCATATCTAGCTCTCTCTTGAAAGCATCCAGAGAACCTGCCTCCACCACCCTCTGAGGCAGAGAATTCCACAGACTCACCACTCTCTGTGAGAAAAAGTGTTTCCTCGTCTCCGTTCTAAATGGCTTACTCCTTATTCTTAAACTGTGGCCCCTGGTTCTGGACTCCCCCAACATCGGGAACATGTTTCCTGCCACTAGCGTGTCGAAGCCCTTAACAAACTTATATGTTTCAATGAGCTCTCCTCTCATCCTTCTAAACTCCAGAGTATACAAGCCCAGCCGCTCCATTCTCTCAGCATATGACAGTCCCGCCATCCCGGGAATTAACCTTGTAAACCTACGCTGCATTCCCTCAATAGCAAGAATATCCTTCCTCAAATTAGGGGACCAAAACTGCACACAATACTCCAGGTGTGGTCTCACTGTACAACTGCAGAAGGACCTCTTTGCTCCTATATTCGATTCCTCTTGTTATAAAGGCCAACATGCCATTCGCTTTCTTCACTGCCTGCTGTACCTGCATGCTTACTTTCATAGACTGATGTACAAGGACCCCCAGATCCCGTTGTACTTCCTCGTTTCCCAACTTGACGCCATTTAGAAAGTAATTTGTCTTCCTGTTTTTGCTACCAAAGTGGATAACCTCACATTTATCCGCATTAAACTTCATCTGACATGCATCTGCCCACTTCCCCAACCTGTCCAAGTCACCTTGCATTCTCACAGCATCCTCCTCACAGTTCATACTGCCACCCAGCTTTGTGCCATCTGCAAATTTGTTAATGTTACTTTGAATCCCTTCATCCAAATCATTGATGTATATTGTAAATAGCTGCGGTCCCAGCACCGAGCCTTGCGGTACCCCACTAGTCACTGCCTGCCATTCTGAAAGGGACCCGTTAATCCCTACTCTTTGTTTCCTGTCTGCCAACCACTTCTCTATCCATGTCAGCACTCTACCCCCAACACCATGTGCCCTAATTTTGCCCACTAATCTCCGATGCGGGACCTAATCAAATGCTTTCTGAAAGTCCAGGTACACTACATCCACTGGCTCTCCCTTGTCCATTTTCCTAGTTACATCTTCAAAAAATTCCAGAAGATTAGTCAAGCATGATTTCCCCTTCGTAAATCCATGCTGATTCATACAGGGAATCTATGTGTAGCCATGTGGTGTTAAAATTCTGCACATATGGAGAATGGATACCCATATGTGCATTTCGTTGTCTCTGTACTGTACACTGACAATGACAATTAAAGTTGAATCTGAATGAATCGGATAGGTATTTTGTGGTTTTACCTGACCATATTTGGTGGTCACATCGTTGTTCCGCAGAACTATTAGACAGAAGATTTTGGAATGTGGAAAAACTGCTTGTGATAGGTTTGGTTTATTCCAATCAAAAACTTTATCATACAATTTATGCAATATTAATTGGTTTTGTGTGGAACTGCAAGCATCTCATCACTTATGTAAGATTTGTAAGCTTGAGATTCTTGTGCAAGCGCAGACAGACAGGGAATACCCTCCAAAAAAAGACACAAAGTGCTGGATTGACTCAACGGATCAGGCAGCATCTCCGGAAAACATGAGATACGTTTCGGATTGGGACCCTTCTTCAGAATGATTGTGGTGGTGGTGAGTGGAGGGGGTGAAGAAGAAAACTGAAAGAGAGGAGGGGCAGGATAAAGCTTGGGGAGTGATAGGTAGATAGAGGCGCGGGGAATGTTGATAGGCAGATTGTTGGACATGGGCTTGAAATGAAAAGACAAAAACTGTGAGATACCAATACCATTTATTTGTCATTTGAACCTCACATGAAGTTCAAACGAAATTTGGTTTCTGCAGTCATACAAGAAAAGAACCAAGACACACCAACACAATTTACACAAACATCCATCACAGTGAATCTCCTCCTCACTGTGATGGAAGGCAAAGTCTTGTCTCTCCCCTGCTCTCCATTCTTCTCCCGATGTCAAAGTTAAAGTCAAAGTCAAAGCCCCCGGCGGGCGCTAGCAAGTCCCGCGGCCATTTAAAGCCGCGCCGGGCGATGTAAGGCCCTGCTCCGGGTCTTGATGTTGGAGCTCCCGGTGGGCGTTAGCAAGTCCCGCGGCTGTTTAAGCCGCGCTGGGCGATGTAAGGCCCCGCTCCAGGTCACTTCCAACCCCGCAATTCGGGCGGGAGAAGTTGCCGTTGCCGTAAAGCAGTCTCCCACCGGGGACCCGCGAGCTCCCAGTGTCACAGTCCACCGGAGTTGGGTCACAGCAGCGCGCCACCATGGTAGGTCCGCAGCTCCGGAGGCTCCGTGACTTGAGCCCCCAGGTCATTCCGGTTGGAGGCCGCTCCACGGTGCTAGGCCCCAACGACAACGGAGACCCGACAGGGAAAAGGTCGAGTCCCCGTACAGGGAAGATATTTAAAAGTTTCCCCCACCCATCCCCCCCCCCCGCACCCCACACATACACAGTTAAAAACCCACTACAAACTATACCCTCAACGGGACAATTTAAAAAAAAAAAAGACAGACAGACTGCAGAGGCCGCTGCGACGTCGGTCGCGCCGCCCACCGATAACGATGGAAGAAGTGTGAAATGTGAAGTCAGAGGAAGGAATATAGATAGGAGGGGACGAGTCCAGGTGGGGCACCAGGAAGAGGGAGGGCCAAACCTGCTGGCAGCTGGTTGCCAAGTTTTCCCCGCATGTACTGCAATGTTGTACTCCTCTTTCACTCTAACTGAGGAGCATAAAATGGTGGCAATTATCCTGTTTTTACATTGGAGAAATTGGGCAATAGAACCGGTGCTAGATTAGAAAAAACACAAGAAATCTATTGAGTAATATAGCAATGTAGATCTACAGTGAGTATTATATAAGTTATTCTTGAAATTGTTTAGTGCAATGGCTTTAAAATATTTTTTCTACCCTTAAGTAATCTTGATTAAACCATTATTTTAATTTTAATTGTTTTTTTTATTGTTTTTGAATGTTTTCAAAAGTCATTGATATTTATGTATTGATAACTTAGGCACTTATCTAAGATGGTGGGTGGGTTACCCAGCTGTCAAAGTTTCTTTTGTTTTCATGGTTGTGGTATTGTTTTGGTCCTTTCATGTGACAGTAATAATGCATTTAGTCTCTGTACTGGAGCAGGGATTTGCCACTGAGTACTGGGTCAATATTCTGGAGCAGGTTGGTGCCAAGATCTCCTTTAAAAGGTAAGTGTGACCTCACACTGTAGATCAACAGAGATGGTGACTTGTCACTAAAAGGGAATTGTAGGCTATCACATTAACCATTATACGGGTGAATCACTCAAATCTGATAAGATAATATTCACATAAAACACTTCTATGTACCTACAGAAAACATGACAGCATTTATCCACTCCTGGATTGCATTTTGTGCATTGTGATTTTTCCCCCCAAAATGTACCTCTATGTTAAGGCATAAAAGCAATTTTGGTTTGGCACTCCATCTTGCCGAGAGAAATGGTCGAGCAGTGCAAGCATTTTGCCTTAAGTCCATTCTAATTTTAGCCAGTTCAATTTTTTAATGTCAGAATCAGCCAAGAATCACATCTTTCATTTTTATTAAAAATGTCATCTTTAGTGATAGTGCTTTTAACACTGGATTATGTGTACATATGGGGACCCATAAATAAAACTCTTTGCCTTACAATATTGATGGGATAGCAATAACAAGGCTGTTTGCTTAATTATTTATTTCGTGGCGGGACTCGCAGATGTCCGGTCAGGAATGAAACAGGCCACAAGGTTTGTGTAAGCAATCGGTGTTTAATCGTTCTTCAGTACAGCTCCTTACTCCTACTCCGGGGCACGGCCGTTGCCCGACCTTATATGCTCCCCGGGGAGCTCCGTGACCTGCACCTCCCGTCAACATGACACTTCACTCCTCCCTCCAGAGCCGAGGGTTCATACTGCGCATGGCTCACCACCAGGTGCCACCACATGACCCCCCCAGAACCAGAGGCACCAAAACGGACGGAAAGCCAAACGAGGCGGCCAGACCTTAATAAATATGTCCCCACGCACAGGCGGCTCGTCCAGTTTGGAAGAATTTGCGGGAACCCGGGACGGCGGACGCCCCCAACGGCGAGGTTGAGCTACCTGTACTGGCTCGCTCAGGTCCAAATGGGCCAGCTTCAATTGAGCCACAGACACAGTTCCTTGCTAGCCCCCATGTCCAAAACAAATGTCAACAAGCGCACCAACACAGATGACGGCGGCTCCCGGGACGGGAGATGGGTGGGCCAACCCATGAAATACATCAAATATGCGACGGCGCCAGGCTTCCGGAACAATAGGCCGCGGCTGCCCCGTGGACACGTCGCACAGCACGGTACCATCCGAGAGAACCAACGGCTTGTCCTCAAGTACCAAACCCGAAATCGCGGTACGATATGCCCGCATTTCCTCGTCCGTCAGCTGTGCCGCGGCCAAGGCGGAGTAGTCTACTCCGGGGGCCATGACGAGAAGAACTGGGATAGCCGGACGGGAGAAGGTGTCCGCAACCAGGTTACATTTACCGGCGATGTGCCAGATGTTGGTGGTGAACTCCGAAATAGACGTGAGCTGGCGCTGTTGGCAGGTGGACCAAGGATCCGAGACCTTGGCGAACGCTAAGGTGAGGGGCTTGTGGTCCATGAAGGCAACAAAGTCCCGGCCCTCCAGGAAATACCGGAAGTGCAGTTCCGCCAGGTGCAAGGTGAGCAGCTCCCGGTCTAATGCACTATATAGTTGCTCCACCGGGTTCAGCTGGCGGCTGAAAAAGGCGAGCGGAGGATGTCTGGAAGACGGCAATAATCACCCCGTTCGGTTAGTTTGAGTGACCGTTGAACAACTGCTCCAACACGGCGCCGACCGTGGAGTACGATGCATCCACGGCAAGGGCTGTAGGGGCATTGGCCCGCGGATGCACAAGCATTGTCGCCCGAGCCAAGGCTTCCTTCGCTCCTTCAAATGCCGCCACGGTGACACCGTTCCACTGTACTTCCGGTCAACAACGGGAAGAGTGGTCGCATTATTCTAGCTGCCGCCGGCACGAACCGGTGGTAGAAAGTCACCATGCCCACAAATTCCTGGAGGCCCCGCACTGTGGAAGGCTGCGGGGACTGGCGGATTGCCTCGACCCTGTCCGGTAGAGGCACTGCACTTTGCTGCGTCACCTGGTGGCCCAGAAAGTCGACGGCACAGAGGCCGAACTGTCATTTGCTCACTGAGATGCTGGCACAATAATCGAAAGTGGGTGCAGTGCTCCTACCGCGAGCGACTCTCCACGAGGATGTCATCCAAGTAGATGTAATGGAAGTCAAGACCATGACCCACGGTGTCCATTAGGCATTGGAAGGCCAACGCGGCGTTCTTAAGGCCAAAGGGCATCTGCAGGAACTCAAACTAACCGAACGGGGTGATTATTGCTGTCTTCCAGACATCCTCCGGTCGCACGGGGATCTGGATGTACGCCCGGACAAAGTCTATCTTCGAAAAGAACTTAGCCCCGGCCAGATGGGCTGAGAAGTCCTGGATATGGGGGATGGGGTAATGATCGGTGATGGTGGCCTCGTTAAGGCGGCGGTAGTCATCACAAGGCCTCCAACCCCCGGAGCCCTTTGGCACCATGTGCAGCGAGGAGGCCGATGGGCTGTGGGAGTGTCGGACAATGCGCTTGGTCTCCATGCTTCGAAACTCCGTCTTTGCAAACAGGAGTTTGACGGGGGCCAGCCTGCGGGCACGGGCGTAGAGCGCTGGTCCCGAAGTGAGTATATAGTGCAACAAACCATGTTGCTGGCTAGTTGAGTCAAATGTCTGGGAATTTGGCCAGTATTTGGGCATACACATTGTCCACCGTCGCCACCGGGTTGCGGGTCGGATGCAGTAGGGCGCAAGGAGATCGCTTCCAGCATTGAAGCGTGGTCGAGGCGTGGCCCCCTCACGTCCATTAGGAACGATTGCGCCCACAGGAAATATGCGCACAGCAATGGCCACGTCTGCGATTGTGAACAGCCAGGTGAAGTGGCACGCGCCAAAGATGAGGGGAATGGTGCGGACGCGATACATGCGAATGGGACTGTCGTTCGCGGCAGTCAACGAGGGCCCCCACTTACCAGCACGCTGACTTCCACACCCATGTCCACCAGGTATCTGAGCCCCGAGCGCCGGTCCCAGGCATACATGCGATGGACAGCCGGCCCCGGCGTTTCCCTGAAATGAACATGGCGGGCGGCATTGGCGGGTCGCTGAACCCCAGCGCAGGTGGTAGAAGCACCACATTCTCTTATCTGCTCCTTCCATAGCCAGAGGCTCAGCGGAGCCTCTGGTGGGCGCGGCCTGAGGCTGTTATGCCTTCCAGGACGCTGTGGAAACTCGATCTAGCATGCCCACTTCCTGCTGTCTGGTCAACCACAGCTCGTAGGCGCGCGCTGCTTGCTGCATGGGGTCGTCAAAGCTCGCACCCAAGAGCTGTAGGTGGATGTCATGCGGAATCTGCATATTCGAACAGTAGGTAGGGCCGGTGGCTGCCCATGAGCATGAGCATCTCGCTCATGAGGACCGAGGGCTTTCGGTCGCCACGCCCGCCCATGCTCAGGATCTGTGCCGCTCGCTCCTGGCAGCTGAGCCCGAAGGTATCGAGCAGCAGCTCCTTGAGGCCATCATATTTATCTGTCGCTGGCAGATTGTCCCGGTACGGCACTACGCGACGGTCGTTTCCTGATCGAGCGCACTCACGACGTAGTGGTAACGGGTCTCGTCAATCGTTACCCCGCGGATATGGAATTGGGACTCGGCCTGCCGGAACCATACCTGTGGCTGCCAGGTCCAGATGGTTGGTAACTTCTAGGCAACGGCATTCACTTCGGCCTGGTCAGCATAATGGCGCGTTGGGCGCTAGCGGGCGTATTTTCTCTTCCAGAATGACATTTCTGGACGTCGGGGTCACCAATGTGACAGGACTCGCAGATGTCCGGCCAGGAATGAAATGGGACACAAGGTTTGTGTAAGCAATCGGAGTTTAATCGTTCTTCAGTACAACTCCTTACTCCTACCCCGGCGCACGGCCGTGACACTTGACTCCTCACTCTAGAGCCGGGGGTTAATACTGCGCGTGGCTCACCACCAGGTGCCGCCACAATATTAATAATTTGGACAAGATGAATTGAAGGCGTTGTGACAAAGCTTACGGATGATATGAAAATAGGTGGAGGTAGTGAAGAAATAGCAGGGAGGAAGTGCTGGCTCCGGAGAGAGTCCAGAGGAGATTTACAACAATTATCCCAGGAATGAGTAGGTTAACCTATGATGAGCATTTGTCGGCACTGGGCCTGTACTCGCTGGAGTTTAGAAGAGTGAGGGGGGGGATCTCATTGAAACATACAGCATAGTGAACGGCTTGGATAGAATGGATGTGGAGAGGATGTTTCCACTAGTGGAGGAGTCTATGACTAGATAGGGACAGGGCCTTGATGAGACCACACCTGGAGTATTGCGTACAGTGTTGGTCTCCTAATCTGAGGAAAGACATTCTTGCCATAGAGGGAGTACAGAGAAGGTTCACCCGACTGATTCCTGGGATGGCAGGACTTTCATATGAAGAAAGACTGGATAGACTCGGCTTGTACTCGCTAGAATTTAGAAGATTGAGGGGGGTCTTATAGAAACTTACAAAATTCTTAACGGGTTGGACAGGCAAGATGCAGGAAGATTGTTCCCGATATTGGGGAAGTCAAGAACAAGGGGTCACAGTTTAAGGATAAGGGGGAAGACTTTTAGGACCGAGATGAGAATTTTTTTTTTTACACAGAGTGGTGAGTCTGTGGAATTCTCTGCCACAGAATGTAGTTGAGGCCAGTTCATTGGCTATATTTAAGAGTGAGTTAGATGTAGCCCTTGTGGCTAAAGGGATCAGGGGGTATGGAGAGAAGGCAGGTACAGGATACTGAGTTGGATGATCAGCCATGATCATATTGAATGGCGGTGCAGGCTCGAAGGGCCGAATGGCCTACTTCTGCACCTATTTTCTATGTTTCTAGAGGTCATAGCTTCAGAATGAAAGGACGTTCGTTTAGAAAGGAGGTGAGGAAGAATTTATTTAGTCAGAGGGTTGTGAATCTATGAAATTCTTTGCCACAGAAGGCTGTGGAGGCGATCAGTGGATATTGTTAAGGCAGAGAAAGATAGATTCTAGATTTGTACAGGTGTCAGAGGTAATGGGGAGAAGGCAGGAGAATGGGGTTAGGAGGGAGAGCTAGATAATAATAATAATAAATTTTATATTTAATGGGCGCCTTTCATACAAAATCTCAAGGACACCTTACATAATAACATATAATCGGAATATAACAAGTAATAAAGACATCACAGAGACACAAATTAAAAACAGGATTCAATCCAAAAACAGAAAATCAAAAACAGTGTGAAGAGGGAGCAGCGGCAACCAATTCGCGCCAGCGTCCACTCTCTCTTCACGGCAGCCATCTTGGACACAGACCTACAGGACTACAATTAGACAAAAAAATCATCCCCCCACAGTGGATAGCACTGTGGAGGAAGGCACAATGTCCAGTCCCCACCCCATGTTCACCCCAAAGTCATGCCTATTGAGGCCACCGCAATTGCCTCTACGGAGGCCCGATGTTCCTGGCCGTTCTCACCGGGTGGTCTTGCCCCGGCGTCGGGAGAGTCCTTTCGGCGGCTGGGCCACTTGGAACGGCCGCTTCCTGGTTGGAGCCCGCGGCTGCCGAAGCCGACAAGGCCGCGCCGGTTTGGAGCGCCCAGGCTCCCGTTGGTAAAGTTGGCGACGCCTCTCCGCTCCGCAGACCCGCAGCCCGGAGTTGTTGCTCTCGGCGGTCCAGCTCGCCAGAGCTCCAGCGCGTCGCTCCAGCGCGGCGACCCAGGCAAGGGATCGCCCGCTCCACTCCGCTCCGCTCCAGCGCTCCAATGCTGTGCCGCCGCCGAGGCCGAGGTGCTGGGCGGTTCCCGCCAGGAAACGGCGCTCCAAGCCCGCAGGTAGGCCATGAGGACGGGTCAACGAGCAGCCCGGAGAAAAGGCTGCCACACCGACCAGGTAGGGACCTAGAAATTCAGTTAATACCTACCCCCCACATTAAAAAGACCATATCCCCTACAAACAAAAAACAGGACTCACTAAAAACTATTAAAAAAACGGATTTAAAACGGACGGCTGCTGGCTAGCAGCCGTTCACCAAGATGGCTCCTCCTCCTGATCAGCCATGATTGATTGGCGTAGACTTGATGGGCTGAATGGCCTAATTCTACTCCTATTCCTTATGACCTTATGTACACTATTGGTTGGCACCACATATTTTGGTGTAATAGGCTCCGATACGTATTGCAAAAAGAAACTTAGCTCATTAGAAATGTCATACTTTCATCAAAATAATGAATCCTAATTGACATTTGCTAATTAAGAGAAGACATTTGGCCATTAACTGGATAACATAATTTGAATTTTCTGTCTACAATCTCTAAGCTCCAATTAGTACAATTGTAATAAATGTACCGAGTCCACATGTTCTTTGTCTCGCACATAATGTTGAAGGCAGTGACAGACAGCACGAGTTGATGTCATTTTGCTTGACATGCAATTAAAATATTTCCAGAGTAAAATCCCTTCTGAAATCTATAAATATAGCACAGTAAAGTGAGTGGAAGTTTGTGTCGTCAAGTTTGAATGAGCTTTGTCGTTGAAAACATGCTCTAGCTATTTTCCTCATGAGACAGCACTATTTTCTCATTGGGAATTAATTTGGAAATCTGAAAGTATCCTAGATTATTCTGTTGGGGATGTTTTTGACGCCAATGATACACATTAGGGATAACCTTATAATTTTGACTTTCGACTGGGAATATTCACCATGCACCAGAAATTTGGGTTCGTATATCGAAAGATTTTACAATTTTGTAAATTAATGGTCAGAGATTGGTTGTAGTGTTGCTGGATTTTGAATTTGCACAGTTGGAAAGTTGCCTCTGTGATTGCATCGAAACATCTTTCCAGGTAAACTCCAGTGGGAGAATCTGAGAAAATGAATGAGCCAGTCATTTTAAGATTAGTCAGTAGAAGAAACTGGTAAAAATGTAAAACTGTAAATAATAGAAGTTTGCTGCAAATATGAACAAGGATTGATAGGACAGACACAAGCAATAGGTCGGTAAATGTTTTAGACGCAGATTATTTGTCAAAGCTCAAAAGAGAGTTTGGGTTGTTGATATAGAACACACAATATCGCCATAATCAGCAGTTAAACACATCTCCCGATTTTAATTATCTTTAACTTGATTGAAAATGAAATCTGGGGACTATACTTAATATGCAGTCAAGCTATTATTGCACAAAGTTTAAATTTTCCTCAAGGGCATTGAAATTCTTGCGTAAACCATAAACCCCATATTACAAGGGAGGGTGATGGAGACATTTAGGTGAAATGGATTCCTTCTTGAATGTATTATTTAAAAAAATATGTTTTTAATTATTTAAGTCTCTGTTAATAATATGTAAGCGTTATTGGAGATATTCAACAACTGCTCCTAAGCAAAGTCACAAGGAGATAGATTGGATGTCCAGTATGGTTTTGCTCTTTGTATCCAGAAGAAATGTGTGTGCAAAGACTGCAGACAGCAAGTCTGAGCAGCAAGCTAGGAGCAGGGCAATCCTCCTAATATTTCCTTTCTGTCCAGAAGCAGGCTCCACTTCCCTGTGGCTACTCCAACACCTCATTCCATTTTTGGCTTGGCCGAATGTATTCAGCGGTCAAATCGACATTCTCCAACATTCAGATATTTGGCCAATCAGCCTCACTTCACCACCAGACCATGCACAAGATTCCTTATGATGTTCCATCAAAAAAACATCAAAAAAGGTTAATGCGTGTAGCCATGATATTAAAAGGTGTTTTATCAATACTGAAGAGTTAAAATGCACACAGCATTTTTGCCTAGGCAGGAAAATGTAAAAGAGAAGGAACAAATCAGAACAAATGGACGAAGAATGGAGAAAAGCTTTAAACAAAATTATTAACTGTTGGAACCATTGCAGTTTCTCATCTATATCAATGACTTGGATGCAAATGTATACGGCATGATTAGTAAGTTTGCAGAGAGCATTAAAATAGGTAGTATAGTGAAAAAGGATATCAAATACAGTGGGATCTTGATCAACTAGATAGGTATTCCGAGGAATGACAAATGGTGTTCAATTCAGATAAGTGCAAGTAGTTGTATTTTGGGAAGTCAAACCAGGGTAGGACTTTCACACTGAACTGTTGGGCCCTAGGAAGTGTAGCACAAAGTTCCCTGAAAATGGTGTCACAGGTAGACAGGGTGAAAATGGCATAGGAAGTAAATGCAGAAGCTGGTTTACATCGAAGATAGACACAAAATGCTGGAGTAACTCAGGGGACAGGCAGCATCTCTGGATAGAAGGAATGGGTGACGTTTTGGGTTGAGACCCTTCTTCAGAATGAAAGTTAGAAGAGAAGGAGGCAAGCCTTGAGGAGATTTTTCCGAAGTGTAAAATTGAGAAACAGACAGTGCAGGGCCCAAAGCGCCCTGAGGCTTGATGGCCAGAGCCCAGAGCACAGAGCACAGAGCCCACTGCTGGTGCGTGATCTGGAGCACTGTGCAGCTTGCAGTACACCAGCCACCGGCTGGACGTTGAGATGAGGTAGCACAGTGCCCTCCATAAAATCCAATTATTTATTTATTTGCCTCTATACTCCACAATTTGGGATTTGTAATACAAAAAAAATCACATGTGGTCAAAGTGCACATTGTCAGATTTTATTAAAGGGTATTTTTATACATTTTGGTTTCACCATGTAGAAATTACAGCTGTGTTTATACATAGTCCCCCCATTTCAGGGCACCATAATGTTTGGGACACATGGCTTCACAGGTGTTTGTAATTGTGCAAGTGTGTTTAAATGCCTCCTTAATGCAGGTATACAAGAGCTCTCATCACCTAGTCTTTCCTCCAGTCTTTCCGTCACCTTTAGAAACTTTTGTTGCTGTTTATCAACATGAGGACCAGAGTTGTGCCAATGAAAGTCAAAGAAGCCATTATGAGACTGAGAAACAAGAATAAAACAAAATCAACTGTTTGGAACATTATTAAGAAAAAAGAGAGCACTGGTGAGCTTACAAATCGCAAAGGGACTGGCAGGCCAAGGAAGATTTCCACAGCTGATGACAGAAGAATTATCTCTATAATAAAGAAAAATCCCCAAACACCTGTCCGACAGATCAGAAACACTCTTCTGGAGTCAGGTGTGGATTTGTCAATGTCCACTGTCCGCAGAAGACTTCATGAATAGAAATACATGAATAGAAATACGACAAAAATAAGATGGCCAGGTTACAGTTTGCCAAGAAGCACTTAAAAGAGCACCCGCAGTTCTGGAAATAGGTCTTGTGGACATGAGACGAAGATTAACTTATATCAGAGTGATGGCAGCAAAGAATGGAGGAGAGAAGGAACCGCCCAAGTTCTAAAGCATACCACCTCATCTGTGCCGTTGCTGAAGGTACTGGGTCACTTATCTTCATTGATGATACAACTGCTGATGGTAGTAGCATAATGAATTCTGAAGTGTATAGACACATCCTATCTGCTCAAGTTCAAACAAATGCCTTAAAACTCATTGGCCGGCAGTTCATTCTACACCAAGACAATGATCCCAAACATACTGATAATGCAACAAAGGAGTTTTACAAAGCTAAAAAATGATTAATTCTTGAGTGGCCAAGTCAATCACTTGATCAGAACCCAATTGAGCATGCCTTTTATATGCTGAAGAGAAAACTGTAGGGGAGTGGTGTGGTGGCACCTGATAGCAACCCAAGGTCACGCCGAACCATCTGCTCTAGAGAGCGGCGTCTTGGTGGGGGAGGCGCAAGTCATGGGGTCGGCATCTGAGTTGTTATTTAAGGCCGGGCAACGCCCGTGTCAGCTGAGGAGAAGGGAGCTGTATGCAGAAGAATAAACATGCCTAGAGCACACAACTTGTGTCTAGACGTGTTTATTGGCTGGGACCTGCCAGTCCCCGCCACCATTGGTGACCCCAGACGCCCAGGAGTGTAATCCTGGGAGGGAAATTTAAAAAAAATGCATTCTGCCGCTGCCGCCTACAAGGCCGATGAGGCCAAACTCTATGCGGTCTCCCTGAAGCTGCCTACATTTTGGACCTCGCAGCCGAGGGTTTGGTTTCCACAGACCGAATCCCAATTTCACATCCGCGGCGTTACAGCTGACGATCCTTGCTATCACTATGTGGTAAGCGCCCTTGACCAGCAGACGGCCCGTCGGGTCATTGCTTATCTGGAGAACCCGCCAGTCGTGGGGAAATACACAGGCCTCAAGGAGCTGTTGCTCCGGATCCACGTGCCGAGCCAAATGCAGCGCGGATGTCAGGTCCTTAATATGGGCGGGCTCGGCGACCGGATGCCCTCGGCCCTCATGAGCGAGATGCTCACGCTCATGGGCGACCACCTGCCCTGTCCACTCTATGAATTCACCTACCTGCAGCAGTTGTCACGAGACCTCCGCCAGCAGCTCGTGGGGGAGAGCTTTGAAGATCCCATCCAGCTAGCGGCCCGCGCTGACAAGCTGTGGATCTCTGACCGGCAGCAGGTGGATGCGTTGGAATAGGACCACGCCCACAAGAGGGCCACGCCCACAGGAGCCACAGACCAGACAAGTGGCACAGGAGAGGAAGATGGCTTAGCAGGACCCAGGAGATCCAAGGAGAAGAATGTAGTGTTTTTACCACCAGTGCTGGGGTTCAGCAGCCCACCAATGCCGCCAGCCATGTTCGTTTCTGGGAAACGGCAGCGCCAGCCGCCGATAGTCACTGCGGTGGCTGGCATGATCCATCGACTCTATGTCTGGGACTGGCACTCGGGGGTCAGATTCTTGGTGGTTACGGGGGCGGAGGTCAGCATATTGCCCCCATCTGGACTGGACCTTCGTGCTGGTTAGAGGGCCTCCCGTTAACTGGTGCGAATGGCAGTTCAATCCACAAATATGGCGTCCACAAGGTTCCTGTCATTTCACCTGGCCTTTCATCATCGCGGACATGGCCCAGCCGCTGCTGCGCGCAGATTTCTTGCGGGCGCAGTCGCTTCTCATGGACGTGAAAGGCCAACGTCTCATCCACGCTTCAACTTTTGAGAAGATCTCCTTGCGCTCCACTGCGCACACAGCGCCGGTCAGCAACCCTGTAGCGACGGTGGACAATGTCTACACCCAGGTACTGGCAGAGTTCCCGGATATTGTCACCCTCAATTTCGGCTCAGCCAGCCTGAGGCACGGTCATGCACCATATTCTGACATCGGGTCCACCGCTCCACGCTCGTGCCCGTAGGCTCGCTCCTGACAAGCTCCTCATAGCAAAGGCGGAGTTTCAGAGTATGGAGGCTATGGGTATCGTTCGACGCTCCAACAGCCCATGGGCCTCCCCGCTGCACATGGTGTCGAAGGTGTCCGGCGGCTGGAGGCTGTGGGGGGACTACCGCCGCCTTAATGAGGCCACAACCGCTGACCGTACCCTATTCCCCACATACAGGATTTCTCAGCCCATCAGGTTCTTCTCTAAGATTGACCTAGTCCGGGGATATCATCAGATCCCCGTGCGACCGGAGTATATCCCCAAGACGGCAATTATCACCCCGTTTGGGTTGTTCAAGTTCCTGCGGACGCCCTTCGGCCTCAAGAATGCCGCACAGGCCTTTCAGCGCCTGATGGACCCTGCGGTGCACAGGCTTGACTTCCTGTTTGTCTACCTGGACGACATCCTTGTGGCAAGTCGCTTTCGTGAGGAACACTGCGCCCAGCTGCGTCTACTCTTCCAGCGCCTCAGTGACCATGGCCTCGTAATTAACTCTGGCAAGTGCCAATTCGTCCTTCGGGCCATCAACTTCCTGGGGCATCAGGTGACACGGCATGCAGCAGTGCCTCTGCCGGACAGGGTTGAAGCAATCCGCCAGTTCCCGCGGCCTGCTATGGTACGTGTCCTCCGGGAGTTTGTAGGGATGGTTACATTTTACCACCGGTTCATTCCGGCAGCTGCCGAACTTTTGCGGCTGCTTTTTCAGTTGCTGACGGGCAAGCAGCGGCAGATACAGTGGGATGCTGTCGACATGGCGGCGTTTGAAGGGGCAAAGGAGGCCTTGGCTCGGGCGACTATGCTCGTGCATCCGTCAGCTGACGCCCCCAGCCCTTACCGTGGATGCTTCAGAGTCTGCGGTCGGCGGAGTTTTGGAACAGTCCGTTAACGGCCGTTGGAGGCCTCTCGCCTTCTTTAGCCGGCACCTGAGGGTTGCGGAGCCGCGCTACAGAGCTTTCAACCGGGAGTTGCTCGCCTTACACCTCGCAGTGTGGCACTTCCGGTACTTCCTCGAGGGCCGTTCCGTCGTAGCCTTCACGGACCACAAGCCGCTAACATTTGCATTTGCGAAGGTTTCGGCTCCTTGGCCCGCCCATTAGCAGCGCCAGCTAGCGGCTATTTCGGAGTATACAACGGACGTCCGGCACATCACTGGGAAATGCAACCTCATGGCAGATGTTTTGTCCCGTCCGGCAATTGCAGCCGTGCTTAACCGGACCTCGGGGACAGATTACTCCGACTTGGCGGCGGACCAGCTGGCGGACGATGAGATGCCGGCGTACCGCACAGCGATCTCTCGCTTGGTGCTTGAGGACGTGCCATTGGGTTCCTCGGGTTTCATCCTCTGTGATGTATCCACGGGTCAGCCGAGGCCTATCGTTCCGGCGGCCTGGCGCCGTCACGTGTTTGAGGTGATCCATGGGATGGCCCACCCATCCATCCGGGCCACGGTCGCTATGGTGGCCGCAAGGTTTATGTGGCACGAACTTCGGAAGCAGGTCGCTTGCTGGCCCTGGGCATGCATCTCGTGCCAGACATCAAAGGAGCATATACACGTCCGGGTGCCGCTTCAAGAATTTGCAATGCCACGCCGGCGGTTGGATCACATTCACGTGGACATCGTGGGGCCGCTGCCTCTGTCCCAAGGGGTTTCACACCTTCTTACGGTGGTCGACCATTTTACGTTGTGGCCGGATGCCATCCCGTTCACGGACACTTCAACGCAGTGGTGTGCTCGTGCCCTCGTAGCAGCCTGGATTGCCCGCTTTGGGGTTCCACTGCACATCACATCCGACCCAGTTTACATCTGAACTGTGATCCGCCATGGCCCGCCTGTTGGGGACGCAGCTCCACCATACAACAGTGTACCATCCCCAATCAAATGGGTTGGTGGAGCGGTTCCACCGCTGTCTGAAGGCCACCTTGAAGGCTCGTCTCACAGGCCCTGGGTGGATGGACGAGTTGCCGTGGGTCCTGTTGGGGATTCGGACGGCCCCCAAGGAGGATCTGTCAACGTCCTCTGTGGAGTTGGTATATGGTGCTCCGCTCACCATCCCCATGGAGTTTGTCCCTGCTGCTGATGGGTCCCAGGAACCCCCGTCATCGGTGCTTGTGGGAGAGGGTCGGCGCCCTATCTCCCATCCCAACATCGCGTCATGGAGTGGCCCCTTCCCATGTGCCACTGCCACTGATGGGCTGCCCGTACGTTTTTCTTGGCCGTGACTCCCACAAGTCACCCTTGCAGCGCCCATATGAAGGTCCCTTTCGCGTGCTGCAGCATGGGCATTCGATTTGGACATGGGAGGCCGGCGTGAAACGGTGTCTGTGGCTCGTTTGAAACCGGCCCACTTGGACCTGAGCGAGCCAGTCCATGTGGCTCAACATTCCCGTCGCGGGCTTCCGCCATCCCGGGCTCCCGGAGATTCTTCCTAACCGGGCAAGCCCCCGGGGCGCGGGATTGTATCTACGCGTTCGGGCCACCTCGTGCGATGTTCTGTGCGGTTCGGTGCCTCTGGTTCTGGGGGGGGAGGGGTCATGTGGCGGCACCTGATAGCAACCCAAGGTCACGACGAACCATCGGCTCTAGAAGGCGGCGTCTTGGTGGGGGAGGCGCGATCACGGGGTCGGTATTTGAGTTGTTATTTAAGGCCGGGCAACGCCCGTGTCAGTTGAGGAGTAGGGCGCTGTATGCAGAAGAATAAACACGTCTAGAGCACACAACTTGTGTCCGACTAGTTTTTGGCTGGACTCCTGCCAGTCCCCGCCACACTGGCCCTCAAAACAAGCATAAACTAAAGATGGCTGCAATACAGGCCTGGCAGAGCATCACCAGAGAAGACACCCAGCAACTGGTGATGTCCATGAATCGCAGACTTCAAGCAGTCATTGCGCTGCAAAGGATATGCAACAAAATACTAAACATGACTACTTTCATTTACATGACATTGCTGTGTCCTAAACATTATGATGCCCTGAAATGGGGGGACGATGTATAAACACTGCTGTAATTTCTACACGGTGAAACCAAAATGTATAAAAATAGTTTTTATTTTTGCAAAGTAATTGAAATAAATAGCTGAAATATCACATTTACATTCAGACCTTTGGAAGCCACTCCTTAGTAAAAAGCACATGACAGCACGCTTTGAGTTTGCCAAAACGGTTGTTTTCTCTGTTGCTCTGGTCTGATGAAACCAAGATTGAACTCTTTGGCCTGAATGCTAAGCGTCATGTCTGGAGGAAACCTGGCCAATACCATGAGGCATGGCAGAATCAGGCTGTTTTTCAGTGGCAGGAACTGGGACTAGTCAGGATCGAGGGAAAGATGAACGGAGCAAAGTACAGAGAGATCCTTGATAAAAACCTGCTCCAGAGTATTTTGTACCTCAGACCGTTCACCTTCCAGCAGGACAACGACCCTAAGCACACAGCAAGACAACGCAGGGGTGGCCGTGACAAGACTGTGAATGTCCTTGAGTGGCCCAGCCAGAGCCTGGACTTGAACCCAATCGAACATCTCTGGAGGTACCTGAAAATCGCTGTGCATCAACACTCCCCATCCAACCTGACAGAGCTTGAGAGAATCTGCAGAGAAGAATGGGGGAAATGACTCAAATACAGGTGTGCCAAGCTTGCATTGTCATACCCAAGAAGACTTTGGTAATCACTGCCAAAGGTGCCTCAACAAAATACTGAGTAAAGGGTCTGAATACTTATGTAAATGTGATATTTCAATTATTTATTTTTAATTACTTTGCAAACATTTCCAAACACCTGTTTACGTTTTTTTTATTATGGGGCATTGTGTGTAGATTGATGATAAAGAAAAAAGAATGTAATCCATTTTAGAATAAGGCTGTAACGTAACAAAATGTGGAAAAAGTGAAGGGGTCTGAATACTTTCTGAATGCACTGTAACTCAGTGGGCCAGACAGCATTTCTAGAGAACATGGATAGATGATGTTTCGGGTCAAGACCCGAAAGATTGTGATTGTGCAACGCGGGAAGAGAGGTGGGGCAGGACAAAGCCTGGGGGGGGGGGGGGGTTGATAGGCAGATGGTTGTGCAAAGAGTAGAGATAAAAAGACAAGGTGTGAGACAAAATAATTGAGCAGTTGCGAATTGTGAAGCGAGAGAAAGGAATGTAGGTGGGAGGGGAGAAATATGTATGTCCAGGTGGGGTGCAGGGTAGAGAAGGGGGGTGAAGATGGGGGAAGAAGGGAGAGGAGGAGGGTAATGTAGTTACCTAAAATTGGAGAATTCAGTGTTCTGTCCGTTGGGTTGTAAGCTACCCAAACAGAATATGAGGTGTTGTTCTTCCAGTTTGCGTGTGACCTCACTCTGTCAATGGAAGAGGTCCAGTACAGAAAGGTCAGTGTGGGAATGAGAAAAGGAGTTAGAAAGGTTAGCAACCAGGATATCCAGCAGGCCTAAGTGGTCCGAGTGCAAATATTCGGCAAAACAGCCGCCGGGTTTAGAGGTGATAGGTTGAAGGTGAGAGGGGAAAGATTTAATAGGAACACGAGGGCCTACTTATTTACATAGAGAGTGGTGGGTATATGGAATGAGCTGCCAGAAGTGGTAGTTGAGGCAGGTAGTTAACAGCATTTAAAAGACATTTGGACAGGTACATGGCTAAGAAAGGTTTAGAGGGATATGGGCATAGACACACAGGAAAAATGGGACAATGTGACATCTTAGTTAACATGGAAGAATTGGGTCTAAGGGGTGGTTTTCATGCTGTATTAATCTATGAGAAATGAGGTAAAGGAGGAGTATTTAGTTATCACAGAGGTCCAAACATTAAATCTGTCTATCGGATGCTCTGAAATGTTCTGCTTTAATGCAAATCTTTTCTGACTAAAACTCACTTCCTTTTCTCTTTGCCCCACTTCTTTCTCTCCTTTCCCTCGTCTGTACCCCTGTTCTAAGCATGGGGAAATTGATTGGCATTGCATTAAATATGAATGTAAAGAGAATATTTTTGAGCAACAAGAACATTCCCATGTGTTGCTCATTTCCAAAAGAGCCAAACTAAATCACAATGAAACCTTTGGGCAGAGGCAAGCTGAACTAATTCTAAGAATTCAGTCTCCTCCTGTCATCATTGAAGCAAAAAACCCCAGCATAAATTGCTTATTAACGTTCTAAAGTGAACCAATTGGGAATTTCCAGGTTGCTTGCATGCACAGATAAAAGCTTTTATTCAGAATAAAAGTTATCAGTTTTAATGAGTGACCCTGCAGAGCACCAGACTGCTTGCTGAGAAAGTGAATCTAGCTCCATTATGTTGGAACAGCAGAAAATTAAACGCCCACTGTCTTAGTTTCTCACATCAAAAGGCTCCAAATACTGAGAGCAAGGAAACAGAACCTTCAGCCCACTGATGCAATTCTACATTAAGCCTATTTTTATCCTATTGCCCACTGATGCAATTCAGATTCAGATTCAGATTCAACTTTAATTGTCATTGTCAGTGTACAGTACAGAGACAACGAAATGCAGTTAGCATCTCCCTCCACATTAATCCTGTTTGCCTTACATTCTCGTCAACTCCCCCAGATTCTACCACCCACCTTGTAAGTTATTGGGGCAAATCCTCCAAAATTATGGAAGAACTTGGATAAGGACATGGATATTTTAAAAAGACAGATTTGCTGGCTGCAACGGAAAAACCCCCAATCCACAGAAAGAATCAGTTTCAAGTTTCAAACCCGCCTGGCCTGTGGACTTGGACATCACACAACGGTGTGAACAGGAAAGGCTGAGACGGAGATAACGAGATTCTCTTGGATACACAAAGGAATGAACCAAGCCTCAGCAGACGGTGGTAAACAGGCCAGCAGAAGCACAATCACCATCGGGGATGATAACGATCAGGCTGAGGGATCATGACATCAGCAAACCCCTTATCATCGGAAGCCTATTGTTCATGCCAGATCGAAACTGGGAAACATCAAAAGAACCCCTTTTATCCAGAGGACCACCTGGGGGTATCAAAGGAAGCTCAGGTATAAAAGCCGAAGTCAAGCCAGAACTCTTCCTCTCTCTTCCTGCTCTTCCTGCTCTTTCTGCTCTGCTGGACAGCCCGTGAGCCTGCATCGACCTAAGCTGTGAGTATCCTGATGACCTGGTGAACTTCCCGAAATAGGATAGAGGTTGAGAAAGGGAGTAAAATTGTTAAAGTAAGTTTTACGACGTGCCCGATAGTTTTCTGTCCATAGTCTTAGTTTAAAGCATAAGTTTAGCCACGTATTGTGTAGTGTTGGTGAGATTCGATTTCTCATTGTTTAATAAAGCCTGTAAATTTAGACTTGCTTTGAGTCCATCTTGGTTTCTGTTTTCTCTCATCGGCACACTCTGGTCAATTCAACCTTTTTATCATATCCCACCATAATTCCGAGGTCTAGAACCTAGGGGAATCCCTTTTGTGGAGTAAAGGGAAACGCAAAACCCCTACAACCTACACGGAGCAATTTACAGTGGCCAATTGATCTACCAACCTGCACATCTTTGGGATTCAAGAGGAAGCCAGAACACTTGGAGGAATCCCATAGGGGAATGTGTAAACTTTACAGAGGCACCACCCAAGGACAGGACTGACCTAGGATTGTGAGGCAGCTAAATCATTATGCCAATGATTTTGCAATCAGCTCCCAGTGGCCTTGGCTAAACATCTACTGCCTGCTGAGTGAGACAGTAAAGTCAGATTCAAGAAGAACTTCTTATTGAAACAATTCATATCAGCTCCATGATTGCAGAGATGACCAGCTCACAGGGATGTGAGACGGTGAGAAGCTGGAGATTCACTTTCAGTGTTGAGGATGAGGGAACATCAATAACTGATTGAGGATGGGCTCATAGTACACAGAACATGCAACAGATAACAGTTCAGCAGCTGGGACAGTGGTCATTTTAAGGAGACGATTGCCGTACAATTTCACTAACTGCTCTTAAAATGTGGGAGAGAATGGCTCAAAAGTTTTGATGGCTGGAGAAATGTGTCAAGAGTTTGAAAACGTGGTGCCCATTTCGAGAAATATCTATTTTGTATGTGGCGATCATCTATGGTATCAGAAACCATAGACTCGCAATAAACTGGTCCCAATCCTCACATTGTCAAGGAAGATGAATGGTAATGAAAACCAAGATTTAAATTCACGCACAGTTGTATCTTCTTTACTCCCCCGTACACTACTGCTCCGTAATTACCTGCACTCTTTCCACTTTTCCTTTGAAACTGAGCAGACTTTACATTGTACATTACACTGGAAGTAGCTACTTATTCTCATCCAGAAATTCTCACTAGGCTTCAAATAAGAGGCACAGTATAATGTCTGAAAACATAGCCTACACATTTTCAACCAACATGAAAAGCAGGACTTAGAAGATTGGTTTCATTATTTGTTGATTATATAAGATCTTATTAACTGCCTTCCCTTTTTGGCCTGTTAAGGTGATCATCACTAAAGTGGCTGGTATTGTAGATAGTGAAGACAGTTGTCAGGAATTGCAGCAGGATCTTGATCCATTGGGCAGGTGGGCTGAAGAATGGTTGATGGAGTTTGATACAGAAAAGTGCGAGATGTTGCATTTTGGGAAGTCTAACGAGGGCAGGACCTACACAGTGAATGACAGGGCTCTGGGGAATGTTGTAGAGCAGAGGGATCTCGGAGTGCAGGTACATAATTCCTTCAAACTGGTATCACAGGCAGATAGGGTGGTCACGAAGGCTTTTGGCACATTGGCCTTCATCAGCCGAGTATTGAGTATAGAAGATGGGAGGTCATGTTATAGTTGTACAAGACATTGGTGAGGCCACATTTAGAGTATTATATTCAGTTTTGGTCACCCTGTAATAGAAAAAATGTTGTTAAACTGGAAAGGGTGCAAAGAAGAATTACTAAGATGTTGCCAGGACTTGAGGTCCTGATATACAGGGAGAGGTTGAACAGGCTAGGACTTTATTCCTTCGAGTGCCGAAGGATGAGGGATGATCTTATAGAGGTATATAAGACCATGAGAGGAATAGAAAGGCTAAATGCACAGAATATTTTACCTAGAGTACGGAATCAAGAACCAGAGGACATAGGTATATGGTACAGGGGAAAAGATGTAATAGGAACCTGAGAGGCAACTATTTTTACACAAAGGGTTGTAGGTATATATCTGCCAGAAGAGGTAGTTGAGGCAGGTGCTATCGCAATGTTTAAAAAACATTTGGACAGCAACATGAATAGGATAGGTTAGATAGGATAGAGGGATACGGGCCAAACTCAGACAGGTGGGACTAGTGTAGATATGGCATGTTGGTGGGTGTGGGCAAGTTGGGCCGAAGAGCCTGTTACCATGCTGTATGACAGCATCTATCAAACTTCTTGCCCTTTTGCACTGCTTCCCCTGCTAGCATTCACATCAGTGTATTCCATAATGTCTTCCAGAATAACAGCAGCAAAATATCTATAAGACATGATGTCCAGACGAGAGTTGATCTGATGAAGAATCTTTGACCTAAAACATTAATTCTGCTTCTCTCCAGACCTGGTAAATATTTCCAGCATTTTCTGTGCTATTTAAGATTTCTAACATCTGAGGTTATACTTTGATTTCCAACTTGACCAGATCACCTCCATTTCACGATTTGTGGGTAAGAGCACACAATCTCTCATATTGTTGGATTACACGCCAGAGAGGGAGTTGCACTGGAATCACCAGATAATGAGCAAGTTCCTTCTCATTTCTCCATTTCTTTCTTTGTTTGCATGTTGTATGCATTCAGCATTTCCTCCACTGCTGCAAATAACTGTTTATGTCTTGAATATGAAGAAGGGTCTTGACATGAAACATCACCCATTCCGTTTCATTTCTCCATTCCTTTCTTTGTTTGCATATTGTATGCATTCAGCATTTCATCCACTGCTGCAAATAACTGTTTATGTATTGAATGTGAAGAAGGGTCTTGACACGAAACATCACCCATTCCTTCTCTCCAGAGATGCTGCCTGACCTGTTGAGTAACTCCAGATTTTTGTGACCATCTTTGGTTTAAACCAGCATTTGCAGTTCTTTCCTACACTGTTTATGTCTTGTTGCCCTGTTTACAGTGTAGAAACATTTAGCTTGCTGGCTGCATTCCTACCTTTGAGTTAAACGAGTTCAGATTTCAACAGCGATTTAGGGTAAGTATTGACAAGCAGAGAGAGGACCTCTGTCTGCAAACTGTGGGTTGTAATGAACTGGGATCCATGCAGAGTGTGTGTCTCCCCATTATCATTGATTGTGTACTCAAAATTTTCATCTGCTACAGATGTAATCATACTATTAGCTATTGTAAAGCTATCGTCATGAAAACATTTGCACAGCACAATGAATCAGAGTGCAAATCCTTTCACTACTTCAACCAATTCTCCAAATGAGGCAGGAACATTGAAAATGTCAGCTATTGCCTACTGGTTGCTTCCCGTGGTGATGTCAGTGCCCTGGCCCTCAATGGACAACAACTGATGAAATTTGGGCACTTTAAATTCAATCTCCCAAAATGTTTCAAACAGATAAGCTTAATGTTTAAACGGAACAGACTTTCATCCTCATTGAGCAAGAGACTGAAATGTCTGTTCATTGGGAAATCAATAGAATAAAAATCATGTGGGGATCTTCATCAGTTGGACAACCCAATTTGCCAGGTTATTTGCCAATGAGACTATAAATATAACCCAATACGTCATGTTTTTAGGATGCTAATCAGCTCATGGGATATCTATGCAAACTGTTGCTGATTATTTGCAAAACCTGAGGAATAAATTCCTTCTTTGTACATTTTTATCTTTCTGTTTATAAAGATAAGAACATAGAACATAGCACAGGCCCATCAGCCCATATTGGCTGCGCTGATCATAATGCATATTTAAGCCTACATTTTTATTTAGAAGCAATTACAAATTCAAATAATTATACATTTTGCTGCAACTATTAAATAATAAAATAATTTAATATTTGGTGAAATATACAAATTTCCCTGAGTTAAATTAATATATCACTGGAAATACATTGAATCCACTGCTTCATAAAATGAATTTATTAAAATCCCCAAAATATGCTCGAAATACTCAGCAAAACCTGATAAAATGCTGAAAATGTTTCTCTCTCCATAGATGCTACCTGATCTGTTGAAAGTTCAAACCTCGAACGTCTATCATATTTTGCTTAACAGAATAATTTATTATACAGTACATTCTTAACTGGATGTTCACTTCAGGCAAGCCTATTTCTTTAGCAAAACCCATGTTGCTAATTTAGGGAAAATGATTCCTGCGTGGTGGAGACTGGGAATAAGCTACTCAATCCTCATAAAATAATAATAATAATAATAATAACAATAAATTTTATTTATGGGCGCCTTTCAAGAGTCTCAAGGACACCTTACAAAAATGTAGCAGGTAGAGGAAAAACATGTAAGGGGAATGAAATAAATAGTAGAGACATGACTAGTACACAAAGTAAAGACAGAATTCAAATTCAAAACACAATATGAGGCAATTAATGCACAGATGAAAAGGGAGGGGGACGTGGGGCTAAGGATAGGCAGAGGTGAAGAGATGGGTCTTGAGGCGGGACTGGAAGATGGTGAGGGACAAGGAATTGCGGATCAGTTGGGGGAGGGAGTTCCAGAGCCTGGGAGCTGCCCTGGAGAAGGCTCTGTCCCCAAAACTGCGGAGGTTGGACGTGGATGGAGAGGAGGTCAGTGAGATATGGGGGGGCCAGATGGTGGAGGGCTTTGTAGGTGAGGATCAGGATTTTGTAGGTGATCCGGTGGGAGATGGGAAGCCAGTGAAGTTGTTTGAGGACTGGAGTGATGTGATGCCAGGATTTGGTGTGGGTGATGAGTCGGGCGGCTGCGTTCTGGACCAGTTGGAGTCGGTTGATGTAGGTGGAGCTGATGCCAAGGAGAAGTGAGTTGCAATAGTCCAGTCTGGAGGAGATGAAGGCATGGATGAGTCTTTCAGCAGCGGGCGGTGTGAGAGAGGGTCCGAGTTTGGCGATGTTGCGGAGATGAAAGAAGGAGGTTTTAATGACATGGCGGATGTGAGGCTCAAGGGAGAGGGTGGAATCAAAGATCACGCCAAGGTTGCGGGCCTGGGGAGATGGGGAGACAGTGGTGCCGTCGATGGTGAGAGTGGGGTTATTGATTTTGCTGAGGGTGGCTTTGGAGCCTATGAGGAGGAATTCTGTCTTATCGCTGTTGAGTTTGAGGAAGTTATGTTGCATCCAGGTTTTTATGGATGACAAACAGGAGTTGATATGGGAGAGGGGGGGGGGGGGGGGTTGTGGGGGGATTTGGTGCCGAGGTAGATCTGGGTGTCATCGGCGTAACAGTGGAAGTCCAGGTTGAAGTGGCGGAGTATCTGACCAAGGGGGAGGATGTAGATGATGAAGAGGAGGGGGCCGAGTACGGAGCCTTGGGGAACGTCTTGAGTGACTGTGGCTGTAGCAGAGGTGTGGTTGTGGAGAGAGATGAAGTGGGGTCTGTTGGAAAGGTAGGAACGGAGCCAGCTGAGTGCAGAGCCTTCAATGCCGAGGTCTTTGAGTCTGGTGAGCAGGATGTTATGGTTCACTGTATTGAAGGCTGCGCTCAGGTCGAGGAGGATGAGGATGTTGAGGGAACCAGTGTCAGCAGAGGTGAGGAGGTCGTTGAGGACTTTGAGGAGAGCAGTTTCTGTGCTATGGAGGGGGCGAAAGCCAGATTGGAGGGGTTCAAGTAGGTTATACGCAAGGAGGTGGGAATGAAGTTGCGACGCAACGATACGCTCTATGGTTTTTGAAAGAAAGGGGAGGTTTGAGATTGGGCGGTAGTTAATGAGAGAGGAGGGATCAAGACCAGGTTTCTTTAAGTTTGGTGTGACAGCAGCAGTTTTGAAAGCGGAGGGGACAATTCCTTGGGACAATGAGGAGTTGAAGAGATTAGTGAGGTAGGGGCAGAGAACGGGGAGGCAGGACTTCAGCAGGGGAGTGGGGAGAGGGTCGAGGGAGCAGGTAGTGGGTTTGGAAGAGCTGATGAGTGGAGATTTCAATAGGGGTGACCAGGTCAAACTGGGAGAGGAAGCAGTGTGGAGGAGGGGTAAGGAGGTCAGTGGAGATGTTGAAAGGAGGGGCCTTGGTAGGTGGTGGAGTAGATGCTGGGGAGTCGGGTACAGGGGATAAAGATTGATAGATGGTGCTGATTTTATCAGCGAAAAAGTGGAGGAATGAGTTGCAGAGATCCGGAGTAGAGGTAGGGAGAGTGTTGGCTCGAGGCTTGAGGAGGTTGCCCACTGTGGAGAAGAGGGTTCTGTGGTTTAGGCAGGGATCGGTGAATATGGAGGAGAGGTAGGCAGATTTTGCAGCAATGAGGGCATCTTTGTAGTCAGTGAGGTGGAGTTTGTAAGCTTCAAGGTGGACTGTGAGAGATGATTTCTTTGTGAGTCGTTCAAGTCGGCGACCAGTCTGTTTCAGTTTACGAAGTGCAGGTGTGTACCAGGGTGAAGATGTGTTGAAAGTTACGGTTCTTGTTTTGAGGGGGGCCATAGTGTTAAGGGAGGTAGACAAGGTGGAATTGAGATGGTTTGTGAGATCATCAGGTGAGATATGGGTTGAGTCCAGGGGGAGAGTGGTGGAGAGGAGGTCAGAGAGATGGTGGGGATCAATGGATTTTAGATTACGGAAGGTGATTTCTCGGATGAAGCGGGGGCGAGGTGTCGGAGAAGGGATGGTGAACCGTATAAGCTTATGATCAGAGAGGGGGAAGAGGCATGGATGGAGGTCGAGTACCGGTTGATTTGTGGAGCAGACCAGGTCAAGGATGTGACCTTTGTCATGGGTGGGAAAGGTGACGTGCTGAGTGAGAGAGAAGAGAGAAGTTGTCAAGTAAATGTCTTCTCAAGGCCGATGCTCAGGGTAATGGGCCTGTCCCAATTACGCGACTTTTCCGCGACTTGCTGGCACCCGTCATAGTCGCAGCAGGTTGCCGAAAATTTTCAACATGTTGAAAATCCTGCGGCGACCAGAACAAGGTACGACTCTTTGGGCGACTACTCACAACCAGACAGGCTTCACCCCGCAACATGTCACCAGGATGTCGCCTGTATGGTCATGAGTAGTCTCCTCGGTCGCCCAAAGAGTTGTAGCGTCTTTCTGGTCGCCGCTGAATTTTCAATCTGTTTTCGCCGACCTGCAACGACCTATGATATAAACATCAGCAGAATGTTCAGACACTTGGCTTGTACTCTTTACTCTACAAGATTGTAATGTGCGTCAACAAGGTAAAAAATACGAATGTTTGAATCGGCAAAAAAAATAGCTTCTTCAGCATAACCATATATGGGCTAACCTTTCCTCTATCGGAAGAACCTGTCAATCCTAACAGGCAAGAGGCTGTACAATGCTCTGTAAGATGAAGTATTGCTGAATTGCTGATTATTGGGGTATAAATATATCTGATTGAACATTACCTCTTTGTGTGGAGATAGAGTGGCTCTATAGACCACATTTTACATACTGTAAGAGTTTACTGCCACACTGGCCTGGGCGAAATAAAGAATTTAATGCTTTGTTACTAATTTTTGTGTTGTTATCTGTTTGAAGTAAAAACGAACCTTTACACCTGTACTCGCTGGAGTTTAGAAGAATAAGGTGGGTCCTCATTGAAATGTCCAGAATCGTGAAAGGCTTGAATAAAGTGGATGTGGAGAGGCTGTTTTTTTGGTTTAAATTTTACACAAGTCTAAAGTTTTTTATGATATTAAGTGTATTGATGTTTATTATTATCACCTGTACCAAGGTACAATGAAAAGCGTTTGTGTGCAATCCAATCAAATCAGATAATACCATACATGAATACAATCAAACCAAATTGAAGTATACAAGTTAGAGCGAAGAGAAAGATACTAAAGTCAGAAAATATATTTCCCAACATTTTTGCATAACAGTTACAGAGAACATTTCCATTTGTTGCAATGAGGTCGGCTGGATAATTGGGGCTATAATCAAACTCAAAGAAGGATCATTCAGAAGTCTGATGACAGAGGAAGAAGCTGTCCCTGAGTCTGGTGGTAGGTGCTTTCAAGCTTCAGTATCTTATACTTGACAGGAGTGGGGAGAAGATGGAATGACTATGGTGGGACAAATTTTTGAATATAATAGCTGCTTTTCCGAGGCAGTGTGACATGTGGATGGAGTCAGTGGTAGGGAGTCTAGTCTGTGTGATGGACTGGGCTACATCCACAATTGCAATGACTGAGCTCTACAACCCTATGTGGTAGGGAGTTCAACCAATTCACCATTGACTGGATCTACAACTTACTTCCCATCAGAGTCAAAGTGTCATAGAGCTACAGTATGTAGCATGGAAACAGGCCCTTTGGCCCAACGTGCATGCCGAGCAAGTTGTTTATCCAAGATAGTCCCATTTCTCTGCATCTGGCCCATATCCCTGAAAACCTTTCCTATCTATATACCTGTCCAAGTTTCGTTTAAATGTCATAATTTTACCTGCTTGTAAGTAGTCCTATTTAAAACTTTCTCTTTTCACCATTAATCAATGCACTAGTTTTAGATTTCCCTACCCCGTGGAAAAGACTGTGGCTATTTATACTATCTTTCCCCTCATGACTATAAATCTCAATAAGGTGACCTCTCAACCATCTTTGCTCCAAAACCTTGCCAATTCAACCTTTCCCTATAACTCAAACCTTCTAGACCCAGTAACATACTTGTAAATCATATTACAACGTTTTCACTTCAATGTTACTCTTCCTAAATGTATCCTGTATCCTGAGACTATGACTCTTTATCTAAAACTTCCTTCCCCCCCACTCTCAACAAGGAAAATCACCCCCTCCTAACAACTTATGAAACTATCATCATGCAGTCCTAGATTAATTTGCTTGGATAACTTCTGTTGTGTCTCCATTTTAAGAAGTGCAACCTTTCTTAGGCAAGACAAAAACTACACATACAATTCCAGGTGTAGCCTCACAAAGAGCCTGTACCATTGTCTCCGGTAGGAAGCGGCCGATTCGGAAGCTCCAAGCCGCTGAGCGTGCTCTTCCATTCCGACGTCGGAGTTCCGATCAACCGATTCAGGCGAGAGGGCCTGAACATCCGGCCGCCGTAGCGGCGACTGAGGAGGGCTCCATGGGTGAACAATGAGGAAGGTGACTGAACTGTATTGCCTTCCCTCACAGTGGGAACGTTGATTCCACTGTGTGGGGATGATTATGTTACACGCTATCGTGTATTGTGTTCTTTTTTATCCGTATGGCTGTATGGTAACTCAAATCTCACTGTACAAATTGGTGCATGTGACAATTGTAGTGGCCATTTGGCCTGTTTTGCATGTCATTGATGATGGCATCTCCCTTTAAATTTTAGACTGCCCGCAATATTGTGGGTGGGATTTATGACGTGTTTTGGGGCGTGTTTGGAGCTTAGATGCTTGCGCAGAAGTTTAGTTTTTAGATTAATTTGGAGAGACGATGGGGAAGGTTAACGCTTCTACCATGCGGATCATGTGGGCCACATGCGGGATCATGCGGGATCATGTGGGCCACATGCGGGATCATGCGGGCCATGCGGGATCATGCGGGCCACATGCCAGATCCTGCCAGTGTTACGGAGACACGAGGAGTTTACTAATGTCTAAAGTAATAAGCTGGAGTTCGAAGAAGATTGTGGTAACGAGTCGGAAGAAGTTTGGATGTATTTTACCGTTTTCTATCAACAATAAAGCATTTATTCATCAAAAGACTGCCTCTGAAGGTCTCTGTGAGTGAGCTCACATGCGTTTAGAAGACACCCCCTTCAACCATTCTCATCCAAATAGCGGCTAGGTTGCTAATTACATGAAAGATATGAAAATCTGCCACTACATTAAGAAGAAGGAAACCTCCGGCCGGGGGGGGGGGGGGGGGGGGGGGGGGGGGGTTCAATACCCATCCCAGAGAGTGGGACAGAAGATTAAATCGAAGGAGACCTCCGTCACAGGAGCAAAACAAGTCTAAGAGATAAAGACAAAAGATTGGCTAAGATTCTCGGAGAGGTTTTAGCCAGAGGAAAGTGGTTCCAGGAGGAACTGAAGATAAAGATCGCGGCCAGATGAGGCCTAGAGGTCTATCGACAGCATCCAGACGTATCTGAAGATGTATCACTGGATTTGTGAGTACAAATCAATTATTACACTTTGAATTCACAGCTTTAATTTTAAATTGCAAATGTATCAGAGAACTCAGATATTGTTTTTCCAGTCTGCATGGAGATTCTAGCCAGACTGACCTTGGATTATTTTGAGTCACTTGATACGCGCATTCCTTTTGAATTAGCATCATCTTTTTGCACCTGGAGTTAGAGAGATGTTCTCTACATTATCAGTATGTTATGGTTTTGAAAGAAATGTTGACAAAACAGAGGCACAGGTACTACCAGAGACTTTTGTTTGATTAATTTAAAGACTTGTCAATCTGCCAAGACCTCTTTAAAATCATGGAATTAGAAGATGAAGGGAGAGCTACGCCAGATCAACCACGTGGTGGTGAAGAAAGACCCAGACAACTTAAAGAAACCCAAAGAAAGGAGAACTCGATATGGGAAGAAGTTAATGAATCCATTGATAGCTACAGAGAATTCGTGTATCGAGAAGAAACAGACAATACACATACTGCCTGCTTGAGGGAAACCGAGAGAGAGAAACAAATTATGGTTACAGGTTAACAGATTAATTAATACACAGAAAAAACTATTGGAATCAGAACAGAATGTGATCAAGGTGAAATCTAATATGAGCCAACTATGGAACCTCTGCGCAGAGGTTGCAAAGAAACAAAATGTACTGCTGTGTTCACAGCCGTCTCGGGAAGAAGCCAGAAGACACACACAGTGGTGGGAAGACAAGTGGAAGATATTCAATGGTTTCAGGAAAAAGGCAGAGAAGTGATTATCTAAAATTATGTCACAAGTTACGAGCTTAGCAGCTGGAAGTGCGAAGCAACAAGGTGCCAGAATGGAAGATGAAATTAGACGACGAGATAATATCTCCAATATATCTTCACGAGGATGAAGACATAGATCTGGTTGTCCAGCCAGTTCGGTTTCGAGGGCTTTTGCTCAATTGGGAGTTAAAGCTGAGTTAGCTGCGCTCTCAATAGAAGCGAATGCCATGAAGAAAAACATGAGATCGAGCGGGATCAAGAAGCCATGAGACGACATAGACAAGAATAGATGATGCGACAAGAAGATGAGATAAGGCGACAAGAAGATGAGATGAGGCGATGTAAGGAACAACTGGAATTAGACACAAAGATGGCGATGGCCAAAACCAAGAAGGAGCTACTGAAAAGTGAGGGGTCAAGATGCAGCTCTAGATCGTCGAAGACGATGAGCTCTAGACCAAGAGGTAAAACTGTTCAGAGTGAATTGGCAGTTGGATCAATTCCACAATCGAGGTCCACTGGATTTCTAGGCTTTGAAAACCCATAGGAACAAAGGAAGATGGGTAAAACTTCATCTCAGCAAATGTGCTAAATTGAAACAAACTACGATTGGAGCGTCTGTGAATGCTCGAGACAAACCAATAGCGGACCACGCTTTTTCGAGGCCTGGTGCACATGCTCGAGCAAGCCAATTTGAATCACAAAGGCCGGTTTATCAACAGGTGTAGCCAAGCCAGAGTTATCAGGATGGATTATTGGTACTGTTGAATAGGCAAACTGAATTCAACGAGATCATAGGTCGACAAAATACTTATCTCGTTTTACCACCAGTAGAAATTCCTACGTATGGTGGAAATCCTTTGCAGTATGAAGCCTTCGTAAAAGCATTAAAAGAAATATTAGAAACAAAAGTTATGGGTGAAAAAAAGCACTTACGATTTCTGGTGAAGTACACAAGTGGAAGTGTAAAGGTACTTGTTAAAAGTTGTCAGAAGGAGCCAGGCAACCAGGGCTATAAAAAGGCGGGAAGATTACTTGAAGAACATTTTGGTCATGAACAGAGGATTGCGAACGCATACATTGAGAAGGCCCATGCTTGGAAAGAGATCAAGCCAGAAGATGGGGAAAAATTGAGTGATTATGCAATATTTCTGAGAGATTGGTGCAGCTCGATGAAAAATCGGCTACATGGAGGAAATGAAACTTGCGAGTATTATTAGAATCATCATTAGCAAGTTGCCCAGAAGAATGAGAGAAAAGTGGAGAGATGAAGCAGGCAAAATACGAGATGAAAGCAGACAAGTAGCCAGGCTACCAGACCTGGTGGGATTTTTAGAAAGGGAAGTACGGTACATGTTAGAGCCACACTACGGGAATATTGAAGATTACAAACCGATGGCAACTAACAAAGGTTCCACCTTTGCCAAAACTGAAGAAAGATCTGAACCTAAGAAAAGTAGTTTTGCTATCATGACCGTACCTGTGGAAAAGACAGATGGAAGAAAAATAAATGTATCCTCTAGCAAGCAAATAGTATTTTGTTTGTCATGTGATGAAGTTGGTCACACCATAAGGTGTCGAAGATTCAAGATGAAAGAATATGAAGACGATGGATTTCTTAAAAGAGAAGGGAATCTGTTTTGGATGTTTGAAAAAGGGACATATGGTAAGAGACTGTAAGAGTCCTATAATTTGTTATGAGTGCAAACAATATCATCCTGAAGCACTTCACACTGAAGAAGAGCTACCAGAACTGGAACAAACGGATGATGAGTTACCAGAGCAAATAGAAGAAGGTGAACCGGAGCAAACAGAATAGGGCGAGAAGCCAACTACTAGAAATGCTATAACATCACCTCAAATAAATGTTCATATTGGGGCCGGGGTTGAAGCTTGTAATTTTTGTATCTTACCTGTACAGGTAAGGAACAGCAAGACAAATACAGTGTTTCAAACATATGCTTTTCTGGATCACGGAAGTTAAACTACCTTTTGCACAGAAAGCCTGACGCATAGTTTACTGAAGGTGGAATCTCATGTAGATAGGGTGGTAAAGAAAGCTTTTGGTGTGCTGGTCTTTATAAATCAGAGCATTGAGTATAGAAGTTGGGATGTAATGTTAAAATTGTACAATGCATTGGTGAGGTCAATTCTGTAGTATGGTGTACAATTTTGGTCGCCTAATTATAGGAAGGATGTCAACAAAATAGAGAGAGTACAAAGGCGATTTACTAGAATGTTGCCTGGGTTTCAGCAACTAAGTTACAGAGAAAGGTTGAGCAAGTTAGGTCTTTATTCTTTGGAGAGCAGAAGGTTAAGGGGGGACTTGATAGAGGTCTTTAAAATGATGAGAGGGATAGAGGGGGATCATGAGGGGGATCTTCTTTACTCAGAGAGTGGTAGCTGTGTGGAATGAGCTTCCAGTTGAAGTGGTGGAGGCAGGTTCGATTTTATCATTTAAAAATAAATTGGATAGGTATATGGACGGGAAAGGAATGGAGGGTTATGGTCTGAGTGCAGGTAGATTGGACTAGGGGAGAATAAGTGTTCGGCACGGACTAGAAGGGCCGAGTTGGCCTGTTTCCGTGCTGTAATTGTTATATGGTTATAAGTTATATGGTAATGCACTACGATGCTGAGATCTGTCTTCTGCACTATGTATCATCCTCTGCTCTATCTGTTGTAATTGAGTTTGACCTGATTGTAGTTACGTATGGTATATCTGATCTGATAGCTTGAAAAACAAAGCTTTTTCCGGTGGCGCCATGGAGCAGTAAGAGGGGCTCCATTTAGCTCCGCTCCCGAAAATGCGCTAAAAGCGTTTAAAAGCCTGCAAAAGAAAATGGGACTGATTCAAAAACATTCACCGGGGATACCTGACGTCGCGTAAGTGACGTCATCAGAAATCGCCGCAAACTAACAGTACCGGCACTTTTAAATGCCAAAACGAAATTTACCGAAACGGCCGCCGACAAGACCTCTAACCAGACTGCGGCTCACTCAAGAGTTGGAGAAAACACCTCAAACAACACCTGAAGGATCTGAAGAGGAAACTGAAGGACAAAGATTTATTGGTGCCATCGAAGGAAAAGTAAAAGAACAAGAACAATCTTTAAGAGAAGCTGTGACAAAGGACTTTGGTGAGATGTTTCATAAAGAGCTTTCCCTGCTGTCTACTCAGCTGGGAAAGTTAGAAACAAGAATGGATGTCGGGAATAAGGATATTGTTGATAGAATTGGTATTCTACAGGACTGTATTGAAGAAGTAGATACCGATCTAAGAGAAGAAATTCAACGGGTTGAAGAAGATTTCAATAAAAAGCTGGAGCCCATTCTCCTTACTTCTGCAGAACAAAACAAAGCTATCAAAGATCTGGAAACTATGACTATGGATATGTCTGAAGCGATGCAAAGAATGAAAGAAGATCTAGACCCAGTTTCTGGGCAACCGGCCAGAATGACCGACAAATGCCTCGATCTCGAAGCTCGGTTCAGATGGCAAAACGTAAGAATTATTGCAGTAAAAGAAGGGAAGGAAACTGGAACAGACCCTCGGGTTTTCACTGCCAACCTACTTCAACAAGTTCTCATGCTGTCTGAAAGACCGAAAGTAGATGCTGCACACCGAGTTCAGAGAGCACACTCAAGGGTCGGAGCTCCACCAAGACAGATTATGACATCATGACATAGCAGTTCTTGAAGACATTATGAAGAAAATACCAATCGGAAAAAATCTGATGTACGAAGGAGAAAGTGTAAGATTCTTCAGAGATTATCCAGCAGAAGTGGCGAAGAAACGTGCCCTTTTTACAAAGACCCGGCTGATTCTTAAAGGAATTCCACACTTGAGATATGGAATAATATATCCTGCCAAACTGAGGGTCACATATAATGACTCGGAGCGTTTCTTTATTGATCCAGAAGAAGCATTTAAATACGCGCAAGACTTAAAAAAGAACATTAAAGGATAAGTAAAATGCTACGGCTTTGCTGATGTATACCTTTTATATATATTTATAGGGGGTAAATTGAGAGAATATGCTTCTTTACATAAAAAGATGTACAAATGTTGCAGATAAGATGGCCAACTAACTCGCATGTGCTAATGTCTAGACACCTTATCAGGTTTGGAATGTGACATAAGCAGCCTCAAGGCCACCATGTTTTCGAAAGATAGATTTAATAAAATGGAATTATGCAGTATAGAAAGCAAATTAAACGGAGCGGAACATAATAATCTACTAACAAACGATATAATCAATTATATACTAACACATAAATAATTGGACTAACTCATTTATTTTAACCTAAAATGTAATATCATAACCGAATAATGATTCATTCCTCTTTAAAGCTAATACTGAATAATCTCTAGATCTATGATCTCTAGTTAAGGTTCATTGCATCGGTATATATTAAAATATGTTTAATCGATTTGTGTGGTCAAATTCCCAGAAAAGCTCAGGCCAAACCGACAGAGAATCATCCAAGCTGGAAAGGAGCAAACAAAAGCCAGAGTGAGATAAACCTGGCAGGCAGCCAAGACGCGGTTCCAAGACTGAATTCTTAGTTAACCCCTTCCAGCCAGATGATTCTTACCTAAATATGATGATTATTAATTTAAAAAAACATTGGGGTTTGTCTTTTAAGTTAAATACAGCAATTAAATAGTAAATACTTATTTAGTTTAAGCTATCAGATGAACTACTTATTCATGCTTGGTTGTTTTCTCATTGAATATATTATCCGGTTCTGGCCTGTTCTTTCTCTTCCATAATACTTGTTCATAGGGAACGGAGCTAAATGTAATCTACATCTACGGAAGGTTACCTAAATTATTCCACCATTTGGTGGCTTCTTCACACAGTATTTTTAAATACTGTCTTTTCATATCATTTATGTTATTTAGCACTTTTTTTAATTTTTATTTTTAGGGCACATTTTTCGGGGATATACCTACAGAGTTCAGCAACTGGGAGCACTCACCCAACACCCAGAAGGTTGAGGTATTGTGTTGCACCATCTGAAATAAAGGAACCAATTTAATTTACAATGCAAGAGGATCCTCAAAGAAAACTGGAGGAATTCCGTTTTGTAGCTGGAATATAAGGGGCGCTAATGAGCCAATTAAAAGGGGTAAGATTCTTGCCCAATTAAAATCACTCAATATCGATATAATATTTTTACAGGAAACACATCTGAAAGTTCAAGCTCAGACCAGGATGAAGGCCAATTGGATCGGTCAAACATATCACTCCTCCTATCTCTCTAAATCCAGAGGTACTGCAATCATAATTCGTAAGGGCATACCATTTAAACATAAAAACACCATTGCAGACAAAGAGGGGAGGTATGTCATAGTCTCTGGAGATATACATTCTACGCCACTTACCATGGTAAATATTTATGCTCCTAATTTTGATAACCCACAATTCTTTAACAAAATCTTGAATATAATTTCTGAGTCCAATCAGCAAAACGTGATAATCGGGGGAGATTTCAATTGCGTTTTGGATCAATACCTCGATAAAACTGCCCAACAAAAGAGACTTAATATAAAATCAAAATCCAGTGAACTTTTAAATACATATATAAAAAATACAAATATAACAGTCGTATGGAGGATTGCAAAACCGTCCGGAAGAGAATACTCCTTCTACTCGTCAGTACATAAAACCTATTCACGTATTGACAACTTCGTAGTGGACACAAAATTAATCCCCTTTACAACTAACCCTAAATACCATAATAATGTCATTTCCGATCATTCTCCACTAACCTTCTCCTTAAAACTACAAGGAATGTTCAATACAAAATTGTTTTGGAGGTTCAATCCTCAAATACTAAACAATCCGGACAGTTGTAAATATTTAAAACAACAGATGGAACTTTTTTTTGAGACCAATGATACCCCAGACGGTGGAAGGAGTGAATATTTAAACTAGTTGCTTCGTCTTAGATTTTGTCTGAAGCAGGGTCCTGACTCAAAATGGTGTCAGTCTATTCCCTCCACAGGTACTGCTTGATCCGCTGAATTCCTCCAGCAATTCCTCCAAACATATTATGGGAATCTTTTAAGGCGTTTATTAGAGGTTCTATCATTTCATACCAAGCTTATCAAAATAAAAAGAATAGGACAGAACAATTGCAACTAGAAGAACAGATTAGACAACTTGATTTAGAAAATGAGGAAGATCCAACTATAGATAAACATAACAAGATAGCAATATTGAAATTTAAACTAAACCAAATTTTACCTGAAAGAATTATCAGATTATTTCAAATTACAAAACAGGAAAATTTCGAATTTGGCGACAACCCACACAAACTTTTGACATGTCAACTGAGAAAAGTTGAAAAGGACCAGACTATTCTAAAAATCAAATCAGATAAAGGTGAATTGTTAATGCTTCCCAAAGACATTAAAGAAAGATTTGCCCAATTTTATCAAAATTTATACACATCCAAAACATCAACAGAGAGCAGAAAAATTACAAACTTTCTGGACAACTGTAAACTTCCAACACTTAACCTGCTGGAACAAGAGTTATTAAGAGCACAGGTTTCAATCAAAGAAATAGAAGAGACAATCAATTCACTGAAGAACGGTAAAACACCTGGACCAGACGGGTTCAGTAACGAATTTTATAAAAGATTTCACGAGGTAATTTCATCACGTTTACACAAGCTTTATACATATGCATTTAAAGAACAGACATTACCACAAACACTAGCTGAATCAACTATCACACATACCCAAAAAAGATAAAGATCTAGAAGACTCCGGTTCATATAGAGCAATTGCCCTGCTAAATACAGATCAGAAAATATTAGCGAAAACTTTGGCAAGAAGATTAAGTAAATACGTTAATAAATTAATACATTCGGATCAAAAGGGGTTCATACCTAAGAGACATTCATTTAATAATTTGAGACACCTTTTTAACATAATGTACTCACACAGAATTAAAGAAGACATCAATTATTTCATTAGATGCAGAAAAAGCATTTGACCAAGTAGAATGGAAATACCTTTTCACAGTACTGCAAAAATTTCAGATGGGAGAGAATTTTATTTCATGGATAAAATTACTATATGATAGGCCGGCTGCCAGAATACTGACCAACCACATACTTTCTCCGAAATTTCAACTATTCAGAGGCAATAGACAGGGTTGTGCATTATCACCCCTGTTATTTGCCCTTGCGATTGAACCCTTAGCGGAAAGCACAAGAGTACGTCCGAACATTTACGGCTATAATACTAAACACTCCAATAACAAAAAATCATTATATGCAGATGATGTATTATTATATATCACCAATTCTCAAGTTAGTATTCCAAATATATTATATCTTATAGAGGAATTCTGTTCCTTTTCAGGATATAGAATAAACTGGAACAAAAGTGAAATTATGGCAATAAAACGTCAAGAGCCGACACACCTTTTAGAATTCCCTTTTAGAATTGCTACAGAAAAATTTAAATATCTGGGTGTTCAGGTAACCAGAAAATATACTTCTCTATCCAACGCAAACTTCCCGCCTTTAGTTACTAAATTAAACGCTCTTATTCAATTCTGGAAAACACTTCCAATGTCTCTAATAGGCAGAATAAATGCCATAAAAATGATTTTCCTCCCACAAATTCTCTATTTATTTCAATCAATACCGATATACCTACCTAAAATGTTTTTTAAAAATCTTGATTCCCGGATTACAAACTTTATCTGGGATTATAAATCACATGGAATTCATAAGCGACATCTATGTAAACCCAAAGAAATGGGCGGATTGGCGCTCCCCAACTTCTTATACTACTATTGGATAACGAATATTTAAAATGTAATTTACTGGTTGGATAACACATGCCAACAGGTAGATTGGTTAATAATGGAGAGAGAGGATTGCTCACCTTTTAATATAGGCGCAATTCTTCTCTCCCCAATAAAGTTGAAGAACACAATATATGAGAAAAATCCGACTATTCACAGCACTATACGAATCTGGAGACAAGTAAAATCAACTTTTAAACTAAGAAATTTATCTCTTCTTTCACCAATAGCAAATAACCCGTAGTTTAAGCCATCTATTATAGATAAAACATTTATTTATTGGGAAAGACTAGGAATTAAAAAGCTTGGAGATCTGTACGAGATGGGAAATCTCCTGTCATTTCAGAAATTACAGTCGAAATACAGTCTGAAAGGTAATCAATATTTTAGATATCTTCAAATTCGAGAATATTTGAAAACATATACCCATGATTATCAAGACGAAGGTATGAATAGAAACTCAGTCAAACAATCTAACATCATACTTGTATAATACCCTTCTAAATATAGAAATTACATCATCAGATGCAATTAGAAGAGAATGGGATGAGGAATTAGGCCTAAACATTTCCAAAGACAGATGAGAAAAAAAATCTTTTATATATACACAACTGTTCGATTAATGTTAGACACATTTTAATCCAATTTAAAACACTGCACAGAATCTACTACTCAAAGACTAAACTGAATAAGATGTTTTCAAATGTATCTCCTATTTGTGACAAATGTCTCCTTCAAGAAGCAACTATAACACACTCCTTTACCTCTTGCATAAAACTACATAACTTTTGGAAAGGAATCTTTGAAATTTTCTCAAAAACATTAAAAACAATACTGGACCTCCATACGGAACTGATTATTTTTGGAACAGCAGAAGTCTGCCCTGAGCTATCAATATTTCAAAGACGTTTCCTTAATTATGGCCTGATAATAGCGAAAAAACGTATACTTAAATTTTGGAAAAATACATCTGCCCCAACTCTTAAAATGTGGATTACAAACATGTCTGAGACGCTACACAAAAATGCTGGAGAAACTCAGCGGGTGCAGCAGCATTTATGGAGCGAAGGAAATAGGCAACGTTTCGGGCCGAAACCCATGTCTGAGACGCTACATCTTGAAGATATGAGACTTGTCTTAGCAGGAAAATCAGAGCTATTTTCAAAGATATGGATTCCTTTCATTGATTCATTACAAGGATAGTATGGTGGAACACAACTTCGGAATTAAACCGATTTACGGACTGGGTGATGGGTGATGGGTGGGGAGAGAAATGAAGCAGGTATATCAACACTTTTTGTGGGTTTTTTTCTTTTTCCATTTTTGTCTTTTTATTTCTTTAAGTTTTTACTTACTCACTCTTTGACTACATTCATTTGGTAGTTTAGGGGTTCTATTCTTACACATTCACTTTCTCTTTCACTTTCTTTCTTTCTTGCTCTTCCTCTCTTTTTCTATTTCATCTTTGCTAAAATTAAAATGGAAGCTGTACAATAAATGTATTATGTCATATGCCGCGGTTTATACTTTTGTACACTGCTTCTAATAAAAATATAAATTTAAAAAAAAGAAAGAAAAAAAAAGAAAAACAAAGCTTTTCAATGTACATCGATACACATGATAATGCTAAACCTAACCTAAACCTGAATATTACCCAGTTTCAAATTGAATTTCTTCACTTTCCTTCTTCATGAAACATTCAACCCTGTTATGGCCACTCTTACTGAATGGACCTCACACAACAAGATTATTCACAAATTCCTTCCCTTTGGATAGTATCCAGCGCAGAGGAGCCTGTTTTCTGGTTTGTTTTTCACTATACTGGTCTAAAATGCCAATCTTTATGCACTCCAGGAATGCATCCTCCATATTATTATAGCTAATTTGATTTGACCAGTCTATGTCTGCACTATGATTATTATAATAACTTTGTTTCTTGCATTTCTGATTTCCTGTTTAATAACAAGCCCCAGATTATCAGGCCACCAACAGCCGCTTGGCCAAGCCGACCCTGCAATGTTGCCAGGACAACAGACCTTCATGGTCAGATCAAGATCCCTTCACTTACAACAACTGGCACTTGAAAATGGCACCAATCTGGCAACTCTGTACACTACTCAGTGTACTACTGCTATACACTTGTACTGTATCTGAGATGCTTATCTAATATGTATCAAAGTACTTATGTATAGTGACATGCACTGAACTGTATACAAAAAGAATTTCACTGTACCTCAGTACATGTGACAAATATAGTACCATATCATACCATTACTGTTACTTTTTATAGGCCTGCAAATAACTCCCAGTGTGTTTTTTTGTTACTTGATGCTCCTTAGCTTCATCTTGAAGGATCTACATCTGAATGTTCTTTATCTTCTGTCAGAGGTGTTATAGCAACTGTTCCAGGAGACTTAGTTGCTGCTGTCCTCAAATTGTCGAGTGGTGGTGCCATTGAGTGTGGCAGCCTCGCCAGCAGCTGTCCATCCTTTCATCCTTTTTGTTATTTTTAGTCTGTCTAAAAGTTTGTTTTTGGAGGTCTTTTAGTCTTTTTAATGTGGGGGGGTGGGGGAAACCATCTTCTCAGTCACTTCCTGGTAGACGATGTGTCTTTTCACCGAACCGCATCTTCGCCCCCCCCCCTCGTGGCCTATCATCTGGATTTGCGCGGCCTTTCCTGCTTCAGCAGCGGCGCAGCACTGAATTACCATTGCGGAGCGGGCAAGGCCTTACCAGGGATCGCCTGAGTTGGAGCTCCAGAGGGCCTGCCGACTTTAACACCGTGGAGTGTGGTTTGCGGAGCTTTCAGCCGCGGGCGACGCTGACTTTAACATCGCAGAGGCCTGGGAACTTTCGCCGAGGATCGCCAGTGTTGGAGCTTCGCCCAGCTTGGCCTGTGGACTTCGGAAGCCGCGGTCTCCGGTAGGAAGCGGCCGATTCGGAACTCCAGGCCACTGAGAGTTTTTTTCTGACGACCGAGTTCCGATCATCCCGGCGAGAGGGCCTGAAACATTGGGCCGCCGTTGCGGCGACAGCGGAAGCCTCAATAGGCCCTGACCACGGGTGAACAAGAGGAAGATGACTGAACTTTGTTGCCTTCCCTCACAGTGGGAAACGTTGATTCCGCTGTGGGGGATGTTTATGTTAATGTTAAATTCTGTGTTATGTTTATTTTATTTATGTGGCTGTATGGTAACTCAAATTTCACTGCACCAATTGGTGTATGTGACAATAAATGTACCTTGAACTTGAACTTACTCCAGAAACCCTTGGCCCAGTAAGATTCCATCTGAGCATTGTACTGGGTTAATAGATACGGGGATAATACTGGTAGAGCTTCGGCCAACAAATGGGATCCAGTGTAATTTGACAATATTATGTATGACATTTAACTTTTTCACACACAGACTCAATAATCTCCTGAGAATTTTAAATGTTTTTAAAAATAATTGTTTAAGTATCTTCAAGAAAAAAGAATATTGTGATTTTCCATGCATGGTCTCACAATGTTGTCACTTCATCATAACGTCAATATATGCTGCATTTTAAAATAGCTATTTTTAAATTGAAACCTGACTTATTTACCACAAAAGACATTTGTCATTGAGTAGGATAAGAATGTGGCTGTCCTCCAAAGTCACTTTATTCTTTCTAATATTTTGGCTGTTAAACAGAAATCTAGCGAAATATAATTTAATGAATTATGTTCAATGATCCAAAATTCTATTTTAAAGATATGTCATTGATTTGCCGCGGACACCAACAAATTCTCGATATATAGCTGCTTCTCACAGCACAATTATTCTCAGCAATTACAACTTCTCATAGTACAATTATTACCCTATTCCTTAGAAACCACAACTGACAAGAAAAATATTGCTGGTCAAAACCCCCAAGAACCTAATAGAAAACTTTCCTTTGATGGTGCTGGAAGTGATAAGAAAAGCCACAAAAGATTACAGAAGCACAATGTGTGACTTTTCGTATTTGTTTGATTCTGTACCACATGTCCAGGTGATGTCTGTGGGAAAAGTGACGTACAGGACTATCATTGCTCAAACAGTTATGTTCCCATTCCCATTTGTGTGGTGAGTGTTTATATCTCTTATAATGCTGGGTGTGTGAACAGGATGCACTCCCAGTCCATTTCCATCAGGTAGAGATCTCAAACAATTTGCCACGTTCATCACTCAAAAACGATCTGAATATCAAATGGAAAACCCAAGCTTAAACAATGAACTAAACATTTCTAGGCTGTGTTTATATGCTGCGGTGACCATTTTACTTAAATACAGCCAGTCAGCAATTATGATAGGAATTGCTAGAACAAAAAAAGACTAAATTCATCTAGTTTGCCTGAAACTATTCTGACGATTGTATGAAACAGCAACAATGGAATTGTTGATTGATCACAGCAATTAAGCATCGCCAATTAATCTAACTGATCCAGAAATACCATGACCAATGGAAAGGTATTGCTGTCGTCATGTACTTTAAAAAAATCCAGTGTATGCAGAAACATATTCAGCAAAGCATTCGGATAAAGAAAGACATGTAGGCAACAATGACAAAGTTCGATCAAACCTCTGCAGTAAACTGGACCTGCTTCGTTATACCATGCATTTACATGAAACCGCATTCACAACATCCCAATGCTTTTTGATTTGTGATTTGACGGCTGGTGCTTGTAACTTAGCAAATTGACGCAGCACTTACAGCTCCAGAAAATGCTTTGCACCTCAAGTGCCTCATTTCATTCAATCCTGCTGTATGCAGTAAAAACCTGCCTATTCTGCTGAAGGAATGAGGGAGGCTGACAGCATCAGAAAGAACACTGAGTTGGCAGAATACTTAAAGGAGTGGACTGCAGTATGCTGAGGATCCACATTTGAACCATATGGTCACTACCAAGCCACCAGTGGTTGTTGCAATCATTTCCGACTTTGCACATTGCAATCTCAGTTTCCAATGTCCCGCAGAAATCAATATGACCTGTACGGCATTCCTGTTCTCCAGAAGTGAACCACCCAATCTAAATGTTTTTGATATGCATACATTATCATGAAATTGGGATTGCTGAGAAAAAAATAAATGTTTATCCTATTTTTTTTTAAACAATACACTCTTCAGTGTTGAGGCAGAAGATTTATCTACTCTTCATTTTTAATGTGGTACATCAGACACAAGCAATCTAAATGTGTTTTCTTTACATAAACCATGTCAAAGCACAGAGTGTTCAAAAAACAAGTGAAATATAAAGACTGTGTTCTTTAATAATCAGTGATTGTACTTACGCTCCACAAAATAGGAACTTGGCTCAATTTTCCAAATGATCTGTCCTTGGTGCGAACCATTAACCCCACGGTTTTTGTAATCTAGGAAGTTTTCAGAGAGAGTCTCATCTGTAATGGAAAGGAAACAAAACTTGCAGTGTTATTATATAAATGTCACATCCCAATCGCAGTATAATAATAATAATAATAAATTTTATTTATGGGCGCCTTTCAAGAGTCTCAAGAACACCTTACAAAAATTTAGCAAGTAGAGGAAAAACATGTAAGCGGAATGAAATAAATAGTAGAGACATGACTAGTACACAAATTAAAGACAGAATTCAATTCAAAAGTATGTCATGTCTAGATGAATTAGGGGCAAGCAGCAACCTTGGCCACTTCAAGGAAAGAACAAAAAATAAATGCAGCAAGGCCATAATCTAGTTGAGGGCTTGAGATGACAATAGAATCCATGAGAATAAAATCTGAGCAGTTGACAGATACGAACCCCGAGGTTAAAAAATGCCCTATAAATTACGCTTCACTATTTTCTTTCAAAAATACACCGAATTAATAGCCTGTGGCAGTAATATGTTATCGTATTTTCAGTCAGGTATGACAGGCTGGTAGGACAGCTGCTCACTATATTATGTGTTTCCTTGCTGAATGATGATGAATAAATGCAACATTTTTCTTGCACATTTATTGAAGAATAATGTTTAGTTAATCACTAGGAAATGTACTGTCCAGTGTTAAAACACAAGTAACTGTGAGCATTTATCTTCTTGTAAACTTAGGTAATAGTACAATTAATATAGTTTTTTAAAGTCTTCAATCTTTTGAAATTGTTTATACATTATCAACCACCTTCAGGAAGCTAACCATGTGGGCATGGAAGAACAGGAAACTCACAATCAACACCAAGATAATTGTTTACAAAACGTGAGTCTTGAGCACGTTACTGCACAGCAGTGAAACTTAGATGACTTACCGACATCAAGAATGGAATCTAAATAATTTTAATTTCAGCTGTCTTTGTCGCATCCTGGGGGCTTCTTGGCAGGAAACAATCACCAGTCAACCTGCCCTCTCCCTGACCAACATGCCTAGCATTCCTGCGATCCTCAAGCAGAAGTGACTGCTGGATTGGACATGAACACAGGAGGGAAAATAGACAGATCCCCAAAGATAAGCTATATGGGGTGATTGCCAATACAGGGAGACCAAGAGGAAGACCAAACCTTCGCTACAAGGATACAGTTAAAAGAAATATGAAAAATATTAACATTGGCACTGACAACTGGGAAATGGCCACTGAGGACCAGGGAAGGTGGAGAAAGGATCTCCAGGCTAGTATGAAGCACCATGGCAGCTTGTGGTTCAAGAACCTGGAGGCCAGGCGCCAACGCCACAAAATAGTCAATGGGAACAGCAACACACTTTCCAATCCAACAGCCAGAGACAACTTCACTTGTGGCTAATGGGCCTGTCCCACTTAGGCGATTTTCCAGCAGACTGCCGGCAACTGTCTAGTTAACGGCCTTCGCATGAAAAACCAGCAACTGGAACGGCGACTGTCAGAGTGGAACACATACACACACACAAACACATCGCTTCTTTCATCAGTCCATGTGAATTTTTTAGACAGCACTCCCCCCGCTTGCCCTGTCTAAAAATTAACACGGTGCAAAGCCAAGGTGATACAGGCACACACCGCGATGAACAGGAAGGTTGGCGCTATAATTAAGATGGCTAAAGCACAGTGTCCTTACGATGTCCTTTAAAAGAGGGGGGAGAGGGGGGAGAAGGAGTGGAGACAACTTTTAAGAATCCAGAGAAACACGGCTGTGAAGCTCAGAGGACATTTAACGTATCCTTGGTTCTGAAAACTATTGCTTACCTTTTTTTTCCCCAATGAGCCAATGAAATTCACTGGTCAGCAACGGTTACAAACTACGAGAACCTCCGAGAACCTTCGAACTCCTGCAACCCATTAGGACCTCCTGGCGACCCACCTGAGGTTCGAGAATTCTCACTACTCTCCATGGCGGCTTCAATCTAGTCGCCGCTAATTTTTAAACATGTTGAAAAATTAGTGGCAACTAGAATGAGGCCACGATTAGTTTCCAGAATGCGGGAACTCTTCGTGACCATGAAGGCGACTCCCCAGCAACTACCCGCGAACATGTGGCGACTGCATAGTCTCCTGCAGTCACCTAAAAAGTCGCCAAAGTGGGACAGGCCCATAACTGTGATTTTTTTCTCTACAAGTACTGCCTGACCTACTAAGTATTTCAAGTACCTTTTTGGTTTTACCTCAGTCTTCATATTTGCCCAAGGGTGTCACTAACTGTGCTCTTGTAAGAAATAAAGAAGCTCTGTTTTTATAACGCATTTACGTTCACACTTCCGGCACTTATCAGTACGCTGTGATCAAGAGCAAGGGATCTGGTTTAATTTTTTTTTTCCTTTAATCCAGGGATTCCGGCATTTTTAATGCCACCATCACCACTATTATTCAGCATAGCAGAAGATTGTTTTGTTATCTCCATGGCACTGTTCTAAAGCACCAAGCTCAATGCTCTGTGGATGTTTCTGGTAGGCCTGGCTCAGCTGCTGCTGTCTCCAGCGGGACCGGGAACCCGAGGAAAGGCTCATGGTCGGCGGGACCAGGAACCCGCAGAAAGGCACATGGTCGGCAGGACCTCGTGGCCGGCGGGACATCGGCCAAATATTTGTGGTCAGTGGGACCTTGCCCGAAGGTGCGTGATTGGTGGGACCTCATCCGAAGGCTCGGGAAGGTATTGTGAACCGGTCAGAAGGCTAGGCAGACGGAGTAACCGGGAGGGAGCTGAAGAAGTCTGGCGCTTAGGGCAAGGACCGGTAAGAGGGTGAACAGTGGTTATGCCTCCAGCACCCTCAGGTAGGCTGCTGCAGGAGGCCCTAGAACACAAAGATGTCGGTCTAGGAGAGGAAAGGCACGTCAGTTCGCGGGAACTGTTCCAGTACTTCGAGCGAGTGGGTTGACTGGACCTTGAATAATGGCTTCAATAATGTTGGTGCCCGCATGTGTAATATATTCAAGATGAATTTCAATGTGCAGTTGCATGTGTGACAAATAAAGCACTACTGACTATTGACCTACGGAATGTCACGCAAAGACTACAGGAGTAAACTATATGACTGTGACACTTTGCAACATCCATAAAGGTGTTCTTGATGAATTCTACATTAATTACAAAATAAGTACAAAGGCCATTCAAATCATCAAGGCATCAAATTGTCCATGGCAGCTCCTGGAAGAACAATCCATTCAGTGCCATTCACCATAGTCATGCAAATTATTTTCCTATCTATCAAACTCCTTTTTGGAAACCTTGATTGACTGTTTCATCTGCTCCTATAGCCATTGTTATGAAGACCATTACCTCTCCCTGCATAAGAATGTGTTTCTTCACAACCCCTGTATCTTTCGACTTTTCCCCTCTCCACTTAAAACCCAGGTCCTGCAGAGAATAGCATCTGCGCACAGTTTACCCGACTAACGTTTAACGCACACTTAAAAAGGTTCCAGTGGCCCAGCTCCAAACTTGCCATTTTAACAACAGGAGCAAGGGCCTGTCCCACTTAGGCGATTTTTTCAGCGACTGTCACCCATATGACAATGTCTACGACAAGCTACGACAACCTACCACCTAGCCGACGTCAAGCTACAGCAAGCTACCGACAACCGGCGACCCATTAGGACGTCCACCTACGACCACACCATGACAACCTACGACCACGCAAGCGACAAGCTACTACAACCAAAGTCAACCTACATCCACCCTCGACAATCTACGACAAGCAATGTCCCTGTCGGCGACAACTAAAGACAATTCAGTCGCCGGTTGACGTAGGTAGTCGCCAAAGGAATTCACCGAAGTCAGCACCCGGCGACAACCAACGTCACCTGGCGACAACCTGCGTCATCCTGGTGACAACCTACGACAGCATCTACGATAGGAGAAGACAAGCTACGTCAAGCCCACAGTCGCTGAAAAGGTTTGAACATTTCAAAATCCAGCGGTGACCAGAAAAACATTACGCCTCTTTAGGCGATTTGAGGCGATTACTCACGACCATACAGGCGTCACCCCGCGACCATGTGGCGACAGCCAAGTCACCTGTAGTCGCCGACAAAATTGCCTAAGTGGGACAGGCCCTTTAGGCATGCCAATTTGAAGCAATACGAGATCTGCTTTGAGATGGGAAGATTTGAGATGTGAAAAATAGGCTCTTCAAAGCTTAGAAACATTTTTACAAGCCTGAGTCAAACTTGGAGCAAATTCCTAAATAAGAAAGGGTCATAATAAACACGTGCCCATAACATTTAATTTCAATGTGGAAACACTGCTGTTACAATTATATATTAATTATATTAGCAATTTCTTATTAAAAAAGGTAATAAACTGGTTGAAACTTTTCAAAGGAATTATTAGAGAGATATGTAGGTATAATTATTTAGAAAGAGCAAGGTTAAGGTATATTAAACAATATTAACATATTTTCTGAAAATTGTACTCTTTCTAACATTGCGAACAAACATTTTATAAAAGCTTACAATAAAACTATGCATAAAAAGCCATTGAATAAGGCTGCAGCATGTGAGATTGGATTCTCAGTGTTTAAACTAGGTCGTGAGATGGTTGCCTTTGCGTAGGCAGAGCATAGATATTTATAGCAGTAGCTCTGTGTGGGATACATTCACTATGGCTGTGCTGCAAGTATTAGTGTGAAGTTTAGAAACAGAAAATGCTGGGAACACTCAGCAGGTCAAGCAGTAATCTGTGGAAAGAGAAAAACAGATAATGTTTCAGGTCAATTACCCTTTATTTGAGCTAGGGAAGTCAGAAAAACAGTGTTTTAAGAAAGGGGAAGGTGGAGGGAACAAAGAAACTGCATTTGATAGCGTCCCTAATTTGAGGAAGGACATCCTTGTGATTGAAGCAGTGCAGCGTAGGTTCACGAGATTGATCCCTGGGATGGCGGGACTGTCATATGAGGAAAGATTGAAAAGACTAGGCTTGTATTCACTGGAGTTTAGAAGGATGAGGAGGGATCTTATAGAAACATATAAAATTATAAAAGGACTAGACAAGCTAGATGCAGGAAAAATGTTCCCAATGTTGGGCGAGTCTAGAACCAGGGGCCACAGTCTAGAATAAAGGGGAGGTCATTTAAGACTGAGGTGAGAAAAAACTTTTTCACCCAGAGAGTTGTGAATTTATGGAATTCCCTGCCACAGAGGGCAGTGGAGGCCAAATCACTGGATGGATTTAAGAGAGAGTTAGATAGAGCTCTTGGGGCTAGTGGAGACAAGGGATATGGGGAGAAGGCAGGCACGGGTTATTGATAGGGGACGATCAGCCATGATCACAATGAATGGCGGTGCTGGCTGGAAGGGCCGAATGGCCTACTCCTGCACGTATTTTCTATGTTTCTATGTTTCAAAATTGTCCAGCAGATGAAAATATTTGCAGTCCCTGCTTTTTAGTGGATGAATGACGGCAATTTTAGAGAGAATAAAGAAAACAACTGGTCGTGCGAGAATTGTGAGAGGTAGATCGCAGCAGTTGATGGCAATCAAATATACCCGTTCGATCAGGCAGCATGTGTCAAGAGGGAAGAACTGAGTGGACATATTACTTTAGAACTGGCCAGCTCTAACATAGGCAGGAAGAGCTGATTATCTGAAATTATTGAATGCAATATTGAGTCCTGAAGACTACAGCCAGTGTGACAAAAGATGAGCTTCCGTCTTTGAGTTGATGTTGGCTTCATTGGAACAGTACAGGAGCTCAAAAAACCGAGGTTAGAGTGAGGATGAGGTGAATAATTAACAAACCACTGGAAGCTCAGGGGCACACAAATATGCAATATGCTAAAACTGGAAGAATCTCACAGGAAAAATGTTGTGAAAAAGGGAGTGGTTAATGGAAATGGAAGAGTAAACCAGGAAGTCATGATGGTAAATGTCTTCCTTGGACTGTTGTAAGAAGAAAGAGAGATATATCCAGTTCAAAATCTACTTGAAAACAGTGGATGTTAAGGAGGATAATCTGCTAAATGTGGATGCTATTGGAGTGAAAGCAAAAGATGTTGGAAACCTATTTTTGTTCTGGCTGAGAGGAGAGGAGAGGAGAGGAGGATGGGTGAAGGTGTAAATATAGGAAATGAAGAAGATACAATTAGCCCTGCCAACTAATCTGGAGAGGAAACCACAATTAACAATAAAGAAAGACAGAGAATACGGAGAAATGTGAGGTGTTGCATTTTGGGAAGTCTAATATGGGCAGGATCTACACAGTAAATGGTAGGGCTCTGGGGTGTTGTAGAGCACGGGGATCTAGGAGTGCAGGTGCATGGTTCCTTGAAGGTGTAGTCGCAGGTAGATAGGGTGGTCAAAATGCGTTTGGTACATTGGTCTTCATCAGTCAGTATTGAGTATAGAAATTGGGAGGTCATGTTGCAGTTGTATAAGACGTTGGTGAGGCCGCATTTAGAGTATTGTGTTCAGTTCTGGACACCATATTATAGGTACAATGTTGTCAAGCTGGAAAGGGTACAGAGAAGATTTACAAGGATGTTACGAGGGCTAGAGTGTCTGAGCTATAGGGAGAGGTTGAGTAGGCTGGGAGCGCAGAAGGATGAAGGGTGATTTTATTGAAGTGTACAGATCGGGTAGGTCTCTTGTCCAGAGTGGGTGAATTGAGGACCAGAGGACATAGGTTTAAGGTGAACGGGAAAAGATTTAGTGGGAATCTGAGGGGTAATTTTTTCACACACTGGGTGGTGGGTGTATGGAACAAGCAGCCAGAGGAGTTAGTTGAGGCAGGGACTATCCCGACATTTAAGAAACAGTTATACAGGTACATGGATAGGACAGTTTTGGAGGGATATGGACCAAACGTGGGCAGGTGGACTAATGTAGCTGGGACATGTGGCCAGTGTGGGCAAGTTGGGCCGAAGGGCCTGTTTCCAAATTGTATCATTCTATAACTATGACTAAAGACCTCTCAACAGCTTACTGTGGAAAGCCTCCTCGCCAGAAACGACATGATGGAGATGAAGAAACTGGGAAAATAGAATGGACTCCTTACAAGAAGCAGAGCAGGAGATGCTATAGCCCAGAGAGCTGTGGGTGTCGGTGGGCATATAATGGCTCCTGGAGCCTAGCTTGTCCCCTGAAATGGAGATAAAAAAGTCAAGAAAATGTAGGGAAGATTCATGTGCTCTCCATTTCCCCATTTCCCCATTCCGTTTTCTCTTTTCTCTATCTCTGATTCAGTTTTTGAACTGAAATATTTGCTTTATTTCTATCACCATAGATGCTGCCTGACCTGCTTTTTATAAATTACAAACCCTTTTATTCTCTGAGGGAATTTACCTATTTTATTCTCTCTGGAGCTTGCATCCCCCCCCCCCAAACCTGCACACGTGAGGCACAAACGCAACTCGCTGACCAGGTATTGAGAGTATAGCGTGACTTCCCGTACTCCATGGTAATTGTTTTGGGTGATTTTAACCTCAGCTAAGAGCTTCCAAAAATCTCTTCACAGACGTCACATCCCCACCAGACGGGGAGAGAACACTCGATCATTGTTACACTACAATCAAGAACGCATATCGCTCTGTTCCCCATGCGGCTCTGGGACTCGCTGATCATTGTTTCATTCACCTTATTCTGACCTACAGGCAGAAGCTTAAATCTGCTAAGTCTGGTCAGAACAATGAAAAAGTGGACAAACGAGGGCATTGAAAACCTACAGTCGTCCTGCTTTGACTGCACTGATTGAATGTGTTCAGGGAAGCAACCACAAACCTCGATGAATATATAGACAACGTGACATTATATGTCAGCTTTTGTGAGGACAGTTGCATTCCCACTAGGACCCGGATCAGGTTCAACAATGACAAGGGTTGGTTTACAGCAGAACTCAGACAGCTCTGCCAGTCTAAAGATGAGGCCTACAGGAGCGGGGATGCAGACCTCCACAGGCAGGCCAATACAAGCTGAGAAGAGGGATCACAGCTGCCAAGGAAATGTGCTCTGAGAAGTTGAGGAGCAAGTTCTCAGCTAATGACTCTTCCTCAGTGTGGAAGGGCTTGCAATAAATCACCAGCTACAAGAGGAAAACGCCCCGCTCCTTGGCCAGTCAACAGCTGACCAATGACCAGAATGAGTTCTACTGCAGGTTCAATAGACAGACACATAACCCCCTCCCCCCTCCCACTCCTCCCCAATCACCACCTCACACCTACTAACAGCCTGACTCTAGTCTGCAAAGACTGGGCCCTCATCCACTACCCACCCCTCCTTGCTGCCCAACATCAGTCTGGCCACTTCTCCATCATTAACAATAGCAATTGAGGAGGTGGAAAACCTATTCAGGAGACAGAAAAGCTGGGAATCTCCAGATCCGGACAATGTTTCCCCCTCTACCCTCAAGCTCTGTGCCGAACAACTGGCACCGGTCTACACAGACATTTTCAATCGGTCCCTGCAAACCTGCACTGTCCCTGCCTGCTTCTCTGGATGGATTCAAGAGAGAGTTTGATTGAGTTCTTAGGGCTAGCGTAATCAAGCAGTATGGGGAGAAGACAGGAACGGGGTACTGATTGTGGATGATCAGCCATGATCACATTGAATGGTGGTGCTGGCTCGAAGGCTGAATGTCCTACTCCTGCACCTATTTTCTATGTATCTATGCTTCAAAGTCTCTGCTATTGTTCCTGTACCGATAAAAGCCTAGGATTACTGGTCTTATTGACTATAGGCCAGTCGCACTGACCTCTGTAGTCATGAATACCCTTGAAAGACTTGTGCTGGCCCACCTGAAAAATATCACAATCCCCCTGCTGGACCCCTTGCAGTTTGCAAACCAGGCCAAAGGATCAGTGGATGCTACAGTCAACCTAGGCCTGCACTTCATCCTCCAACACCTAGACCGCCAGGGGACTTAGGCAAGGATTTTATTTGTGGATTTTAGCTCTGCATTCAACACCATTGTGCCAGAGCTACTACACTGCACTCTCCCAGTTGACTGTGCCTGAACCCCTCTGTCAGTGGATCACTAACTTCCTGACAGGCAGGAAGCAGCATGTGAGGCTGGGAAATCACATCTCGGACCCGCAGACACTCAGCATAGGAGCACCGCAAGACTGCATACTCTCCCCTCTCCTTTATTCTTTCTACACTAACGACTGCACCTCCACAGATTCCTCTGTCAAGCTTCTCAAGGGGAATCTGCCTACAGACAGGAAGTGTCACAGCTGGCATCCTGGTGCCATTGTAACAACCTGGAGCTCAATGCTCTTAAAACAGTGGAATTGATTGAAGACTTTAGGAGTGCTCCCCCTCACCTCCCCCCACTCACCATCAACAACACCATAGTCACATCTGTGGAGTCATTTAAGTTCCTTGGAACCATCATCTCCAAGGACCTTAAATGGGAGGCCACCATCGAATCCACAGCAAAAAAGTCCCAACAGAGGATGTACTTCCTGCAGCAAGTGAGAAAACACAATCTGTCACAGGCAATCATGGTCCACTTTTATACTGCCATCATAGAGTCTATCCTCACCTTCTCTCCATCACGGTCTGTTTTGGCTCAGCCACCAAGCATGACATCCGGAGGCTGCAGCGCATCGTTCGATCAGCTAAGAAGGTTGTTGGCTGCAACCTTCCCCCCATCGATGAACTATACACTGCAAGGGCCTGTAAGCGAGTGGGTAAGATCATCTCTGACCCCTCTCACCCTGACCACAAATTTTTTGAAGCACTTCCCTCTGGAAGGCGACTCCAGACAGTCAAAGCAGCACAGCCGGGCATAAAAACAGCTTTTTCCCCACGAGCAGTAGCTCTATTCAACAGCCAGTCTGTAGCCTCCTTTTGTTCTGGCATTTTATTTAATTCTTCACATGTTTAAATTATGATGTTTTATTTTTAATTGTCTACTGTGTATCATGTTGTTACTCGCGAGCAAAGCACCAAGGCAAATTCCTTGTATGTATACATCCTTGGCTAATAACATTTATTCAATTCAATTCAATTAGTTGGTTCAGAGGCAATTAGGAATGGATAATAAATGCCAGCTTTGCCAGCGTCATCCACGTATCATGAATGAATGGTCGGATCAGCAGAGAACACAATGGATTCCTTGAAGAAGAGTCCTGACCTGAAATGTGATCTGTCCATTTCCCTCCACAATTATTCAACATCTCAAACATGTTCCCTTATGATTAGATTGTGGCTGAACTATATCCTAATTCCTCTTTCATTAAAACAAGACAGATTAAACCGATGAACTGTTGAAACCACAGCCCATCTGCCCACTTAGAGAGATGCAAAAAAATTTGCAGTTTTTCCCGAGAAAAACTCAAGAGAAATTCCCGATACCCTGAGGATATTTAATAGTTGGCAGCTAAAATTGTCTATTGAAGCGAATTAAATGAATTTCAGAGACACAGTGCGCTATGTTGACATTACTAAATTGCTGTTTACTACTGTAAACAGGGAGTGTATTTCCAGGCATTTAGGCTTTCAAACTTGACAGAGTAAATTTTAAGCCGATAAATCTTACTTGATTTTCTCTTCCTTAGAACTCATAAGAAAATTGGGCAGTGTTTATAAGGTTCATTCACTACTGTCAACCATGCACACCCGTCATGGCTATGTCACCACCTTGCTACATTAAATATCATTTGTTTAAGAAGGAACTGCAGATGCTGGAAAAATCGAAGGTAGATAAAAATGCTGGAGAAACTCAGCGGGTGAGGCAGCATCTATGGAGCGAAGGAATAGGTGACGTTTCGGGTCGAGACCCTTCTTCAGACTGATGTGGGGGTGGTGGGGGCGGGAAGACGAAAGGAAGAGGCGGAGACAGTGGGCTGTGGGAGAGCTGGGAAGGGGAGTGGAAAGAGGGAGAAAGCAAGGACTACCTGAAATTGGAGAAGTCAACCACACAATACTACCACACCTGGGCCAGTCTGACCATGTCCCTGCTTTTAATTCCTGCATATGCCCCCCTCAGGAAAACTGCTCCTACCATCACAAAGACCATCACAACTTGGCCTGATGGTGCCTCTCAGCAGCTGCAGGACTGCTTCGAAAGGACCAACTGGGATGTGTTTGAACACCAGGACCTGGAGGTGTTCACAGACAGTGTACTATGTTACATTAAAAACTGCATGGACACTGTCACAGTGGACAAACGCATCCGGGTCTACCCCAACCAGAAGCCCTGGATGACCCGGGAGGTCCAGCGGCTGTTAAAAGAGAGGAACACCGCTTTTAGGTCTGGCAATAGGGCTTTATACAACACGGCCCGAGCTAACCTGAAGAGAGGCATCAGAGAGGCCAAATTAGACTACAGTAGGAGGATAGAGGACCACCTGGACAGTAATACCAGCAGGCAGGTGTGGCAGGGGATCCAGTATCTCACCAACTACAAGACCAACCTTGGAGCTGCTGAAGGTGACGCCTCGTTGGCAGATGAGCTGAACCTTTTCTTTGCTCGCTTTGAAGTGGAGCCACCAGAGACAACCACATCACACCACATGGTCCACAGCAGCTTAACCCTCAAAATAGAGGAGCATGAGGTGAGGCGCACGCTGTGGGCCATCAATCCGAGGAAGGCTGCTGGACCCGACGGCGTCTCTGGACGCGTGCTGAAGGACTGCGCAGACCAGCTGGCTGGAGTCTTTACGAGGATTTTCAACCAGTCTCTGGCCCAGTCCACTGTTCCACCCTGTCTGAAGTCCTCCACCATAGTCCCCTTGCCCAAAAAAACCCACATCTCCAGCCTCAACGACTACCGGCCAGTCGCACTCACACCAGTGGTGATGAAGTGTTTTGAAAAACTGGTCTGGGGTCATATCACATCACTCCTGCCCCGAAGCTTTGACCCCCACCAATTTGCGTACAGAGCGAATAGATCTACAGAGGACGCTGTAGCCACAGCTCTCCATGCTGCACTGTCCCACCTGGAGCAGCGGGGGAGCTACGTGCGGATGCTCTTTGTGGACTACAGCTCTGCTTTTAATACCATCCTTCCCCACAAACTGGTGGACAAACTGGGGGACCTGGGATTTCCACACTCCACCTGCATGTGGATAAATAGCTTCCTGTCAGGTCGCAGCCAGAGAGTCAGAGTGGGCCATCACACATCCACGGCCCTCAGCCTCAGTACCGGCTCTCCACAGGGCTGCGTGCTGAGCCCCCTGCTCTACACCATCTACACACATGACTGCACCCCCGCCCACCACAGTAACACCATTGTCAAATTCACAGATGACACCACGGTGATGGGGCTCATCTCTGGGGGGGATGAGTACGCCTACAGGGATGAGGTGGAGCAGCTGATAGTGTGGTGTGGAGAGAATAACCTGCTCCTCAACACCTCAAAGACCAAGGAGCTCATAATAGACTACAGGAAGAAGAAAACGGACATTACACCATTAATCATCAGAGGGGACTGTGTGGAGAGGGTGGCGGATTTCCGCTTCCTGGGAATCCACATTGAGGAGGACCTGACGTGGAGCGTGAACACCTCTGCGCTGCTGAAAAAGGTCCAGCAGAGACTGCACTTCCTGAGGGTGCTCAGGAAGAACAACATCACTCAGAGACTGCTGCTGTCCTTTTATCGGTGCTCCATAGAGAGCATCCTAACATACTGTGTGTGCGTGTGGTACACCAGCTGCACAGCGGCTCAGAGGAAAGCGCTCCAGAGGGCTATTGACAACGCCCAGAAGATTGTCGGCTGCCCTCTCCTCACCTTGGAGGACCTACACAGTTCCCACTGTCTCAAGAAATCCCAGAACATTATACAGGACATTTCCCACCCCGGACACTCCCTGTTTGAACTGTTGCCGTCAGGCAGACGGTACAGATCAATGAGGACAAGGACAAACAGACTCAAAAACAGTTTTTATCCCACAGCAATAACTACATTTAATATAGCCACCAAATGAGCGCAGGTGCGCTACATACCAAAGGGATTGTGCAATCGACAGAAGAATGTATGGTTGTGTGTTTATGCTTGTTTTTTTCATGTTATTTATTTTAGTTGTTTATTTCAGATATTCTCTTTTACGTATCGTTAGCTTTTAGATAATGTGTGAATGGTGCACTGACTGGTTGGCATTTTTAATTTTGTTGTACATGTTTACATGTTATAATGACAATAAAGAACCTATCCTATCCAATGTTCACACCGCTGGGGTGTAAACTACCCAAGCGAAATATGAGGTCCAATTTACGGTGGGACTCACTCTGGCCTTGGAGGAGGCCCAGGACAGAAAGGTCGGATTCGGAATGGGAGGTGAATTTGAAGTGCTGAGCCTCCGGGAGATCAGGTTGGTTATTGCGAACTGAACGAAAGTGTTGGGCGAAGAGATCGGCAAGCCTCCGCTTAGTCTCACCTATGTAGAGCAGCTGACACCTAGGGCAGCGGATGCAATAGATGAGGTTGGAGGAGGTGCAGGTGAGCCTCTGCCGCACCTGGAAAGACTGCTTAGGTCCTTGGATGGTCAAGAGGGGAGGTAAAGCGACAAGTGTAGCACTTCCTGTGGTTGCAAGGGAAAGTACCAGGGGAGGGGTTGGTTTGGGTGGGAAGGGACGAATTGACTGGGGAGATACGGATATCATGGTGCTTTCATCTGTTTGATTTCACATTCAATGACACTTCTCACTTCTTTGCCAGTCCCTTGAGACTGAGGATGAGACGAGACTTGATTCCATTCTGCTTTTTGAAGGGATTGATGAGGCCAAAGGGAATCACAGGCTCTTCCATAGTTGGGACAAAATATATCTGATGGTTTGCTGGTAGTCCACGAAGGTAGGCACTTCTCGTGCCTTTTATGCAGAATTTATTTGTTCCTGTTGCATGGACTCGAGCTTTTCAACACCACCATGAATGGTCCTCTGGTTTGAATAGCAATGGGCCAGGGATTCGCAAGAGTCTAAGGAATACTGCATTTTTTTTACCAAAGTCCTTTGAGCACATCCTTATTATGCCCTAGCAATCTGTCTCATAATCCTTTCCTGTGACAGTAATGTAGTAATGCCATTAACAAAAGAGTGCTTTTGATTGCCATGTTTTTCTTCAGTCAGGTAAGACAGTTGTAATGAACACTGCCGGATTTTCACAGCTGCATGAAGAGACCTGCCCATAGATATCCAGCAATAAAACATTCCTGTCACACTTCGGTTGGGATTCCATTTATTTTGTTTGATCATGCCAAAACTTTTGACCGTTGGAATTTTTTCTTGAGAAATCAGATACAAATAAGGAATGTTTTACGTATGCTTACATTATTTAAAATCTTGGATATAGATCTGAAAATATTCTGAGCTGCATACATTTGTATTCATAATACCCACTGCACAATGGAATGTCAAGGCAATTAGTTACACAATCAATGAAAGCATGGTTTATTTCTAAAATTTATACTTCAGATGTTATAATATCTGGAAAGTCCTTTATATATTTGGTATCATATTTGTATGAATGTAGATTCCCGACAATTAGACTATTGTGTATTCTTAAAAGAAAATACAAATTGCAACCAAAGAAGAAACAATTAAGTAATAAAATGTAAACCTCTTAATGGGAAACCTATCAGCAGGGAATTAATTAAGAAAACAACTAATCGACATTAGTGGGTCAAAACAATGGATGAAAAGACAATTAAATTTATGGTATCATTCTGTACATTTTGGAACCAGGGTATCACTGCAAATTGAAACATTTTACTTAATAGTACTATAACAAATGTAATTATTAAATTTGTCTAAATATTATTTTGGACAACAGATATTGAGATAAATGACACAGATTTAGAAAATGTGTTTTCACTGATACAATTGCCTTATGAAGAAGCAATTATGGCGAAAGAGGACAATGCAGAATTAAAAAGGGTAACTAAATCTTTTGGAGGTTGACACAAAATACTGGAATAACTCAGCGGGCCAGGCAACATCTCTGGAGAGAAGGAATGGGTGATCTTTTGGGTCAAAACGCTTCTTCAGTCTGAAGAAATCACACATTTTGTCCTTATTTTTATAGAAGAACGAACAGTTCAGCAAAAGGACAGATCCTTTGACTCACAATGTCTGAGTCGAACGTATTGCCAAAGGCCAACTCTTATCTACCTGCACATAATCCATATCGCTCCTTTCTCCACATATCGATATGTCTATCCAAAAGTCTCTTAAATGCCATTATCATCCAAAGCGAGGTACTAAATGAGTACTTTGCATCTGTTTTCACTGAGGAGAAGGACATGGACCACAATGGCGCATAATAATACGTAAGGGCAGTCAGAAGGGGCACTTGTATCTGCTTTCCTATTATACAACCACTGAGGAGCAGTCACTCATGGATGCGAACTGCCTTCATCTTGTCCAACTGAAACTCACTGTAGATTGGTTATTGCATGTGAACCAATCAGAGTAACATACTAACACTAACTCCACCTTACTATACACTTTATATTAACACTCACTTCCCATATTACGTAGTTACATCGGTGGTAGAGATGAACTAACCGTGTGCGGACGCGGCGCCGACAGACAAGAGGCCGAAGCAAAGAAGCCGAAGCCAAAGAACCGAATAGAAATGAGGCAGAAACGCCAATGAACCGAAAGAGTCCGAAGACGAAACGCCTACTAACCGAAAGGATGGGACGCCTAAATACAAACTATCCGAAAGGGCGGGACGCCTAAATGCCAACGAACCGAAAGGCTGCATCGCCTAAAAGCAAACTTACCGAATGGCCGCTCAGTCGAAACGCCGCCTACCCGAAAGGCGACGGCACCTACAGGCCAAAGGACCGACTGCCGCTCAACAGAAAAGTCCAATAACGGACTTGACATTGCCGGGGGGCGGGACTTGTCAGCGATTGGTCCAGACCCCCGCGTCCATCACATCACTGTGAAGGCATGAACATTGTCCCAAACCTCCGCTCCACCCGAACCGCAGACCGCGGAGGGTGGCCGTGGGAGAGTGGGGGCTGTCCCGAGCAATGCGCACCTTCGGCCGCTTTCAACTTGGTGCTTGGGTTCAGATTACCCAGTCACCTATGGCTTGTGTGGGAAAGTGAACCCCACGATCCCGTCTCCCCCTTCTCTCTCCGCTCTTCTCTCACTCCTCTCTCTGGAGACCAAAACTGCACACAATACTCCAAGTGTGGTCTCACCAGGGCCCTATACAAATGCAGAAGGACCTGGAGTATTGTGTGCAGTATTGTCTCTTTGCTCCTATGCTCAAATCCTCTTGTTATGAAGGCGAACATGCCATTAACTTTCTTCACTGCCTGCTGTACCTGCATGCTTACTGTCAGTGACTGATGTACAAGGACACCCAGATCTTGTTGTACTTCCTAACTTGACACCATTCAGATAATAATCTACCTTCCTGTACCTGCCACCAAAGTGGATAACCTCACATTTATCCACATTTTACTTCGGAGTCACGTGAGTGACTACGTGAAGAAGGCCCGTTCAGCCGCACGTGCGTCATTACGTCAGACGCATTGGTGCAGACGACCGGTTGGGGAGCAGGAGTTCCTCCAACGCGGGTAAGTTTAAACTTCAGGTAAGCTGATTTTTCTTACCTGTTTATTCCTTGCAGGAACCTCTAGTTCCAGAGGTTTCCTGCCGGAGGATTCGTGAGGCCCGACGAGGGAACCAGCTATGGGCTGTGGGGAAACCCCGGTTCTTGCCGCCAAGCGCGGGTAGTTGGGTTGTCGGGTTTCACGAAGTCGGTCGCTGATGGGTGTTCAGTGGCTTACAGGCGCTCTAGGTGCCGGGAGGGGTTCCCTCCGATAGGCACAGAAACGCTGGGGTTCCCAGGGAAGGGACCTCCAGTAGGCCGGGTGCGAGAGGGCATTTCCCTCTGAGATGATTAGTTATTCTGGGACCGCCAGTAGAGCGGGAATCGGGAGGGGGTTCCCCCCCCCCCCCCCCCGACAATATGAATATTTAAGCTGGGGTTTCCCGTGGAGGGGACCGCCAGCAGGCCGGGTGCCGGGAGTGGTTTTTCCCTCCGAAGATATGGATGTTAATGCTGGGGTTCCTGTGGAGCGGACCTCCAGTAGATCAGGAGTCTGGAGGGGTTTTTCCTCCAAGATAAATATTTATGCTGGGGTTCCCATGGAGGGGACCTCCAGGAGACGGGAGTAAAAATATATATTGCCGGGTGTTGGGAGGTTTTCCCCAATATCTATATATAGGCTGGGGTTATTCAGTATTGGTATCAACTATTTATAGACCCTATGTGCATTATGGGTTAAAGAGTGATTGAGTGAATTTGCATAGGTGCATGCTCAACTTCATGTTGATACACTAAGATGTGGCATATGATAAGCACGAGGGTGCAATCAGGAAAAAGAACCTGTGAAAGGTACATAATCTAATTTGCCACTGGAGTATCATTAAGTACAGATCAATGACAACACAGAATGGGTGTTGGACCATGCAGTATTTATGAAATTCTGATTTAATGCAACACCAAATATAGATATATTGTTTTCATGCTAATTAAAGGTTGCAAAAAATGTGTGGCATAATTGTGGCGAAAGATACATTCTCGCTACAAGCATGAGGAATGGTCTTTTATGTCTTCCTCCAATTTGCTTTATGAGTCGGGTCTTGAAATAGGGTCATCAAGAGTCGCTTTAGGTTCCAGCTGTGGAATTGGCCTATGCAGTTTGATTTCCGATTTGTCGGGAATAATAATAATGCAACATTATATTGTTATTTAAACCTAACTTGCTGGTCCAGCCAGCGGCTTGGAAGATCAGCCGTTGCATGATAAAATCAATATATGTTCTACAGATTCTCAATAGACTGCTTACGGCTTGGGTTTGTCATGCCTATTTTGTATGTATTCACAGTGCTGGAATGGTACCAAAAAAGCGGTACTTTGCTGCTTTAGGAGATGGGAAGCGCTCATGTTATATTTTAAATGGTACAGATTCTGAGTTTTTGCAGTTTATTTAAATGGTCTTTGACAATATTGAATTATAGGATCATTAACTGTGCCAAGGGGTTTTCCATCAGACTTACTGCAGCTAACGAGGGCCAAGTTGTTGGGTTCACCTCGGATATCGAGTTAGTAAAGGATATCTGTTACACAAGGTTCCCAGGACAAGTACAATGCAGTATGGGAGATTGACATTGTGTTAACACTATTTCACTAGGGGGTTCTTAGCTACATTCTTAGCTTTGATCGGACCTCATTAGGTAGTTATCCTCCTGGCGCTGGTTAGCGCAACAGGTCACTCGCTACATTATTGTGACAGGAGAGGATGATTACATCTGCAAATATATGCATAGTATTTTATGCTATAATTAATTTAAGCAGAGCAGTAGGGGTGTCGGGTTTCAAAATAACTCAAGACATACCCAGGAATTTCTCGTTATGTGGGGACACACATATACAACAATACGTCAAGGTCACCAAGAGTCTTTGAGACTCTGAGCTAACTATGATTGTTAATTACAAAAGACGTTATAAGAACCTATCTGCTCAGATCTTGTCAGGTGTTAAAACGGAGTTGAGGTATGCAGGAGTAGATACTGATCTGGATCTTGCTCTAACAAGGCTGCTATAACAGCAGCAGCAAGGGTTAATTACGTTCCGCTGGACCACATCCTAACGGCTGTAGAGTGGTCAAACGAACAATATTTCAAACATGTTATAATAAACCGTTGCTAGACCAGAGGTATTCTCAATTTATTTTATGTTCTGTTATAGGTTCCATCCGGATGAGAGATGTGACTATTGTTATTGTTTATTTAACAGCATAAGTATGTTTAAATCTATGTCATGACTGTATGCATTATGAATGTTTTCCCTCATTTTGTCATTGAGACAGTTGTGTAGACTTGTTTTCTCACGGCATGAAATCACAGAGCTTTGAAATCTTCACGTAGTCACTCACGTGACTCCGAAGTAAAATAGTAAGATTAAACGAGAACATACCAGTTTGAAGTTTGATCTTTATTTTATGAGGAGTTACGATGAGGGAAAACGTGCCCTCCGCTCCCAGCCCTCGTTAAGCTCATCTGGTAGTTCTAGTCTTTTTTCATCTTACTATCATACTTCAGTCACTGTTATTATTATCTGTGATTTCACACCGCTGCTTTGAAGATTGACGCACGTGCGGCTGAACGGGCCTTCTTCACGTATTCCCTCATCGTAACTCCTCATAAAATAAAGATCAAACTTCAAACTGGTAAGTTCTCGTTTAATCTTACTATTAAACTGCATCTGCCATGCATCTGCCCACTCACCCAACCTATCCAAGTCACCCTGCATCCTCATGGCATCCTCCTCACAGTTCACACTGCCACCCAGCTTTGTGTTATCTGCAAATTTACTAATGTTACTTTTAATCCCTTAATCTAAATCATTAATGTATCTTGTAAATCTTAAATGGCTCTATCATATTGTTGTTGACGTTCAATAATTTATTCACTTCAAAGAATAGCAAGGGAATTATTTTGAGTATCCTGGCCAATAGTTTAGACTTTACATTTTAGAGATACAAAATGGAAATAGGCCCTTCGGCCCACGACTCTACTCTGACCAGCAATCACCCTGTATACCAGCACTCTCTGAAGAAGGGTCTCAACCCGAAATGTCAGCTATTCCTTTTCTCCAGAGATGCTGTCTGACCCGCTGAGTTACTCCAGCATTTTGTTTCGAACTTCAGCACTATCCTACACACTAGGGACAATTTACAATTTACAGAAGCCAAATAACCTTCAAACCTGTATGGCTTCGGAGTGTGGAAGGAAACCAGAGAACCCAGAAAAAACCCGTACAGTCATAGGGAAAACGTACAACTCCGCACAGAGAGCACCCGTAGTCAGGATCAAACCCAGGTCTCTGGCCTTGTAAGGTGACAACTCTACCATTGTGTCATGGATCGGGGCATTGAGTATAAGAGGCAGTAAGTCATGATACATCTTTATAGAACTTTTGTTGGGCATAACTTGCAGTATTGCGTGCAGTTCTAGTCACCCCATTACAAGAAGTATATGGAGGGTTTCAAAAGGGTACAGAGGAGGTTTACCTGAATGATGCCTGGATTAGAGGCTATTAGCTACAGGGAGAAGTTGGACAGACTTGGATTGTTTTCTCTAGAATGCTAAAGGATGCAGGGAGACCTGATAAAATAATTAAGAGAGGCATAGATGGGATAGATAGTTAGAATTTTTTTCCCAGATCAAATCAAATACTAGAGGTGAGAGGGTCAAAGTTTAAAGGAGTGTGTGGACCAGGTTTTTCTTTTACAGATGGTGGTGAGTGTCTGGACTGCACTACCGGGAATAGTGATTGAGGCAGATATGATAGAGGCATTTAAGATTTTGTATAGGTATATGGATATGCAGGTAATGGAAGTATATAAATTATTGCAGACAGATAAGAGTTGGCTTTGGCAGGCCAATGGGCCTGTTCTTGATCTGCAATATTCTATGTTCTGTAAAAATAGGCCCAAAATGTATGATTTTAAACAGGAGACTAGTTTATATCTACAGAATATTAATCCATTTACACCCAGCCTTGTTATCTCTCTCTCTCTCTCTCTCTCTTTATCTGTCTGTCCATATATCTGTCTCTATGTTTTTTCACCATCAACCTTTTTTTTCAGATCTCTCTCCAGTCTCTGCTGATTATGAACAACCTGGATAGATGAAATTAAATTAATATTTGCACAAATGACAAAACAAACAACAACATTTACAATACATTTTCAAAATTAAAAATACAGTATATAGCTAATGCTCAAAATAGATTTTTCTTTGAAATAATTTCTGGTGCTTTGAGAGGCAATATATTGTTCAAGGGTGAACTGTTGTGCAACTTGTTTCCTGTCACTGACAGTAATTTAGATTCTTCGGTATCAACAATGTGTTGTGTTTTGCTTTCAAAAAAGTAACAGTTGGCAATGTTACACAAAAGAAAATCTGGAACAGTTTCATTCCTTGCACATATAATTATTCTGTGTTAACGCACACAAACGGGATTAAAATGCACGTTTGTATAGGTTGTTGGAGACGGATTTTCTTGGGCTGCTAGCTGATGAAGAAAATTTGTTCTCCGCTTCCGTTCCCGTTTTTTTTTTAAGTTGCTGGACGATTGCATCGCTGGATTGAAGTTAAACGCGCCTTCTAACGCCTTCAACATCACGGATCGCAAGTGCAGGACAAAACAAAAGGTTGCCAGAGTGAGCAACAGCGGAAATTGGAGGAACAGCACCTCATATTCCGTCTGGGGACCTTGCGTCCTTATGGCATTAACATTGAATTCTCCCAATTTGGCTAGCCCTTGCTGTCTCCTCCCCTTCCTTAACCCTCTAGCTGTCTCCTCCCACCCTCCCATCCGCCCGCCCTCGGGCTCCTCCTCCTCCTCCCCTTTTCCTTCTTTCTTTCCCCCCCCCCCCCACCCCCCATCAGTCTGAAGAAGGGTTTCGGCCCGAAACGTCGCCTATTTCCTTCGCTCCATAGATGCTGCTGCACCCGCTGAGTTTCCCCAGCAATTTTGTGTACCTTCGATATTCCAGCATCTGCAGTTCCCTTTTGAAAACAAAAGGTACGTTGTTTATTTAACATATTATCTTGCATTTTGGTGTGGCTTCATTTTAATCTTATGATGCAAAAAATGTTATTTAGGCCCCGATACTAATCGACCGTGTCTTGCCTACCGATATGGGCGTAAATCATGACAGCGGCCACATTCCAATCGATCACATTCCAGAAACATCCACTCTCAAGATAATCAAATTCATTATTGTTTTGCACAATCATTTCATAAGAACATCTAAATCATCTATATTTTGTGTTATTGTCCATCCATGATCAATATTTTCATACTAAATATCCACAGTACAGTTTTAGTCAGATGTATTGTGCAAAAAATAATGATTTTGATTATCTTGAGAGTGGATGTTTCTGGATTAATTTATGGGAATTAAACGTTAAATTCCTTCCATTTGGCATATAAATCCATGACAAAGGGAGATTTAAAAATCATGTTATATTGTGAATTCTTGTATGAATGGGATCAGTTTGTTATTTGTTATTTGGATACATTGGCTATTTTAAAAATGTAGCCTTTTCTTAAGAAATGGATAGATGTTTAGATCTAGTAATTGAATTTAGATGAATTTAATTGATTAGATGAATTATCAGCAAAGTTGATTTGATGAAACTGATGAATATGAATTTTTTGTTGGGTATTTACTATTTGTTTTATCTAACTTTATCATTGCAAATAATAACTTATTTCTGTTAATGCTGTTTAATGTTTTTTTCTTTACATTTTAAACAAATGTCTCGGAAGAAGAAATACAAAATTGTCAATCCAACTGCCCAGCATTTAGACTGCATTCGCAGAGATTATCTGAATTTGGACTACTCCAAATGTGATGATCTACAGGACATTCTTAATGGGAAAGTAGTGGGCAGAAAGGCATGTCATGCGTGGTTTGAAGAGCAAAAGCATGTAGTTTACAATGCCAAAATTGAAAAGTTGAGGAAAAACAAGGTGTACAGAGTTGCATATTGGTTACAATCGGAGGAGTATGATGATGCCACTGATTATGATATGCCAATGTACCAGCTAGCAGCCGATCTTCTCCATAAAGACTTGGTCTTTTGCTAGAAATTATAATTTCTTTACCTGTCTGTTATGGACTTACAGCATATAATACAATAATATTAAAGTTCTGATTTTGAGAATATTACATTTTTGAATTTTCAAAGCAGTCTGGGTGTTTATTACTATTTCCATCACAACGGTCAATTTTGTAATTAGCTACAATTAGATAACTAATTATATGCTTTAATTTCAGGTCATCCAAGATAGATGTTTCATATTTGTTTCAGAATGCTTCAATCTATAATAACTGAAAATGTCATTCAGTTCTCCTAATCTTTAAGAAAGTTATGGGCTTTTATATCAATTGACTGTCCTCGATCACAGCTTTAGTGTTAAGTCAATGGAAAAACAATAGGGAACAAGATGCTGAGTATGAAAATGACCATAACTTTTATAATACTGAAGATATGAAAGTGAATTCAGTATCAAATTAAAGTACTTTTTGTGCTTTATCTGATGGAATAAATTACAGGCTTGATTTATTAAATCTCAAAATTTTGTAACATCCCTATACCAAGCTGACTAATTAATAGGCAGTAGAAAGTTGGATAGGCAGTAGACAGAATCTCCCTGTTGGATTGCAACCTTGTCGTGGTTGGGGATTTTTATTGCCTCAGTGACCCCTAGAGCTATGCCAGTGGGAGATTCGTCTCCTGTAAGGTTTCCCATGCTGGACAGGTCAAAGGGTAGAGGCGAGACAAAGAGCGATTCACTGGTCCTCCAGGTTGGAGGTTGAGCACAGGGCGAACAACCCTGTCTCGTTAAACAAATATGTTACGGAAACAGCAACCGAAGGAATCAGCACTACTGGGTGTGATGGACTCCCAGGGCTTATCGACAAATGCTAGGATAAATGTCAATGGTGAAAGCTGGCAGAAAGGTGGACACCAGAAGGGAAAGGGAAAAGAGGGAGACCCAAAACCACCTGGTGTCGAACTGTAGAGGAGGAAATGAAAACAATGGACCTGACCTGGGGTAGTGTCCAGAAGCTAGCCCAGAACAGACAGGAATAGAGGGCCTTCGTTGCTGCCCTACATGCCAGGAGGCATAATAGGCAGTAAGTAAGTAAGTAAGTAAGTAAGTAAGTAAGTAAGTAAGTAAGTAAGTAAGTAAGTAAGTAAGTAAGTAAGTAAGTAAGTAAGTAAGTAAGTAAGTAAGTAAGTAAGTAAGTAAGTAAGTAAGTAAGTAAGTAAGTAAGTAAGTAAGTAAGTAAGTAAGTGAGACAATTGTGGTGAATGGTTATTTTTCAGACTGAAGGGTAGTGTACATTGATCATCCCCATGGACTGTTATGGCGCTTGCATTTAAAAAAAGTATATAGTGAGATGCAAGCCACAATTTCTATATTTGCAGGCGACACAAAACTAGGCAGTATTATGGAAATTGTGTGAGATAGTGATAGACATAGAATCATAGAAAATAGGTGCAGGAGTAGGCCATTCGGCCCTTCGAGCCTGCACCGCATGGCTGATCATCCAACTCAGTATCCTGTACCTGCCTTCTCTCCAACCCCCTGATCCCTTTAGCCACAAGGGCCACATCTAACTCCCTCTTAAATATAGCCAATGAACTGGCCTCAACTATCTTCTGTGGCAGAGAATTCCACAGATTCACCACTCTCTGTGTGAAAAATGTTTTTCTCATCTCGGTCCTAAAAGACTTCCCCCTTATCCTTAAACTGTGACCCCTTGTGCTGGACTTCCCCAACATCGGGAATAATCTTCCTGCATCTAGCCTGTCCAACCCCTTAAGAATTTTGTAAGTTTCTATAAGATCCCCCCTCAATCTTCTAAATTCTAGCGAGTACAAGCCGAGTCTATCCAGTCTTTCTTCATATGAAAGTCCTGCCATCCCAGGAATCAGTCTGGTGAACCTTCTCTGTACTCACTCTATGGCAAGCGATAGATTGAAGCAGGATACTAACGGGCTGAAGAAGACCCAAAATGTTACCTTATTCATGTTCTCCAAGATGCTGACTGCCTCTGAGTTACTCCAGAACTTTATTTTTGTAAACCAGCATCTGCAGCTCCTTGTGTCTACATAAACAGGCGGGAGGTGAATAATGCAAAGAATTGTGAGGTGATGCATTTGGTGCGAAAGATGAGGGTGGGTAAACATAGGGTAGGCCACATAGAAAACTATTCCAAAAAGAGTTCAGGAACCGAGGAGTAAATGTGCACAAAATGTAAGAGGCAAGAAGCTGCCGAACCAGCTCCTACTCAGAGGATCTGGCGGACCGTGGCCTGCAGTGGACAGGCCACCGAGCCAGCCCGTACTTGTCCCTGAAGACCAGACTGGGAAGATTGAGCCTGTGATTACCATGACAACAGACAGGACGGGCGATGAGAAAGGGTGGTAGAAGAAGGGGCCACAGTCTTAGAATAAAGGGGAGGTCAAGCTGACCTCCTCCTGCACCTATTTTCTATGTTTCTATGTTTCTAGGAGGGAACCAAGATCTGGACTACAGCAGCTGAGGGTGGCACCCTCATGGCACAAAGGTGGACGGGAAAGGAGAGGGACTTCAGTTCCCAAGTCAACCCACATGTCCAAGGAAGGCAATGGCTGGAGGCCTGCAGCAGCCTGGGGCTCGCCTGGATCGGGCACCGCTCATCTATCTTCTATACATAACTAAAACTCTGATCTTGTCATCTTCCGGTTTGGAGGTCATTCTACTTGCGAAAAATGGTTTGCGATAGCGCTAAGATTTTTTGCCAGTTCACTCACCGTTCTCCTATGCTGCGAGTCCACCAAGTTTTGTTCTGATCGGTTGAATATCCTAAAAGTTAGTGAGGTTTAAAAATCTTAAAAACCGCACGTGCGCAGATCAATCTCTTCTCCTGCCTTCCAGCGCTGCGCGGATTAGTCTCTTCCCCTGTCACTCCCCAGGACGGTCCGCCCCTTCCTGCGCTATCGCGTCTTTGCTGGAGCTGAGGAAAGCGGAAGGACCCGAAGCAGCCCAGCAGCACGGCAAAGTTGCCAAACGAAAAGCGGAGAGTCTGATCCCGACGGAGGAGAGCATGCAGCGCCCATTGTGAGTCCCAAACGCACTGCCATCGCAACGTCCGCAGCTCCACCCCTTTCCCCTCTGGTCCCCCTCGCTGGCTCCTGCCCCTCCCCGTGATACCCATGGCTCACGGGAGAGCCCCATGGCTCTTCCCCCATCTTTTCTCTGAGCTCTCCCCGCCCCCCCTCCCGCCCACACGCCGGCACGGCCGCAGCTGCTGGTGCTTCCGGGCAGAACCAAGGCCTGGTTCTGAGGGAGCCGACGGCTGATACTCCTCTGGGGCATGCAAGAAGGGAGAGGAGCAGCAACCTCACGATTCTGGGAAGGGGGAGTGGGGGAGGAGAGGGGATAGAGGGAGAGGAGGGGAGTAGGGAGGGAAGTAGAGAGGGGAGAGGAGTTATGGAGGGAGGGAGTGACTGAGGGTAGGGGAAAGGAGAGGAAGAGAGAGGTGAGCGAGGGATTGGGGAGGGGAGGAGGAGGAAAGAAGAGGGAAGGTGAAGAGGATGGGGTGAGAGTGCTAGGGGTGAGGGGATATGAGCTGCACCTGTGCAGTTAGGGGCTATGGGTGAGTGGTGGAATATTGCATTGGGGGAACAAGCCTCCTGTGTGACAGGGACCCAACGGGTCCCACTTAGTCTAGTAAGAACTAAAGCGTTGACTGGACTTTGAAAATGCGCCAAAACCTGGTGCCTCTTGCATGCGGGCTCAGTAGAATCTGTAATCCTTGCTAATTGGGGAAGTGCTTAGGTATGGCAATACTTTACTGGACTGTTTGCAAGAAAATAATTTTACTGTGCGTTTGCGCATCTGTCAATAAAAGCACCATTGATCCCAGATTTTGTGTTGGTATTGGTGGAGTCTGCCATCATTATAGCGTTAAACTGACGCTAATTGTGATTTGTGAAAATTTGTGATTTCTTCACTTAAACAGTCTAAAATCGAGATCCAGAAATTGCTGTTATTGACTGAGGACCTCTTGGTCGGCTGCTCTGTTTGCAAAGATCTTGAACAAAATCAAAAGGCATAATTTTAATTTGATGCAACTTTCAGTTATTACATAAGCAGCCATACTGTAAGATCTCTAAAAGTCCTATACTTTCACGAGATATGAAGTCAGTTGTTTAGGTCGCTTTGCTGTTAATCAAACAATCCTGCTTTAAAACCGGTTTTATAGGTCCACTTAATTCCCTCAGATAAATATTTCAAACTATAAGCAATTTTTACGATAAAAGTAGCAGTTTTTTAAACTCTGCTTTTCAGCTTAAACCTAAGTAATCGGTTTGTATTCATATTTTAACATATGATATAATAATTTTAAAAATAATTCTAAATTATAAATCCTTTTGGGCCTGATATGATGTATGTACGAATTCCATACTGCGATTGACTGCTAAGGCAATCTATTGACATTATAGCTGCTAGATTCTTGTGGTTCCCTTTGAACGGATGCCTGACAGTTGCGGGCCTTAAACAAGGGAAGCGTTCTCTTTACAGAGATCTCTGGATCGCTTTGGGGGAACTTTCTTCAAGTTCAGCAATGAGTGACAATCATTTTAAGAGAAATAATTAATAGGAACTGAAATGGCCAGATGTCATAGAGACACAGAAACGTGCAGTAGGGAAACTATTTGATTCGCAGTTTTGAATTGAGATTGCACTCAAATTTAACAATTTTGTCTTCAAAAGCAGTTATTCACTGTGTAAAATGCTCGTTTTACCCAATGAACCATAGGATCTTTGGTTTTACCCAATCCTGCAATGTCAAACTCATACTGCTTATCAGATCAATTAGCTTTCAATTAGATCAATGAAAATAAAACTGCAGGCTATATCTTTATAATTATTAAGACTATTAAAGCGTTTCTACTGGACAGTGGCAATTTTCTGAATGGAAAATATTGGTCTGGAAAAATTCAATTCAGACCAATGCCATTTTTAGTTCAATTCACAATTCAATAAGTGGAATTCAAAACTTACAAGTTCATTATGTGATTTTAAGAATATTACCGCGCTACATGCAGTAGCCAGAAAATATCAAATATTAGATCTACTTTCAAGTAATTGTGATTCAGGCACACTGATGCGGAGCTTACAATTGATACAAATACATCGATAGATGCTCCTGAACACATCATCAGTGATGTAACCTGAGGTCATTGGGTGTTTCGGGTCTTTCAACATCAGACACCCTCACCCAGGCGACCCAGCCGTGGTTGATCAGACCACGACTTGTGTTCAGGTGGCATTCGCTCCTCCCCATGGACCTCCTCTCCTGATCCAGAGCCATCTCGAGGTCTTCTCCACTGCCTCTGTGGTGTTCTTGATGGCCTTTCTCCTCGCCGCTCTGTTTATGCCCAGTGCACTCAAGGCTTTGTAGAGCAATTGCCCTGCAAAACCTCTGATTGTCATCATCGTCCGCAGCCTTCGGTCCACGTCTCCCTTCGCAGTTGCTTCTAGCACCTTGTCGACGTCCTCGTCGAACTGATGCCAGACTGCCGTCTTGCAGGCCTGAGGCCATCTGACTCGAACCTTCTCCGGAGAACAGTTCCGAGGGACTAGTTGCGCCACTTGGAGGCTTTGGGCTCTATGGGGTGATTCCAGGCCCGGCTCCTCCTGCGTCTCACCAGGTAAAATTACAAGACATATTCTAGTTCTCAATGGTATCAGGTAGGTACTGACTAACAAAACATAATTGTTTAAAAGTAGGTAACATTGGCTTTCATATACTGTGAAACAGTAAAAGTCATTAATGGGTTATAAACACCAATGAAGGAAGGAGGCAATAGCTTGATTTGTTTGGTGAAATATCCAGCATCGAAACAGGCCTCCTGACCCACTGAGTCCATGCTGACCCTTGACCACTCGTTCACATTAGTTCTATGTTGTCCCATTTACTCATCCAACCCCTACACATTAGGACCAATTTACAAAGGCTAATGAATCTTCAGACCCGCACATTTTTGGGATGGAAGAAGAAACCCGGAGCCCTCGGAGGAAACCCAAATAGTCACAGGGAGAGCATGCAGACTCCACGCAAACAGCACCTAATGTTAGGATTGAAGCTGGGTCTCTGGTCCTGTGAGGCACCAGCGCTACCAACTGCGGCACTGGTTATAAAGGTGATAAACTGCACATAGGTTATAAAGTCCAGTGACTTTATAGTCACTAGAATCAGGATTATTTCGGCAGGGGATTTCTCAATCTTCTGCCTTAATTTCAGTAGCAGATCAGCATTAATGATAGTGGTGAAAGTAATCCAGTACAACCTACTGACAAGAAGTAGGCCAATGCAGTCAATATAATTGGGTTAAATTGGCAATGTTCATGACACTGTCAATCTGTTGCGAAATGTAAGTTTTGTTCATTCTTGACAACCGCTCATATCATTCTTCCCAGACTACCATTGATTGTCAGGCATTTAGGTAAAATCACTTTGAAATTTATAGCATTAATTTCTGACGAAGAGTACATTATCCGTTGAAATTATTTTATCAGTCTTATTTGAACTGTCCACGGCCAATAATTTTGCCAAATATGTCATATGGAAACCTGGCAATAATATGTTGGGAATAAAGTGCTAATTATCATTTTCACATTATATCTTCTTCTGTTCATGAACAAAGGAAACAGAAATGGCTGTAGGAATTTGGCCTGACTCACTATGAAAATATGGAGTGTGTAATACACAGGCTCAATAACTGTAGATGTGACTGACAGCACATAAAGCCATAGAACAGTCCTAAAGGTGAAGTGGAAAACATTTAATTGGAATCTGAGGGGTAACTTTTTCACACGAAGGTTGGTAGGTGTTTGGAACAAGCTGCCAGAGGAGGTAGTTGAGGCAGAGACTATCCCAACATTTAAGAAGTAGTTAGACAGGTACATGGATAGGACAGACTTGGAGGGATATGGACCAAACGCAGGCAGGTGGGACTAATGTAGCTGGGACATTTTGGCCGGTGTGGGCAAGTTGGGCCGAAGGGCCTGTTTCCACATTGTATCACTTTGTGACTCTATGACTAGTGCCACGTTATCTCACTTTCACATCCCACACACTAAGGGCAATTTACAGAAGCGAATTTACAGAAGCAAATGTACAAACCTGTACATCTTTGGGAGGAAACTGGAGCACCCAGAAAAATCCCATGCGGTAAAGGGAGAACATAAGGGCCTGTCCCACTTGGGCGTCATTTGCGCTTCATTTGCGCGATATCATTTACGCATCACGATGCACACGCATTACGCGCGCGTGGTGGCGTAGGCAGTGACGCGTGGTAGCGCGTGGCACCACAGGATTTTGGTATTCTCAAAATCCTCGCGCGCCACCTGGGTGATGCGCAAATGATGCCCAAGTGGGACAAGCCCTTTAGAAACTCTGCACAGGCACCTTAGTCAGGATTGAACCCAGGTCTCTTTCTCTGTGAGGCAGCAACTGTGCGTCTCTGCCGCCCTAAATGAAAATGTGGAGTGTGTAATACACAGGCTCAATAACTGTAGATGTGACTGACAGCACATAAAGTCATAGAACAATCCTTCAGCTACTTAATTACTGGTTAGAAACAACCTTACCTACTAGGTACATGCCAATCCAATCTCCTGCGTCGACCTCTTCCTTTATGTCCCAACAGATGATGAGGTCCTGGGACTGGCCGATGGTGTAGCGGGAGCTGCTGACCATCAGGGTGGAACGACTGCCCGAGTTCACCAGGTTCGTGTCACTGTTTGCTCGTGGGATGGTGACGGCCAGGTTACGGAATTGCTCAGGGTTGTAGCTGTATCTGATGGGATCTTTGCATCGACGGCGGCTCTGAGAGTTGCGGGAAGGCGAGGCCATGGCTGCCAAACCCAGAAACCTATTCTGGTATAAGTTCTGAAATAATGTTTGAAAAATGTTAATTTCACATCAAATTTCTGGTGTTAAGTTGCCATGCAAATGATGCAGCTTGTGGTTGAATAAATGAATGACGTTAGCATTTATGAAACATATTTTTCAAAGTAAATAAGGTTTCCATCTATTTAATATATTAAATTTAGTTAACAATTATTCTTTATAAAATGAATGGAAGTGCAACATTCATGTGATTTAATGAATTAGGTAGCATGCTTCTTTAAGCATTTGTCTCACAAATGACATGCCTTCAAATTAATAATGACAGTAGTTATTCAAGGAAGGCAATGAGTTAGAACATTTCCAAACTCGTATACTTATAATGTTAAAACATGCTTATTCCTCCTGCTCATGTGCTTGGAAAGCTTTGTTTTACCCAGAAAGGAAATTCAAATCTAAGTATCAAAACCCTCCAACATGATACAAGAATTCATGTTATTATATATTCTGTTATCTTTATTGTTGCAGAACTTGCATTCCATTTCTTCTGACAATGCAATCTGTTTAAAATGATATAACTTTGGAAAGAAATAATGAATACACTTACTCAAAGATCTAAAAGTAGCATATGGCATCTTAAAAGAGACTCTCTGTTTCAAATGTAGTTGTCATATGTATGTCAATCATATATTTTTAATATTCTGCATGGTTTTACCCCGAGTAGAAATTGATGTAATTGAATTATCTATAAGAATATTTCATAAATTGTTCATTACTTCCATCATATTTTCTTCTGAAGTGGCTCTCAACATATGGGTTAGTTCGCACAGATAATTGATTAAGATCAATGCTGATTAGATTTTACGACAGATTAACAACTGGTGCATTTCATAAACAGTACTGAAAAAGCATTGCATGCTGTAAATTCATGCTGGCATTTTGCTGTTTCTGTGGCAGTTTTAATGGGGGACATACATTGTGATGCCCATGGGTATGTCAATGGACCACTAATGAGTTTCTTTCAAGTGACAGCCAAACAGTTGATGTTAATTGAACTAAAGAGCTATCCATAAGCATATGCCTTAAACTCTTATGTCAACTTTAATCTTGTATAAGCAAGTTGTCACACATTGTCACACATTCAGATTCAGCAAAAGAAACAATTAGGTTTCTGGTAATGTTTCAGCGGATCTCAACCATCAATCCTGAAATGTGCTATTTTTTGTATTCCTGATGGCACATAAGAATGAAAACAAATCATGAAAACAAACACTTAATCATATTTTGAGATTAACATCAAATCTTTAAAACCTGGTCCAATGTCTTCCTGCTCGATTCTAGCCTTCAAATCTTTCCAATAGTATATATGCCAATGGGAAATTTGAACTTAAAACATAAAGAAAATTAAAAATATAAAGCAAAATAGTGAAAAACAATTAAATATATGAATTTAGATAAAGAAGACAACTAAAACCTCTGCAGGAAATGTAAAGTATAGGGCCTGTCCCACTTACGTGACCTTATTGGCGACTGCCAGCACCCGTCATAGGTCGCCTTTCAACATGTTGAAAATTCAGCGGCGACCAGAAAGACGCTACGACTCTTTGGGTGAATAGGAGACCTCTCACGACCATACAGGCGACCCCTGGCGACCTCTCACGACCACACAGACGACCCCCTGGTGACATGCCCCGTGGTGACACCCCCGACATGTCACCAGGGGTCGCCTGTGTGGTCGTGAGAGGTCTCCTTGTCACCCAAAGAGTCATAGCGTCTTTCTGGTCGCCGCTGATTTGTCAACATGTTGAAAATTTTCGGCGACCTATGACGGGTGCCGGCAGTCGCCGAAAAGGTCACGTAAGTGGGACAGGCCCTTCACACTTTCTCAGCATACAGCATTTTGGTATTCCACATAATACATCAAATGGTAAATTAGCAAGTCAGAGTGACACTATCCAGCCCAAATAACCTGGAAGAGATTCAGCTATCTCACTGGGCAAGAGATTAATTGAAACAATCTCATTTTACCCATCTCATTTTTGCATGGTGTAGAATACGTAATGAGGTCTGTATTGTTGAGTGAACCACTGCTTTAAAGCAAAACTTCTCTTCGCTTATCACTCTCTTCTACATATTCTGCATACATGTTTTGAGTAGGTTTCTGATCTTTGCTCACAGACTGCAATCTTACCTCACTCCCTGATGATGCGAAAGTTCCACTGTGGAACTGGACCTTGAGGCCACAGGTTGATCAACTCGATTCACACAACAGAACTCTGAGTCCTGCTAATACAATCAGCAGGGAGAGAGGTAAGTAGGGCACTTATACACATTATAAAATCAGTGTTTTATCATTGCCTGTGTCTGTATATTTGTGTGTGTCTGTGTATGTCTGAGTACATGTCTGTGCTTGTGTGCATGTTGGATCTATGTAGGAAAGTGGCAGAATGGTTTGAAACACTGCTGTTCCATTTTTGGGATTCAGGTGCTCATCCAATTCAGGCTGATGGAATGAGTCTTCTCTTTATATGATTATAACAGGCAGGAATCCACAGTATGAAGCTGATTTTGATCTGGCACTCTCAAGACATATTCACTCAGCATTCACTTGAGGGGCTTTATTGTGTACCAGATACTGGTTATACTTGATATGGGTACATTTGACATTGCTTTTATATAGCCTCAGTGAAAAAATTGCTTCACTCGGCTGAACTATCCTTCCTTAACCTCAATGTTATTTTTTAAAAGAGTCTGTCTCTTGACTCAGGCATGGTGTGAGATATTAGCTTACAAACACGGTTTTCTCCACTCTAGCTTTTAAATGAATCTTAAACTACAATTTGAATATATGAAAAGTAGAAAAGTAGAAAAATGCTTAAAGCCTTTCATCTATTCATACTTCATATTTTCTGGAGCTAATGTGACTAGCACAATAGATGAACACCATAAAATATATCAGAGGCACTGACTAAAATATTCTGAATACTACATAATGTTTCTGATAACTAAATTAAAATTAATAGATTGAACATTGTTTAAAAAAGTGCTTCTATTTCCCAAACATGTATTGGAAATATCAATTTCTGTTATGTAGCTGAAGCTTAAGCATTCGTGTTTACGCCTCATCTGCAGTACAAGAAGATTTAGTGGTGTTACGGAGATTAAAATTATCATAAGGCCTTGCTTTTTGATTTTGTCTTTTGGACTGGAAAGAATTTTTGTTATCACATCACTGCCCAAATTTTGGTTATGGTAATCTACATTCTAGGACAGTAGAGGGGAACTACAGACAGAGATGTTTATTCTATTGGAAGAGACATGTCAATGCTCTCATCATCACGGCCAATGTGGAGATACTTTCCTTTGGCTGATTAGGCTTTTATGACAGATATTGACTTTCACTAACTCATAGAAGAAGCGCATTGTAGTTAAATGAATTCTAAATCCTTTGATAATGTATTTATCGAGAATTTACCAAACTCTAGGTAGGTATTCAAGAATGAGTTTTAAGAACTAGTTAGCGCAGCACTAGTTCTTAAAAAACATTTCTATCACTCATTCCAGAATTTGCTTTCATATCCACATTGTAGTGCAATACAGGATACAGTGTGCACTGTAGATATGAAAGCATGCAGAAATTGGAACATTTTATACCAAATTGGAGTCTAATAGAAATATCTTCATGCCACAAAGCGCATAAGAGTTATCAAAAATATTGCATTTTCTTCATTAAGCATAAAATGTGTGTAGTGCAGTATTAGCTAGCCAAATTTTGTAAACCTCATTGGTGTGGAAAGAGATGTCTTTGGTGCACATGGAATCAGGCAGCAATTATCGTGTCTACACATAGATATGATATATGTTATGTAAAGGATAATTAATAATGGTTCATGTTCATGCCATCGGAATAGAATCAGGTCATTCAGCCCATCGAGTCTGCTCTGCCATTCTATCATGACATCTATTTTTCCCTCTCAGCCCCATTCTCGTGCCTTCTCCCTGTAACCTTTGATACCCTTACTAATCAAGAACCAATCAATCTCTGTTTTAAAAATACTCAAGACGCAATGAGTACCACAGATTTACCAGCCTCTGGCTAAAGAAATTCCTCCTCATTTAAAGACATGTCACATGTACAATAAATGAACACTATTGACTGTATGTAACCTTGGTCTATTTATCATTTACATTAACGATCTGGATTCTGTGACTGTGTAACTTGCAGTTCTACAGCCTACATAGCACACTATTTCATAGAGTGCTGCTGATACTCATTCCAGAATACCTACTAAGAATAGATTAAATTCCTGTTTAATCCAGTCAATTGATTGTTCACTGACGAATAATTTTCAGAAAATGCATTTAAATAAGATCATTTTCATTGACGATATATTGACTTTTACCAAAAAAAAGTCTAGCTTTTGTAAAAATTTGAAAATAGATATAGCAAATACATGCACTATATTTTTGTACCACGGCAAATAAAAATATTTGCTGAATGGGCTTGGTTTGACTGCCTTTATGTTCTATAGATTTAAAAAAATAAGGGCGCATCAGATTAAATCCTTCAAAGGACTAGACAGGGTTAGAGGCTAGACAAACTGGAAATGGGGAGATGCTCCCCCTGGCTGGGATATCTCAAACAAGGGGCAGATAAATGTGATTTCACCCAGAGAGTTGTGAATCTGTGGAATTCTCTGTACAGAAGGCAATGGGGGCCAATTCACTGGATGTTTTCATAAGAGAGTTCGATTTAGCTCTTAGGGCTAATGGAATCAAGGGATATGGGGAAAAAGCTAGAGCGAGGTACTGACCAGCCATGATCATATTGAATGGCGCTGCTGGCACGAAGGGCCGAATGGCTTACTCCTGCAACTATTTTCATTGTTTCTATATTTAATATTGAGATGAGAGAAATGTCTTCATTCAGAGGGTGTTGGACATTTGGAATCCACTACCACAGATGGCTGCAGAGGTTAAGTTGCTGAATATATTTATTCTGGGAATAGATATATTTAATCTTTTTTATTCGTTCAAGGGATATGGGCTTCATAGGCAGATCCAGCTGTTAATTGCCTATCCCTATTTGACCTTGAGAAAATGGTGGTGAGCTGCCTTTGAATTGTGGGTATAAGACACAATGCTGTTGGGGAAGGAGTTCAAGAATGTTCACACATCTGTGGTGAAGGATCACTGAAATATTACCAAATCAGGATGGTGTTCAGCTTGGAGGGCTTCTGAGTGGTGGATAGACACAAATTGCTGAAGCACCTCAGCGGGACAGGCAGCATCTCTGGAGAGAAGGAATGGGTGTTGTTTTGGATCGAGACCCTTCTTCAGATGAAGATTCAGGGGAGGGGGTGACAGGGAGATATGGAAGGGTAAGGCGTGAAAACGAGAGATCAAAGGGGACGAAGTTCAATGAAAATGGAGAATAAGATCATTGTCAGCTGAGGGAAAGGTTACAATAAGGCATATAATCAGTAACATTTAATATGGAGGACAGTGCAACTAGTCAGAAAACTAGGATGGGGAAGGGATGGAGAGAGAGGGAAAGCAAGGGTTACTTGAAGTTAGAGAAGTCAATATTCACACCACTGTAAGCTGCCCAAACAAAATATGATGTGTTGTTCCTCCAATTTGCGTTGAGCCTCACTCTGACAGTGGAGGAAGCCCAGGACAGAAAGGTCAGTATGAGAATGGGAGGGGGAGTTAAAGTGTTTAGCAATCGGGAGATCACGCAGGCCTAGGCGGACTGAGCAGAGATGTTCAGCAAAATGATCGCGAGCCTGCTCTTGGTCTCACCGATATATAAGAGTTCACACCTGGAATAGTGGGTACTGTAGATGAGGTTGGAGGTTCTGAGTGGTGGTGATCCCATGCTTTTGCTGTCCTTATCCTTCCAGCTGGTAGAGGTTGTGGGTTTGGAAAATACTCTCTAAGATATCTTAGTGATTTGCAACAGTGCATCTTGTAGATGGTACAAACTGTTGCTACTATGTGTTGATGGTGGAGTGAGTGAATGGTTGTGGATAGGAGGCTTATCGTGAATGGTGGGGTGCCATGTCCTCTACGGTGTCATGTTTCCTGAGTGTTGTTGAAGCTGCACTCATCCAGACATCAAGGGTATGGAGAAAGAGTAGGAATTTAATATTAAGATTGACAATTAGCCACAATTGTACTGAATGGCAGAGCAGGCTCAAAGACCAAATGGCAAACTCCTGGTAGTTTTTTAATACATTTCCATTAACCAAGAATTACGCAGAAGTAATCCATTTTCTGCAATGGATTCTGAAAATGAGGTTACATTTAGAGTTGAGGTGTGTGGCACTATAAATAATTAGTCACAGCATATTAGTCACAGCATATTCATAGCAAAAGGAATTGAGTATAGGAGCAGGGAGGTTCTACTGCAGTTGTACAGGGTCTTGGTGAGACCACACCTGGAGTATTGCGTACAGTTTTGGTCTCCAAATCTGAGGAAGGACATTATTGCCCTAGACGGAGTGCAGAGAAGGTTCACCAGACTGATTCCTGGGATGTCAGGACTGTCTTATGAAGAAAGACTGGATAGACTTGGTTTATACTCTCTAGAATTTAGGAGATTGAGAGGGGATCTTATAGAAATTTATAAAATTCTTAAGGGGTTGGACAGGCTAGATGCAGGAAGATTGCTCCCGATGTTGGGGAAGTCCAGGACAAGGGGTCACAGCTTAAGGATAAGGGGGAAATCCTTTAAAACCGAGATGAGAAGAACTTTTTTCACACAGAGGGTGGTGAATCTCTGGAACTCTCTGCCACAGAGGGTAGTCGAGGCCAGTTCATTGGCTATATTTAAGAGGGAGTTAGATGTGGCCCTTGTGGCTAAGGGGATCAGAGGGTATGGAGAGAAGGCAGGTACGGGATACTGAGTTGGATGATCAGCCATGATCATATTGAATGGCGGTGCAGGCTCGAAGGGCCGAATGGCCTACTCCTGCACCTAATTTCTATGTTTCTATGTTTAATTCAGTCATCCTTTACTTTGTGGTCCATATATCAGGATAAAGATGGTTAAAAAAAAATAAAATAAAATGGAAGGCTTGCTAAGCAATCTACAAAAACGTCATAACAAACATTACAGTTTGGAATAAATGCAGAAAGTACTTTGGAGTCATTAAGAAACTGCAATATATTGTGGTTACTTCTGCAGAAATAAACTATTTCATGGTCAAGTAACACTGGAAGTTAGGTTGATTGTTTTGGTTAAACCGACAGGTGGTCTGGTAAGAAAACTATTGTGAACAATCGAAATGCTTAGTACTTCAACATACTAGGTGCTAGAAAATTGATGATATTATGAAGAGCTTAATCACTTAATGCAGATTTTAACTATTGATTTAATATGACCTGCCTCAGGAATATGCACAGATTGGAAAAGCTAACGTGAAGGAGAAGACTTGTTCAGTTTAGCTAATCCCTGTTGCACTCTTTGTCGAATTGAAACAAGGAAGTGATTGTCCTCTTTTAGGCAGACCTCAGAAATAAAAGATGATGAAAGCTAAACCAAGTGCTTCATTAAAACCTCAATGGCCGGTGTGGAATATAGCCACTTAAACGAGGAAAGCTCCAGTTTCATTCTCTGGTCTGTTGCTAAATACACTGGTTTTTATCAAATTCAATACTAGGTCAACACCAACAGAATTGGACTAGAAAGGTAAATAACTAGCTAAGGTTTTTATTTCTAATTGTTATTTTTGCTGAAAAGTACAGGTGAAAATATGAGCTGCTGTGACATTCCCCAATGTGAAATAGCCCAGCATTCACTCTCAATATTCATGTGGAAATAATTGCCACTTTGACAAAATGCCAGATGATTAAGTACAACTTTCCATAACCCAGCAGAATCATCAGGAAAAGGAGAAAGCAAATTTGGAGAAGCAAAAATCACCCTTATTAATAAAATACTAGACATATTGGATAACATAAAGAGATTTTCAAATGTATGAGCTACAATCCAACTTAAGGAATACATTGAAAGTTAGATCTGTGAAAATACAAGCATTAAAGATTTTCCGAGAAATCTGCAATCTATTGGTGATGGTTATTGGTGCATAAAGCAAATAAACGATGGAGTAATTCTCATCAAAGCTGGCCACAGAAGCAGCACTTGTACTAATAAGACATAATGTATTTTAAGGTCAGAAAGAAACAACCTGTTGGCAACACGTAGCATATAAATATTAGTCCAAGGTATTAGGGTCAATTTTATAATCTTAATCTCTGATATAAATTTCTGGAGAACATTTGTTTGAATTCTGGATGTTTGAGACTCTTCACCTGGGCTATGGCTGGAAAACCAGTCCATCTGAAGCTTTAATGATATTAATGTAATACCAAACAAGTAATAACATTAAAATTACCTAACTAGAACTGAAGATAATGATTATCACTGGTCAGAGATATTTTTAAAAATTGGCTCGCTCAGTACTAAAGGAAGATTGAAATAATCTGATTCTTTCAAATGATTATTGGATCGCTTTCCAATTTAACTTCAAATTAATAACATTAATTTGTACAATTTTAAATTGTAAACTCAACTGTATCTCAAATTATTTGCAGAAAAAAGACCACTACCCAGGAAGAATGCAGCACAAATTTCCCCTGAAATATAAACTTACTGATGTAGAGAGTTGGTACAATTCACTGGAACGAGTGAGGAGAGAATATTTTCTGAATGTTTATTCTGGTAATATATTGCATAGTCTGCTACCAATGACCATTCGTAAACTTAATGAAGAAACAAGGAAATACAGATGCTGGTTTACAAAAAAATACACAAGGTGCTGGAGTAACTCAGCAGGCCAGACAGCATCTCAAGAGAACATGGATAGCTGGCATTTTGGGTTGGAACCCTTCTGCAAACTCATTGTAGGGGAGGGTGGGGGTTAAGAAAGCTGGAAAAGAGGGGCAAGACTACGTCTGGCAGATACAGGGGAGGGATGCTTTTGATAGCCAGATGGTTGGGACAAAAGCCAGAGATGAAAAGACACAAGGTATAAGAAATACAAATTTGTGAATTGTGAAGCTAGAGGATGGAATTTAGGTGTGAGGGGAGGGGCAGGAAGAAATAGGTGCAAGCACAGTTGGGACATTGGGGAGGGGAAATAAAAGGGGAAGAGGGGGAGGAGGGGGGGGAGGGTAGTTACCTATACATCAGTATGGAATGGGAAGAGGAGTCAAATGGTTAGCAACCGAGAGATCTGTGGAAGGCTAGAAAGGGTTGGGATGGGAGCATGTGCCTGGCGGTTGGATCACATTGGAAGTGATAGAAATGTTGGAAGGTGATGTGTTGGATAGGGAGGCTGGTGGGGTGAAAGATGAGGACCATGGCTACCCTTTCCTTGTTCCATCTCGGAAACGGAGCAGTGAAAGCAGAACTATGGTGCACAGAGTAGACGTGGGTGAGGAGATCCATCTATGACAGTAGGGGGGAAGCCATGCTTACTAATGAAAGAGGACATTTCAGATGTCCTACAATGGAAAGCCTCACCTTGGGAGCTGATGTGGCGGAGACGGAGAAATTGACAGTAGGGGATGGTGTCTTTGCAAGAGGCAGGGTGGACGGAAGTGTAATCCAGATAATTGTGGGAGTCGCTAGGTTTGTAGTAGATGTCGATTGATAGTCTGTTCCTTGTAATGGAGACAGAGAGATCAAGAAAGGGGGGAGTGTTGTCGCAGATGGTCCAAGTGAATTTGAGGGCAATGTGGAAGTTAATGGTAAAGTTAATGAAATCAACGAGCTCTGCACGGGTGCAGGAGGCAGCCCCAATGTAGTCATCGATGTAGCAGAGAAAGAGTTGGGGAATGGTGCCAGTGGATGTTTGGAAGAAGGACTGTTCGACATAACCGACAAAAAGGTAGACATAGCTATGGCACATGTAAGTGCCCATGGCTACACTTAACTTGGTGAAAATGAGAGGAGTCACAGGAGAAGTTGTTGAAAGTGAGGACAATTCCGCTAGGTGGAGGACAGTGTTAGTAAAGGGAAATTTATTGGGTCTCTGTTCGAGGAAGAACTGGAGGATCTTGAGGCCTTTCTGGTGGGGGATGGATGTGTAAATGGACTGGACGTCCTTGGCAAAGATAAGGCAATGAGGGCCTAGAAATTAAAAGTTATTGATGAGTTGAGGGGTGTATGAGGTGTCTCAGATCAACTTAATGAATGCTTTGTAGGTTGCTTCAAAGTTCAGTGAGCAAGCAGCTGATGAACATGAGGTGAATAATTCAACAATGTTTAATCTAGCAGTGAGTTTGTTGCCAGCAGCTGCCAGATCATGAAATGGCTATCAATGAGAAAGAGGAAGACCCTTGGGTAATTATAATAAAGTTGCTCTGGTATAGGTGATATAACCTATAATGCACAACCTAAAGTCACTTAGCAAGCTTCTTAATTACTTCCAAACAAATATAAATTTGGTGATAAACAGAAGACACAAAGTACTGAAGTAACTCAATGGGTCAGGCATCCTCTGGAGAACATGTATAGGTGACGCTTTGGGTCGGGACCCTTCTTCAAACTGAGTGTGGTGGAAGGGCGGGTGGGAGAAAGATGGAAGAGAGTGGGGGACAGACAGACAGACAGACAGACAGACAGACAGACAGACAGACAGACAGACAGACAGACAGACAGACAGACAGACAGACAGACAGACAAACAGACAGAGAGGCAGAGAGGCAGAGGGTCGTTTTCAGGTTAGCTACCCGAAATTAGTGAATGCAATGTTCATACCGTTGTGTCGTTAGTTACCCAAGTGGAATATGAGGTGCTGTTCCTCCAGTTTGTGTGTGACCTCACCTTGGCAATGGAGGAGGCGCTAGATAGAAAGGTTAGTATGGGGATGGGAAGACGAGTTAAAATGGTTAGTAACCGGGAGATCCAGTAGGCCTTGGCGGACCAAACGCAAGTGTTTGGCGAAACGGTTACCTAGTATCTGCTTGGTCCTGCCAATGTAAAGAAGGCCACATCAGGAACACCGAATGCAGTAGGTGAGGTTAGAGAAGGTGTTCATGCATGTCTGTCTGACCTGAAAGGACTGCTGGGGTCATTGCATGGAGGTGAGGGAGTATGTATAGGGACAGGTATTACATCTCCTGTGGTTGCAGGGGAAAGTACCTGGTAAAGTGGTGGTTTGGGTGGGAAGGTATGAGTGAACCGAGGAGTTGCAGAGGAGCAGTCCCACTGGAGATGGGAAGATGTGACTAGTGGTGCAGTCACGTTGAAGGTGGCGGAAATACCAGTACAATCAGTCTGAAGATGCCATCTATCCATGTTTTCCAAAGTTGCATCGAAAGTGCCTAACCCACTGACTTACTCCAGCACATTGAGGAATTTTTCGTACAAACCAACATCTGGAGTTATTTACCCGAATACCTGATAATTACCCAGCTATTTATTTTGGAAAAGCTATAGAATCATTTATATTCATCTGAGAAAGCAAACTGGATAACTTAACTCCTATTCTCCAACTTCCTAAGTATTTTTCCTCTATGTGATTGTATCACTCCATCAATTGGAGAGATATAATCATCTTGAGGAGAAATCGTTGGTAAGTCCAGTAGGCAGAACAAGCAAGTAGATGAACATCAAGGGAATTCATAGCTAAATTGCTTCCATTTTGTTGGAGAACCAGTAAAGTAAATGAATACCTTTTATGTCCATGAGGGTGTACAATATTATTGCCTCATTGAGACATGGTAGGAACGACAATCTAATAACCCAGGGTATAGGCTTCCCAGACAAGACAGAAAGGGGAGTATAAGAGGTGGAGGCATTGCAGTGTTTGTCAAAGATTGCGTTACTTCAGTTTAGAGGGAGGATATCCCAGAAGGCTTCTCATATTATGTCATATCGTTAGAAATTAGAAACAAAAAGGGGGTGTTTACAGACCTCCCAACTAAACACAGGAGATGGAGGAACAGATATGCAAACAGATATCAGAGAGATGTAATAAAGGTAGGGTTTTTGTAGTTGAGAACATTTCAATTTCTCAAATGTTAACAGGACGTTGGAGAATTTAGTGTAGGGGTAGGTTCAAGTCTAGTGTAAGTTTCCATAAATAAAGATCCCATGGAAAGGAAGAAACTAGTCAGAGACCAACAAGTTTGTCAAGGGAAGATCCTGTCTCAAAAATCTGAATGAAATCTTTGAAGAGTTAACAAAGTATATCGATGTGGGCAGGGCAATGGATATGATTCACATGGATTTTAGTTTTGCGGCCAAACAGATCCAGGGAGGAAAGATGAAAAGAGTGGGGAGTAATCTGCAATTGGATAATTTGTGTTCATAGCATTGGTTGTACCCAAATGGAATATGGGATGCTATTCTTCCAGTTTGTATGTAGTCTTATGCAATGTTGAGATGAGCACTTGAATTGTTTTGGGAAAGAAGGCTATGGACTGAGTGCTGGGAGATAAGATTAATACAGACGAGTGCTCACTGGTTAATATAGACGACTTGGGCCAAATGGCCTGCTTCCATGTTGAATGATAATCTGACCGAATGGCATGGCAATACTAACTTAATGGTGGGTACACAAAAATGCTGGAGAAACTCAGCGGGTGCAGCAGCATCTATGGAGCGAAGGAAATAGGCAACGTTTCGGGCCGAAACCCTTCTTGTCACCATAGACTTCAGAACACAAAGACAAAAAATTAGTGATAGTTACAGCTAACTGAGCCTGGATTTGAAGTCTTGGTTTAATTAATCTGTAATATTCCTCACAACCTTTCAGGATTCTCATCTGTTTTTGATATGTTTATTAGCTTAAAGACTTCATCCAACCTTCTCATTGTATATATCTGCTATAGTATTTTCCTACAACTTAGTCTTCAATCATTTTATAAACTTATTTAATATTAATATAGCCTTTTATCCTTGAATGCATTTTATTTATTTATAACTGAAAATTGCAATACTAATATACATTACTGTGGGAGGCCATTGTATGTTTTGTTATACTTTGATAGTGTGTATCATGTGTTATTGCTCATTGTATTATTATTGTATATTATTTTTGCAGATTATGTTATTATGCTTTCTGTTGAGTTATATTACCGGTATATACATTGTACTAATTGTCACATGCTTGTATTTATATAATCTTAGGGTCAAGGATCACTTGTTTCATTCTGGTTCTATAGGAACTAGGGTGGAAATTAGGCCAATGTGGGATCTGCTGACAATAGGTGGAGCTGGAGATACTTAATGGGGAGGGTGAGCGGGCAGCTTGGCAGGTGCTCTGTTCCTTCCACCGCTTCACTTGGTTTCTGTGTGCTCCCGACAAGAGAGTCAAGGATTCAGATTCAATTTAATTTAGGATCTCAGCACACTCCTGAGTGCTTTACTATTTCGAGCAGTCGCGGGCCAGAGATTTTTATAAGTAAGAATGTTATATTAAGGAGGCTTTGAGAACATCCTTGAAGTGGTTTCTCTGTCTACATGGCAATCTCTAAAACTGATTAAGCTCAGAGTAGAGTGCTTGTTGCAGAGTCTGCTGTCAGGCTAGGAAGTGGTTATGGTGAGTGGTAAAATCCAGGGACAGGTGACGGAAATGTGCTACCGATCAGCAAAATAGTGTGGGTGAGCGATTGATCTGAGCAGTCAAAGGGCCTCGTTCCACACAGTCTTACTATTCGTTCCCTTATCCTGCCAATGAATTTGGGTGATTTTGGGTGGTACCTCACCAGTGCACCAATGTGCCAGCTACAGGTAATTCATGTACTGTTATTTGAGAAATTTTGTTCAAAGAATAAATCATTTGAAATTACAGGAGAGTGGATTTTTTTTACAAATGAAATATTGCCACATTCCCTCCGCAACTCTCTGGTTAACGCATCCTTTCCCACCCAAACCATCCCCTCCGCAGGTACCTGCCTCTGCAACCACAAAAGATGTAACACCTGTCCCTATACCTCCTCCCTCGACTCTGTCCAGTTCCCCGACAGTCCTTACAGGCAGAGGTTCACTTGCACCTCCTCCAACCTCAACTACTATATCCGTTGTTTAAGATGTGGACTCTTATACATCGGCAAGACAAAACGTAGACTGGGCAATCATTTCGCTGAACATCTTCGCTCAATCAGCCTGGACCTACCTGATCTCCCAGTTGCTAATTCTCCTTACCATTCCCACACTGACCTTTCTGTCCTAGGTCTCCTCCATTGTCATAGTGAGGCTGAAAGCAAATTGGAGGAACAGCATCTCATATTTTGCTTGGGCAGCTTATAGCCCAGTGGTATTAATTTGATTTCTCTAACTTCAAGTAACCCCGACATTCCCTTTCTCTCCATCCCTCCCCCACCCAAGTCGCACCAGCTTCTCATTTTCACCCAAGAAAAAACTAACTATGGTCTGTTACCTTTATCATTGTTACTTTTTGCATATCTTTCATTCATTGTTCTATATCTCACTATATCATCGTCTATATCTCTTGTTTCCCTTTCCCTTGACTTTCAGTCTGATGGGTCTCGACCCGAAACGTCACCCATTCCTTCTCTCCAGAGATGCTGCCTGTCCCGCTGAATTACTCCAGCTTTTTGTGTCATTCTTTGGTTTAAACCAGCATCTGCAGTTCCTTCCTACACAGTCAGCTTCCATGTGGCATTTCTGTCCAAATTTCTCCTTTTTTCTCCTGACGCTACAGACTTTCACTAGGTTACAGTCTAACAAACATCATCACTCTCTAGATGGCGGTGCAGGCTCGAAGGGGCCGAATGGCCTACTCCTGCACCTAATTTCTATGTTTCTATGTTTCTATCACCTTTAGCAAATAATACTCTTTACCTGTGGTTGGGCAATGAGCTCTAACAGAATTAGGACTCTAGTTTGACAGCAATTATATCACCTCAATACATATTCTAACCTAAATCTTCATATATCTAATATTTACATATTACCAGAGGAGAACAGGGTGGCACAGCGGTGCAGCTGGTAGACCTACCGCCTCACAGCTCCAGAGACCCAGGTTCGATCCTAACTTTGGATGCTGTCTATGTGAAATTTGTACATTCTCCCTTTTTCACCAGGTGCTCCGGTTTCCTCCCACATCCCAAGACTTGCAGGTTTGTAGGTTTAAGAAGGAACTGTAGATGCTGGAAAATCGAAAGTACACAAAAATGCTGGGGAAACTCAGCGGGTGCAGCAGCATCTATGGAGCGAAGGAAATAGGCAACGTTTCGGGACGAAACCCTTCTTCAGACTAATTGGCCCCTGTAAATTGCCCCTAGGACATAAGGCTGAGAAAGTGGAATGACATAGAATTAACGTGAATGAATGATCGATGATCTGCATGAACTCGACGGGTTGAAGGGCCTGTTTCCATTCTCTATCTTTAAACTGACCTAAACATTTTGCAAACATGATTTTTTGCTTACTTAATTATCCTGAGTTCAGACAATTTACATTAGGTGTGAAATGCTTTGGGAACACTGGTCCTGATCAAGGGCATCATCAGCAGTAGTATGACTGGTAGAAACACTGCCTCACAAACTCTCGTGATCTGTGTCAATCCTGATGTCTAATACTGTCTGTGCAGTTTGCACATTCTCCCTGTGATTATGTGGGTTTCCTCTGAGTGCTTTAACTTAATTCCAAAGATGTGGGGATGAGTAGGTTAATTGGTCACTGTAAATCCCCCCAATATGCATGCATGTGGTAAAATCTGGGGGGAGTTGACAGCAATGTGGAGAGAATAAATGTAGATTTTACTGGATTAGTACAAATGGGTGCTTGATGGTTGGCATTGATTTGATGCATTCAAGACCTTACTTGTCTAATGACTCTAAGACTACAACAATGATTTGTGCAGGTGTCAGGGGTTATGGGGAGAAGGCAGGAAAATGGGGTTGAGAGAGAAAGATACAGTAGATCAGCCATGATTGAAATGCATTGATGGGGCAAATGGCCTAATTCTGCTCCTATGACTTATGAACACGAACAATTATGAAATGGCAGGAAAGTGAGATATATCAGAATGTCAATGAGAGACTGTTGGAAAGCTTGAGACAGAGTTTGGCCAGCATGGCATAGCGGGCGAGTAGTAAATAAAATCAAGGAATAGATAGACTAAAGGAAAGAGAATTATAAATACCATGCTACTGGAAATAATATTTGGAAACATATTTCGGTACACTATCACACTGAAAATGTCATCTATTATTGGTCTGGACTGTGAGGTAATTCAGCCTGCCTTTTTCTTAACACATGCTTGGGATGGATGAATGCAGGTGGGATTTCATACGGAACAGAGGCAGGTGAGAGGTTAGAAGTCGGTATGGAGGGTGGTGAGAGAAAGTTTAGAGGATAGACAGGAGAAAGGAGGAGAGTGAGGAAGGAAGGTTGATTTAAACTGCATGTATTTTAATGCAAGAGGCCTGGCGGGTAAGGCAGATGAGCTTCGGGCATGGATAGGTAAGTGCGACTGGGATGTTGTAGCCATTACTGAAACCTGGTAAAGAGAGGGGCAGGACTGGCAGCTCAATGTTCTAGGATACAGGTGCTTTTGAAGAGACAGGGGTGAGGGGAAAACTGGAGGGGGGGCGGCTTGCGTTATTGGTTACGGAGGACATCATGGCAGTGGTGAGAGGTGACATTACAGACGATTTGTCTATTGAGGCTATATGGGTGGAGCTGAGGAACAAGAAAGGGATGATCACCTTGTTGGGGATGTACTACAGACCCCCAAATAGTCAACAGGAATTAGAAGAACAGATATGCTAGGAGATTGCTGACAGCTGCAGATCAAATTAGCTTGGTGTAGTAGGAGATTTTAACTTTCCCAATTTTGACTGGGAAAATCATAGTGTGAAAGGTTTAGATGGGGTGCAATTTCTCAAAAGTGTTCAGGAGAGTTTTCTCCAGCAATATGTAAAGGCCCCCACACGTGAGAGGGCAACACTTGATCTAGTCTTGGGAAATTGGGAAGGGCAAGTGAATAATTATTCGGGAAGATGCATTTTAGGATCATTGATCATTGTTCAATTAGGTTTAAGATAATTGTGGATAGGGACAGAGAGGGCCCACATGTTAAAATGCTCAATTGGGGTAACTTTGACGGTATGAGAGAAGGTCTCACTCAAGTTGATTAAAGCAGGTTATTTGAGGGGAAATAGACCAGCCAAGTGGTGGGGGGGAGGGAGGGAGGGAGAGAGGGAGGGAGAGAGGGAGAGAGGGAGAGAGGGAGAGAGGGAGAGAGGGAGAGAGGGAGAGAGGGAGAGAGGGAGAGAGGGGGAGAGGGGGAGAGGGGGAGAGGGGGAGAGGGGGAGAGGGGGAGAGGGGGAGAGGGGGAGAGAGAGAGAGAGGGTCGGTCGGTCGGTCGGTCGGTCGGTCGGTCACAAGGACCACAATGAGTATTTCTCCTCGGTATTTACCAAGGAGAAAGACAGGAGGATGGAGGAATTTGGGGCAGTCAATGGCAGTGTCTTGAGAGCAGTCAATGTTACGGTCAAAGAGATATTGAAGATCCTATCATGTATGAAGATAGACAAATCTCCAGGGCCTGATCAGATATATTCAAGGACATTGTGGGAAACCAGAGAGAAAATTGCAGGAGCCCTGGTTGAAATTTATGAGTCATCTTTATATACAGGAGAGGTGCCAGAAGACTGGAGGGTGGCAAATGTTGTGCCTCTATTTAAGAAGGGCTGTAGATAAAATGCTGGGAACTATAGGCCAGTGATCTTAACATCTGTAGTTGGAAACTTACGAGAGAGCATTCTGAGGGATAGGATATACATGCATTTAGATGGATAAGGGCTGATTTAGTTTTTTGAAGACGTGACCAAAAAGGTCAATGAGGGCAGAGCTGCAGATGTTGTATATATGGACCAGCAAGGCATTCAACAAGATTCTGCATGATAGGCTGCTCTGGAAGGTTAGATCAAAGGTTTCAAAGGTATTTTATTATCACATGTACCAATTAAGGTGCAGTGATATGCGAATTACCATACAGCCATATGCAAAAAAAAGCATGGGATCCAAGGAGAGATAGCTGACTGGATAGAAAATTGGCTTTCTGGAAGGAAGCAGGGGGTGATGATGGACGGTTACTTCTCGGACTGGAGGCCTGTGACTAGTTGTGTGCCTCAGGGTTCAGGCTCGTTACTGTTTGTCATCTATATTAATGATTTGGATGAGAACATACTTGGCAAGATTAGCAAGTTTGCTGATGATACAAAAGTGGGTGATTTTACATATAGTGAAGATGACTGTGAGAAATTGCAGCAGGGTCGATCGATTGGCCAGGTGGGCTGAGGAATAGTTGATGGAATTTAATACAGAGGTGTTGCATTTTGGGAAGTCTAACATGGGCAGGACCTACAGTAGGACTCTGGGGAGTGTTGTCGAGCAGAGGGATTTAGGAGTTTAGGTGCACAGTTCCCTGAAGGTAGATCGGGTGGTCAAAAAGGCTTTTGGCACATTGGACTTAATCAGTCAGAGTATTGAGTATAGAAGTTGGGAGGTCATGCTGCAGTTGTATAAGACGTTGGTAAGGCCATATTTAAAGTATTGTGTTAAGTTCTGGGCACCATGTTAGAATCATAGAGTAATACAGTGTGGAAACAGACCCTTTGGCCCAACTTGCCCACACCGGCCAACAATGTCCCAGGTACACTAGTTCCACTTGCCCGCGCTTGGTCCATATCCCTCCAATCCGGTACTATCCATGTACCTGTCTAACCGTTTCTTAAATGATAGGATAGTCCCAGCCTCCACTACCTCCTTTGGCAGCTTGTTCCATACACCCATCACCCTTTGTGTGAAAAGGTTACCCCTTGGATTCCTATTAAATCTTTTCCCCTTCACCTTGAGCCCAGTTCCTCTGTTCCTCGATTCCCTTACTCCGGGGAAGAGACTCTGTGTATCTACCCGATCTATTCCTATCATGATTTTGTACACCTCTATAAGATTACCCCTCCTCCTCCTGTGCTCCAATAAATAGAGACCCAGCCTACTCAAACTCTCCCTATAGCTCACACCCTCTAGTCCTGGCAACATCCTCATAAATCTTTTCTGAACCCTTTCAAGCTTGACAATATCTTTCCTATAACATGGTACCCAGAACTGAACACAATATTCTAAATGCGGTTGCACCAACGCCTTATACAACTGCACCATGACCTCCCAATTTTTATACCCAATACTCTGACTGATGAAGGCCAAAGTGCCAATAGCCTTTTTGACCTCCTTATCTACCAGCAACTCGACCTTCAAGGAACCATGCACCTGTGCTCCTAGATCCCTCTGCTCTACAACACTACTCAGAGGCCTACCATTTACTGTTTAGGTCCTGCCCTTGTTAGACGTCGCAAAATGCAACACCTCACACTTCTCTTTTATATTAAATTCCATCAACCATTCCTCAGACCACCTGGCCAATCGATCCAGATCCTGCTGAAATCTTTCACAACCATCTTGATTATCTGCAAAATCACTCATTTTTGTATTATCAGCAAACTTACTAATCTTGCCCTGTATGTTCTCATACAAATCATTGATCACTGTATCACTCTATGACATTGATGTAGATGACAAAAAGTGATGGGTCCAGCACTGAACCCTGAGGCACACCACTAGTCCCAAGCCTCCAGTCCGAGAAGCAATCTTCCACCATCACCCTCTGCTTCCTTCCATGGAGCCAATTTGCTATCCTTTCTGCGATCTCTCCTTGGATCCCATGCGATCTCATCTTCCAGAGCAGCCTACCTTGCGGAAATGTTGAATGCCTTACTGAAATCCATGTGCACAAACATCTACAGCTCTGTCCTCATCGACCTATTGGGTCACGTCTTCAAAAAAATCAGTCAGATTTGTGAGACACAGCCTCCCACGTACAAAACCATGCTGACTATCCCTAATCAACCCTTGCCCATCCAAATGCCTGTTTAACCTATCCCTCAGAATACTCTCTAGTAACTTTCCAACTACAGATGTTAAGCTCACTGGCCTATAGTTCCCAGCATTTTCCCTGCAGCCCTCTTGAAAAGAGGCACAACATTTGCCACCCTCCAGTCTTCCGGCACCTCTCCTGTATTTAAGGACGACTCGTAAATTTCAAACAGGGCTCCCGTAATTTCCTCTCTAGTTTCCCGCAATGTCCTCGGACATATCTGATCAGGGAAATTTCAGGAAAGATGTTGTTAAGATGGAATGCGTACAGAGAAGATTAACAAGGATGTTGCCAGGACTAGAGGGTCTGAGCTATAGGGAGAGGTTGAGTAAGCGTGAATTCTATTCCTTGGATCGCAGAAAGATGAGTGGTGATCTTATAGAGATGTGTAAAATCATGAGAGGAATAGATTGGGTACTTTTGCCCAGAGGAGGTGAATCAAGGGCCAGAGGATAAATGTTTAAGGTGAAGTGGAAAAGATTTAATAGGAATCTGAGGGGTAACTTTTTCACACAAAGGGTGGTGGGTATATTAAACAAGCTGCCAGAGGTGATCGTTGTGGCTGAGACTGTCCCAACATTTAAGAAACAGTTGTACAGGTACATGGATAGGACAAATTTGGAGAGATATGGACCAAACGCAGGCAGGTGGGACTAGTATAGCTGGGACATGTTTCCAGTGTGGGCAAGTTGGGACGAAGGGCCTGTTTCCATGCTGTATCAATCTATGACTATGTTTCTTGACTGCCAAGTGACTGGAGATGTTAAAAGTCACGAGGAAGATGAATGATACAATAGGTTACAAATTGTTAACTTTCTGATCGTACATATTTTTCCGGCATCTTGTGTTGGGGATCAGAGCATATCCTTTAATCTATTGTCATACAAAATAAGGTACTTTAAACACACTCAAGATTAGGTTTAGTGATCTTTTAAGGTTAGGCTTTCAAATATGAACCACTGGTAACATTTCACTGATATTTCAAGGAAACAGAAGTCACAAAAATTGATGCAATTACTGTAATAATATTACACTGTATAGGATTATGGATTGCTCTTTAAAAAAGGAATTGTGCCATTTATATTCTGGCTCCTATACAAATAATGATTTGCAAAATAGGTCCTTTAAAACAAACGTAAACATGAAATTAGGCAGCACTGTTGCACAACCGGTTGAGCTGCTGATTCACAGCTCCAATGACCCAGTCCAGAGACAAACAATGGCCTGCTTCCTTTTTAATCTTTACATCTTTGCATATCTTTCATTCATTTGTTCTATATCTCTCTCTATATCACCGTCTATATCTATCATTTCCCTTTCCCCTGACTCTTTCTGAAGAAGGGTCGCAAATTGAAATGTCACCTATTCCTTTTCTCCTGAGATGCTGTCTGACCCACTGAGTTACTCCAGTTTTTTGTGTTCAAGCCTGACCTTGGGTATAGTCTATGTGGATTTAACACATTCTCCCTGCATGGGTTTCTTTTGGGTATTCCGATTTCCTCCCACATGCTAAAGGTGTGCAGGTTACTAGTTAATTAGCCACTGTAAATTGTCCCAGGTGTGTGTATGTGAGTAATAAAAGCTGTGATGAGTTGATGGGGATGTATGGGGAGAATAAAAATGGGATCAGTACCGGAATAAAGCACAAGAGTCACAGATGGTCAGCTCAAACTTGTTGGGCTGAAGAGCCTACCTCTATATCCATGATTCTAAGTAACTTGGCTTGGCCCAGTTTCTGCAATTTAAAATGTTATTAATTTGATCAGCATTTCACAAATATTATTGTCTCCATCTCTCCCTGGCAATGTCTCTATCAGCCTTTATTAAGGACGTATCAAGAGCACGAGAAAATAGGTGCAGGAGTTAGTCACCAAGCCCCTCAAGTCTGCCCTTCCGTTTAATATAATCACGGGTGACCTATGATGACCTCAAATCCTCTTCTGCGCACGATGCTCGTAACCCTCGATTCCCGTATCTTTTGAATATTTACCTATCTCCACCTAATGTCCTGTCCATTTATTTCTCAGAAAGAGCCCATCGCTTCTCCATTCGCCATGCTTTCTGAATGGCGAAGGTGGAATACATTTATGAGCATGTGAAAGTATTTCTTGCTATTTTTAACCAAATGAAAGTTGATCTTAGGTTGCAAAGGAATGTGATATATTCAGGAGTGACTAAATCGATTGACCTCCAGCTTGTATTTTGTTAGCTCAGATTGCAATGGCTCAGAGCATCTGTCATATGAGCTCACCTTCCATGATATCTGATCTTTGAGCACAATCCGTTGAAATGTTCACACTCTATTTTTATTGCATTACATGCATTGACCACATAAATCCAGCTTAGTCCTAGCCATTCTCAGACCACCCTAAGTTTTTCCATTCAGAAACATGACACATGCTTGAAACAAATATTCTTACGTACCTACCTGTGACATAGGTACCTTTAAATATCAATGTTTTAATGACAAACAAAACTTTATCAGCAAGTTCTTAACTACTGATTCGTAGAGTGCATTCCATTATCGATGAAGGTGAATGTGTAATGGCTAGTGACGAATGACAAAAACAGGAAAGAACACTAACCTTAACACTACACAGATGCAGCAGCATAATGACTCACTAACTGCAAGCACATCAAATCCTGGGAAAAGGTTAATGAAATTACTTAGCATTGATTCCTTAGCACAAATAGTAGTTATTACATTTATGATCATAATTCAAGCAAAATTGCTTTCAGATTTGTAGTTTATAAAACACATTTACGATGAATGAACAATAAAAAATTAAGCTTCCAGATTTTACACTGCCATTACATTTTTCATTAAAATATCATTCAGTCTATTCCTGCAGGTGCTGAAAATTATATAATTGAGTAACACTTCTTGTGCATCTAGACTCACCAAAATGTTTCATCATACATATCAAATAAAAATATTGTGCTGTGAATTATAACATGTTTATTCAATGGCCCATCGGGATGCAGGAGGCCCTCAGGGCAGTGACCCATTATCAAGCTCCTAACCTTCCCTCCATTGTAAATTGTTGCAGTAGAGATATTTGCTCATGACTACACAATGTTCAATTCCATGTACAATTTCTCAATTAGTCAAACTAGCTGTGCAACAGATGCAATAAGGTCAGGGCATTATTTAAATATGGCCAATAAGCAGTGTGTAATTATTCTACTGAACTTGTTTGGCTTTGATCACTTCAAACAATTGAAAGTCTAACAGTCTCTTTCTGGCATTCAAGACATTGCCATCTGTGAATCTCCTACCATCAACCTCCTGTGAGAACATAAGAAATAGAAGAAGTAAGCCATACAGTATGTCCTTCTGGACTGGCTCTGCCAGTAGGCAATATTATGACAAATCTTTCACCACAGTGAAACTTTCCTGCACTGACCTCATATCCCTTGATAAGTAAAAATATATCTATTTTTTAAATATACTTTGCACTTTAGCTTTCGCATAACTGTTGGGTGGGGAATTCAAAGGTTTCACTGCCTACTTGGTGAAGGAATTTCTTCCCTTCTTCATACAATAATTGACCCCTCATTTTGCGACTGGGCAGTTCAAAATTGATCAGATACTAGTCCAGCTGCATAAATACCACATCTGTATGAACAGATGAAAGGCTGTTTCTGCAGGAATTGACCCATCTACTGATGCAGAATCCAGATCAAACTAGATTGTTTGATGGGCACTCAACTTAAACATATCTTCCATATCCAGTACACCATAGTTTTAGTGTACAAAATCTATCCAATGAACCACGTCAACACTCTTCTCAAAATAACACCACCCAAATTGATAATGTCCACTGCCTAGCAGGATATTGCTAATGGATGCAAAGATGTGTCACCAGCTAGTTCTCCTTCAAGTTACACACCACCCTAAAAGGAAATATAAAGACAACCTTCCTTTGTGGCTTGTGACAGTGCTGTGAAGTAGGTTCATCATGTAGACTGCAGCCGTTCCAGAAGGCTTTTCACCATCATTTTCTTAAGGGTAAACAACATTGGGCAAAAAATGCTTGCCTTGCTAGTATTTTGCACATCCCATATATAAAAAAAATTAAATGGCTGCAATAAGCAGAACTACCTCTGAAGAGGTTATCAGATTAAACTTAACTAAGAGTACTGGCTCTTATTAATTGCACAAAACATCTAAATTATTGTCTAAGGTGCTGATTTTGCTTTTGTTTTTGAAGGATTGCTGAGTCGTAATCTTTTTTTTGTTCTGCTCAAATGGTAAGGAATGAAAAGTCTTCATTTCCACTGATTACCCTACGGATTTCCTATTGCACAGCTAAAAATCTGAACATGAAAAATAAAATTCTCTGTTTATAAAAATTATACCTGAGGTCAGTTTCATTGCTCTTTTTATTTGAAAAGGTACTTTTAAGTAGAATTTCACATGATATTCCAACCACTTTCCTGACTGCCCGGTGAAATGCTTCTGGATAGAATTTAGACGAACTGATGATACAATGTAGGCGCTTTTTTCCAAGTTGAGAAGGCTTACGACTTAGAGGGTGACACACGTGCAGTGGTGTTTCCCTGCACCTACTGCCCTTGCAGTGTGATCCCACCAGCTCTCTACTCTGTGCTGGACCACTTGGACAACAGGAACACGTCCATCAGGCTGTTGATCATTAACGACAGCACATTGTTCAACATCATTATCCCTTCGAAACTCATTATCAAAATCAGTGATAGACATAAAATGCTGGAGTAACTCAGCGGGTCAGGCAGCATCTCTGGAGAAAAGGAATAGGTGACATTTTGGGTCGAGACCCATCTTTAGATTGAGAGTCAAGGGAGTGGGAAACTAGAGGTATGAAAAGGTTCAGAACAAATCAAGCCAGCACCGATGACCAATGAAAGATGAAGCCAATAATGGTCCATTGTTGGCTGCGGTAGAGGTGATAACAAAGGGATATATGGGTGCAAACAGTGGAACTAGCAGGATGACTAGGGTGGGGGAGGGGTGAAGAGAGGGGGGAAATTAGAAATGTTACTTGAAATTAGAGAAATCAATATTCATGTTGATGGGTTGTAAGCTGCCCAAGCGATATATAAGGCGCTGTTCCTCCAATTTGCGTATACCTCACTCTGACAGTGGAGGAGGCCCAGGACAGAAAGGTCAGTGTGGGAATCGGAGGGGGAGTTAAAATGTTTGGCAACCGGGGGATCGAGTAGGCAAAGGCGGACTGAGCATAGGTGTTCAGTGAAATGATCACCCAGGGAATCAGGAAATGGGTTTCTCGTCCTCCCCATGTAATTAGATTTTTGACTTCCTCATTGGCAGACTTCATTATTTTAGACCAAATTATTTTAAAATAATTTAAAATTCCTTTGAGGAGAAAATGTCATAATGGACCAGAAAAAAAAGAAAAACAGAATGATGGAGGTGGAAATGATTCATGTTAATTATTCCAATTTCACATCTGGAATGATACAAAATGTTTCAAAGAGACGTGGAATTAATAGGATACACCCATGAGAAGCAAATTATAAAACAAACATATCAGTCTGAGGTAGACACAAAATACTGTAGTAACTCAGCGGGACAGGCAGCATCTCTGAAGAGAAGGAATGGGCGACGTTTCGGGTGGAGACCCTTCTTCAGACTGATGTCAGGGGAGTGGGCGGGACAAAGACAGAATGTAGTCGGAGACAGTAAGATTGGTAGAACAGGGAAGGGGAGGGGATAGAGAGTGAAAGCAAGGACTATTTGAAGTTATAGAAGTCAATGTTCATACTGCTGGGGGTATGCATCAGCCTGGGGAATGAGGCACAATTTCACAAGGCCAGGTGCTGAGTTTTTCTCCTCCCCGCTTTCTGAATTAAGGATCAAAGTCTCTTCAGGGTGGGCTCTTCAGGTGATCTGCTACTAGGAGAAGGAAATTCACTGCTGGTGTGAGGCACCAGCTGTGGCTGCTGAAAGACGGCCACACACAGTGTAGAGACGAACCCAACTTTGTGAGCAGTTAATTCCATTTTTCGGCTCCTCCGAGCTGTGGCTGTAAAATATTGTGAAGCTAGAGGAGAATTATGGGAACCCAATGCTAGTTTAACCCTTTCAACAACATAATTCAACAGCCCTTCTGTTATTGCTCCAAAACTCACCCCATCTGTGGTGTTCCTGGGGCACCAGCCGTGTGTGGAAGACAACAGAACTGGTGAGGTTTCCGGGCAGTAGCACCCTATACACAGCAAGCAACGACATCAAATGAGGTCAGCAGGTTTTGTGTGTGATAATTAGCAGAAATGAAGGGCGATGGGCTGTCCTGTCCAACTTTCTGCCTGATTTTGGATGGCACAGCATGAAATAATCCACTCCTGTGTATTAGGGAATATATCAGAGATCTGCACTAGTGATGGAAAATATAATAGAGTCATAGAGAGACTTGGCACTGAAACAGGCCTCCAAGATTGCAGACTGCACAAAAATTGGTGAATTTGTGGACAGTGAAGAAGGTGGGATATAGATTGGTTACAGTTATAGATGGAGAAATGGCTGATTAAATTTAATCCAAGCTAGTATGGGGTGATACAGTTTGTGAGGTTGAATGCAAGAAGAAAGTATACCGTTAATGGCAAGACCCTTAACAGCATTGATGCACAGAAATATCTTGGGATCCAGTCCATAGCTCCTTGAAAGTGGCAAAAGAAAGTAGATATGTGATAAAGAAGGCATATGGTATGCTTGCCTACTTTGGTAGGAGCATGGAGTACAAATCAGGAAGTCATGATGCAGCTCTAAAAAACTTAGCTTAGGCCGCATCTGGAGTATTGGCGTCAGCATATGGCGACAGCATTATAGTCATTTATTCAACTGTGTCCAAGGTGATTTGTATAGGGTGGACAATATTGAGAGTAATGATTCAATTGTGATTATGTCACATAAGGTGTATCAAGCCATGAACAGGCTGTCCAATAACAAAGCAGGTGGCTTAGATTATATTTCTGCTGAACATCTTAAGTATGCGAGCCTGTTCATGGCATGATACACCTTATGTGACATAATCACCATTGAATCATTACTCTCAATATTGTCACCCTATACAAACTTACAAAATTATTAAGGGGTTGGACAGGCTAGATGCAGGAAGATTGTTCCCGATGTTGGGGAAGTCCAGGACAAGGGGTCACAGTTTAAGGATAAGGGGGAAATCCTTTAGGACCGAGATGAGTGGTGAATCTCTGGAATTCTCTGCCACAGAAGGTAGTTGAGGCCAGTTCATTGGCTATATTTAAGAGGGAGTTAGATGTGGCCCTGGTGGCTAATGGGATCAGGCGGTATGGAGAGAAGGCAGGTACAGGATACTGAGTTGGATGATCAGCCATGATCATATTGAATGGTGGTGCAGGCTCGAAGGGCCGAATGGCCTACTCCTGCACCTATTTTCTATGTTTCTATGTACTATAATGCTGTCGCCATATGCTGACGCCAATATTCCAGATGCGAGTATGAGGATAGCTCCTCTCCTTGCTATTTGTTTTACTGGCTTTTATGATTCATGGCTTGTTACCAGACTCAATGTGGTCTGTTTTGCTAGTGCCGGTCATTAAGGACAAAGCTGGTAAAGTAGACAGCCTAAATAATTATAGGCCCATAGCTTTGGCCAGTATACTGTCAAGAATCCTAGAAAGAATTCTGCTGGATAGATTAAATTAGTTTGTTAACTCCACAGATAACCAGTTTGGTTTTAAAGCTAAACATGGCACTGACCTGTATATATGCCCTAAAGGAGATTGCAAACAAATATTGAGGTAAAAACTCATCAATTCTTATGTGCTTTATTGCTGCTTCCAAAGCCTTTGATCATGTTAATCACAGAAAGCTGTTTGTTAAATTGAGTAAAAGAGGGGTGCCTAAATACATTGTGAGAATTCTGGCTTACTGGTATGCCCACCAGACTATGCAAATAAAATGGGGCAATAGGGTCTCAGCCCCATTTGGGGTTAGCAATGGTGTCAGACAAGGGAGGATTTTATCCCCAGTCCTTTTTAATCTTTATATTGATGATCTGTCCAAGCAATTGAAAGCCTGTAATATTGGGTGCATGATTGGTAATATTTTAGTGAGCCATATTATGTATGCATATGATCTTGTGGTCTTTAGACTCCAGCAGCACCTTACTATATGTTCTGTGTATAGTGTGGAACATTATATCAAATATAATGCTGGTAAGAGTGCTGTTATGATCTGTAGAACCAAAGAGGATAAATGTCTAAAATGTCCTGATTTTAAATTGTCTGACAATTGTCTGTAATAAGGTAAAATATATTGGACATTTTATTACAGAACAAATGACTGATAATGAGGATATTTATAGGCAATGCCATATGCTGTATGTACAAGCGAATATTATCGTACGCAAGTTTGGTGCCTGTACAGATGAAGATGTCTCTGTTCAGAACATATTGTACACCACTCTGTACTGCGCACCTGTGGTCAAACTACAGAAAATTCTAGTCTATAATTCCCTGTTTTCTCTCACCTGCCTTTCTTAAACAGTGGGATAACATTAGCTACCCTCCAATCCACAGGAACTGATCCTGAATCTATAGAACATTGTAAATTGATCACCAATACGTCCACGATTTCTAGAGCCACTTCCTTAAGTACCCTGGGATGCAGACCATCTGGCCCTGGGGATTTATCAGCCTTCAGTTCCATCAGTCTACCCAACACCATTTCCTGCCTAATGTGAATCTCCTTCAGTTCCTCCGCCACCCTAGATCCTCTGACCAATCGTACATCAGGGAGATTGTTTGTGTCCTCCTTAGTGAAGACGGATCCAAAGTACCTGTTCAACCCATCTGCCGTTTCCTTGTTCCCCATAATAAATTCACCCTTTTCAGTTTTCAAGGGTCCAACTAGTTTTTTTCCCTTCACATACCTGAGAAGCTTTTACTGTCCTCCTTTATATTCTCGGCTAGCTTACCTTCATACCTCATCTTTTCTCCCCGTATTGCCTTTTTAGTTATCTTCTGGGCCGAAGGGTCTGTTTTGACTCCATAATGCTGTATTTTCACAACTATGACTTTAAGATCATGGCTGATCTTCGACTTCAGCATCACTTCTCCTACTAGCCCCACATTTCTTGATTCCCCTAATATATGAAAATCTCTATATAGCTGCCTTGAATATAATTTATCACTGAGATTCCACAGTCCTTTTGGTAGAAGTGAATTCATTTTTTCCTCATGGTTGCCTTAAATAGCCCACCCCTTATTTTAAGATTGTATTTTGACCTAAATGTAGAGATTCAACCATTCATTATCTTTGCAGATCACCTCAATATTTTTTCTCAAATTTAATTAATTTGTCTCTTCAACTCATTTAAATTGTCCTCTTGTATTTTATTAAAAGGTTCCTTTGAATTTTCTCACACATCTTTAAGGGTCGACGGATAATAATTCAGATATCTCATAACTGAGAATTCTTTAAAGAATGAATGGAGAGAAGAGATAAGGTGATGGGGGCATGGAACAAGCTGTCAGAGGAGATAGTTGAGGCTGGGACTACCGCAACATTTAAGAAACAGTTAGATAGGAACATGGATAGGACAGGTTTGGAGGGGTACAGGCCAAATGCAGGCAGGTAGGATTAGTGTAGTTGGGATGTGTTGGGCAAGTTGAGCCGAACGGCCTGTTTCCAAACTATATCAATACAATACAATACAATACAATATTTATTACATGTCATTTGAACATCAATGAGGCTCAAACGAAACACCGTTTCCACAGCCATACAAACAAAGACACACACTACAATTTCCTACAAGACACACACACAATTCAATTTACAGAAACACCCATCACAGTGAACCTCCTCCTCACTGTGATGGGAGGCAAAGTCTTTTCTCTCCCCTGTTCTCCATTTTTTCCCCGATGTCGAAGCCCCAGGCGGGCGATCATAAGTCCCACGGCCATTTTAGGCCGCGCCGTGTGATGTACGGCCCCGCTCCCGGTCTAAATGTCACAAAGTTGGAGCCCCCAGCGGGAGCTGGAATGTCCTAAACATTATCACTCTATGCTTCTATAGCAGCAATGCATTAAGGAATGACCTAACCAGTGTTTTACCAGACCTTTGATCAAGTAGACCTCTGTAAAATCCAGACAAAACTCAAGTAATTAACAGCAAAGAACGATTTGAGCAGAAAGCTCAATCGTCAGAAATTGCTTCACATACAGAAATCAGAGATTAGGAGGAAAGAGTATCAGTTTGGAGGGAGGAGATCCAAAAGATTCAATGCCTTTGATATTAATAATTTACATGAAACATTTGGACTTCAAGAAATTCAGCATCACAATCTGCAGGCAATAACAAACCCAAGATTCCAGCTGATACTTAATAAGGATTTTGCAGAATGGAGGAATTCAAATGAAAATTGTGGAATTTATTGCCACAGAAAGCTGTGGGGGCTGTCAACTGATATTTTTAAGGTGGAGTTTGATAGGTTCTTGATTAGGAAGGGTGTCATGGGTTATGAGGAAAAGGCAGGAGAACGGGGTTGAGAGGGAAAAATAGATCAGCCATGACTGAATGGCTAAATGGCCTAATTCTGCTCCTATCACTTATGAACATGTAAACTTGCAGAACATTAGTTAAATGGTAAGTAAGCTTTAATATGGCTCCATGAGAACAAATGCTTGAAAGAAACACAGTAGTTCTGGAGCATGCCTGTTTTCTATCATAGCCGGGATATTGTCTGGACACGTCGTTCTTGTATATACAGTGCTCTCAGCATTTCTTTACATTATATGGAATGTAACTGAAGAATGGTATCCATGAAGAAGTGGCTCTCAGAGGCTAAGTATGATTGTGAATGCTTCAACCTTATCTTTGACATCCAAATATTATGGCCATCATTACAGAGGAATGGCGTAAGTTCATTGCTCTGTGAAAATGACAACACAGGTTGATAGGGTAATGAAGAAGGCATTTAGTTGTTTGTCTTTCTAGGTAGGGATATGGGCCATAAGAGTTGGGACATTGTGTTGCAACTGCCCAAGACATTGTTTGTGCAACACTTGGAATACTGTGTGCAGTTTTGGGCTCCATACTATAGAAAGGATAGGGTAGTACTAGAAAGAGCACATAAGTGATTCTAGGACATTGCCTGGAATGGAGGGCTTTAGTTATACAGCAGGATACAGGCCCTTCGGCCCAATCTATGCTAGTCCCATTTGTCTGCATTTGGACCATATCCCCCTAAAACATTCCATCCATATACATGGTTGTGTCTTTTAAAGGTTGCAACGAGATCCATGCCTATCACTTACTCTGTTCCATATACTGACCACTCTTTGTTTGAAAAACATGCTCCTCAGGTTCCCTTTACATCTTTCCGCTTGCATCTTAATACATACCCTCTGGTTTTATAGAAGGTGAGAAAGGAAACATTTAAATGAGGTCTGAGAGGTAAGTTGTTCCCACATAGGTTGGTGAATATTTGGAACAAGCTGCCAGACAAAGTGTTCGAGCCAGGTACAAACATAGCGTTTAAAAAACATGTGGATAGGAGAATTGATAGCAAAGGAATAGAGATATACAGCCAAAATTGTGTTAAATGGAATTAGTCCAGATGTATCCCAGCTGGCATGGACGAATTCAGCCAAAGATCTTGTTTCCATGCTGTACTCTTTTGTATCCTTGCTACTTTCTCTGCTTGATCCAAATGTTATAAATAGAGCCAGGATTTTGGCATAATTGCCATGGGCTTTTTCATGCCCTTTTTGATGATTTCACCATGATAATGCCTTTTTCACAATCGAGTGCCTAAATCAGCCTTTTTTTTTTGCCTTTTTGCTAAAAGATCATGCTATTTTCTCTAGTTGTACCATGATTACAATGATGTTTTCTATGTTAACACATGAATATTAATGTTATTATTAACGTGTTAACATAGTATAACTTAGAAGAAAATTACCACCACCAGGGCAAAACCTGGGGCGCCACCGTCGGTCGTTCATTCGTTCGTGCCGCTGCCTGCTGGTTCAATCTTCTCTAAGATCTATTTAAGAAAGAACTGCAGATGCTGGAAAAGTCGAAGGTGGTCAAAAAATGCTGGAGAAACTCAGTGGGTGAGGCAGCATCAATGGAGAGAAGGAATAGGCGATGTTTCGGCTCGAGGCCCTTCTTCAGACTGATGTGGGGGCAGGGCGGGAAAAAGACAGTAAGAGGCGGAGACAGTAGGACTAGAAGGAGAGCTGGGAAGGGGGGGGGAGAGAGAGAAGACAAGGGCTATCTAAAATTAGAAAAGTCAATGTTGATACCGCTGGGGTGTAGACTACCCAAGCAAAATACCCAAGTCTGTCTCCCACTACATTTACTGCTGGCTCCAGTCGCTAATCTGAGTTTGAGTGAACTGTGCAAGGCATTCATTGATGCTAGAATCCCACTGTGGAAATTGGAAAACAAATCTCTCAGAAGTTTTTTAGAGAAATACACAGAAATACATATACCAAGCGAGTCATCATTACGGAAAAATTATGTTGACAGCAACTTCAACATGCAGAAAATTTGAGATGAAGTTGCATGCAACAAAATATGATCTCAATAGATGAGACAACCGATGCTGTGGGGAGTTATGTTGTCACTGTGGTCATCGGTACACTGGAGGCAAGTCAACCATCAAAGGAGTATTTGTTGACATTGGTAGTATTGGAGGTCAAACAGCTCAACTATTGCTCAGTTGTTTATATCTTCACTTACTGTACTTTGGCCAGAAGATATAAAACACAAGAATGTTCTTCTGTTTGTGACTTAAAGTTTTATTCCCGAAAATGTTGCATTTGACATGCTCAGCTCAAGAACTTCATAGAATTGCTAAGCACATACGTAGCTTGTTTCGACATGTTAGTGGCCCAGTTTCCAATGTCAAGAAAATCTTCCTCAAAGCACTGTCACGTGTGCAGTTGTTCAAGGAGATTCTGCTACCTCCTCAGCCCATTTTGACTAGGTGGGGTACATGGCTCTCTGCTGCACTCTACTATGCTGCAAATTGTGAAAAGATAAAATAAATCGTCAACTGTTTTGAAGAAGAAGAATCTGCTGCAGTCAGGATCGTCAGTGAAATCATGCAGAAAAAGTCCCTCCACCGCGATCTTGTGTTTATTGCTTCCAATTTTGCAAACTTCCCACAAGCTATCACTTCCCTTGAGAAACGTGCAGGTTTTCAACAAAGTAACTGATGATATTCGTAAAGTTCCTGGCGATATAGGTAAAGACATATAAGGAAAAAGTGAGAGAGTGATTTTAGCTAACAAAGATCTTGAAGAAATAGAAAACATAGCTAAAGTTCTCAAAGGTAGTTGTAATGCACAAGGTATAGAGTCTGTAGCTTGTTTCGGGTATGCACCAGTGACCTCAGGTAAGGTAGAAATAAGTTTTTCACAACTGAAGCATATTCTGTCTGACAGACGGCATTGTTTAACACCAGATAATTTGAAAATAAAATGCTGGTAATTACATGCGAACAGGTAACTTCGATCGTTTAATGCAGTATACCTTTATATTATCATTTTTAACCGTATTTTGGTGGTGGAATACATGCCTTTTTATGCCTTATTTGTCAATAAATGCCTTTTTTGTTATTTTATTATGCCTTTTTGCTTGCCTATTTCAGAGTTTTTTAGTGCCTAAACATCCTGGCTCTAGTTATAAAATATAGAGGAACATTGATTCATCATCTGAGAATGAATCGTAGGTTGTAATCAGGAGGAGCTTTTTTTGTTCATGTTTGATATCGTCAGACTCCATGGTGTCTGGAGTCGATGCTAGGATTTCTAGGGCCACTTTCCTGTTTCTATACATACCACTTCTAAAGAGTCTGTGCTGCTGGTATGAGATGTACCCAGGAATTGCATTGGATGATCTGGAACATTGACAGTGGGTATGATTCTGTTAGTACAACTATGCCAGGCTATTGCTTGGTTAATCTGCATTCTGTAAATTTCAGTCTTCTGCATTGCTGAATTGGAACTGCTGACTCCAGCCATTAATGAATCAAATGGGGCAACAGAATGTTTTTTTCAGAGTGTGCTTGCAATGAGGAACTTACCACCATGGGGTGTAGTTGAGATAAATAACTTGGTCATTTAACAAATTCAATGATTACTGGAGAGAAAAAGAAATTGAAAATAAACGACAAGATGATGATCTATGTAGCGTGGGAGGAGTCATATGTTGAACAGACACAGCAGCATTAATTCATTGCGCAAAATGGTCTGTTTCTGTACTGTATATTGTCACTTCATATGTAACCTTTTACCCAAATAAGTATATTTTCAGAGCTATTATTTCTTTCTTGACTTTGTAAAGTTTAATTATATCTTTTCATTTTGAAATAAATAACTTCTTCGAATCCTTAATTTCGTGATCATCAGAATTATTTTAGTGCTCATTTCAGTGTCCTTGCAAGTTCAGAATTATCTTTTATATGATACTTGAACAGATTGTACATAGTCTTCCTGGTGTGATCTGGACTGGATCCAAGACAACAACAATCCTGTGCTCCATTGTTCCATTGCAGTTTTTCCTGGAATTACACCCATAATTATATTCATATAATTAGACTCGTAATTTCCAGTGCGCATCTCCGAAGATCCTAGAGTAAATTCAATGGAAAGTGAGCAGAAATCTCAAGGATTTCGTTGTTGTTTATACGTTTACTTTGGGATTTCCAGCAAACCTTTTGATAAGGTTGCACTGGGAGATTCAGCAATCCCCATGAAAATTCTATGTCTGACACCGAGCACAGCTCCATCACACCCTTAATAGGGGTCACACCCGCTTTCATAAATCTTGCAAAATCAGTGCAAAAAATGATGAATACATAGAAAGGTTTTCCTCGTCAGGAAGCAGAAGCAGATCCTCTGGAGCATTTAGGAGACAGTCAAATTATTTGGGAAAGGCACTGTAGGTTTCTATGGAAAGGAGACTTGTTTATGCTAAATGGCGTGTCACATCTGTACTTGTGTTTGCCTGTCAGCAGCTTGTGAAATAACAGGCGTGCTTACTACAACATTTTAAACAACCCCCAATGAAGAAACAAAAACATTTTGATTTTGAGGTCAGTTTTCTGTATCTGTACTGCATTAAATCACCACAGTTTTACAGCATGAAAAGGTATTGACTTCTCAGTCAAGTCTAATAAATACTCCTTCTATGGTATTGTAATTATTTCAAAATTATTGCTGGTAAAATAAATACTGTACAATCTGAGCAGGCTTCGTATGTAAAGATAATATAATCTCCTGCCGGTTGTGTGTAAAAATAAATGGCTAGTAATTTGAAGCATTTCCGTGTCGTGTCCTATCTCAAAGATAGGAGTTTCTCTACAAACATAGGCAACTCTTTCTCCTCCCCAGCTAGCCTTTGCTGTGGGGTTCCACAAGGCTCCATCCTAGGCCCCATTCTCTTCTCCCTGTATTAGGCCAAATCATTCAAAGGCACGGCATTTCCTTCCACTGCTATGCAGACGATACACAACTCTATCTCCCCCTGAAGCCCAACAACCGATCTAATCTACTCAGCCTTATCCACTGCCTCGAGGATATAAAGTGTTGGATGGCCCAGAACTCCCTCCAACTAAACGAGAGTAAGTCTGAGGTCATCCTACTCGGCCCCCTCAGACTCAATCAAAACGATAGCAGGCAGCCTTGGAAGCCTCACCCCATTACTCAAACCTCACGTCAAAAACCTTGGCGTGATATTTGACTCCGCATTGAAATTTGACAAACAAGTCAATGCCGTGGTAAAAGCTAGCTTCTTCCAGCTTCGGATGATAGCTAAAATAAAATAATTCCTCCAATTTGACGATCTCAAAAAGATCATCCACTCATTTATCTCCTCCCGCCTCGACTACTGCAACTCCCTTTACACTGGCATCAGCCAATCATCCCTGTCCCGCCTGCAAAATATTGTTGCGAGACTCCTGACGGGCACCCGAAAAAGGGACCACATCATCTAGGTATGTTACAATACTTACCTTCAGCGGCGCTGCAATTCTGCCACTGGCCGTGTGCGCGATTTTGGCGCCTTTGAGGGGGGGGGGGGGGCGGGGTTAAAACGCAGATTTTTTCCTACCTTGTCCTGGATTATATTTGGTTGGAGTGCAAGCTTTTGCTGAAGAATTGTTCCGACGGGCGTTCTGTGTATTTTTTTTTTTAATCGCCCGACTCGTTCAGCGCTGAGTCATTTTAAAATCAGCTTCTAAAGCCTTTTTTGTTAAATTTTTTTAAATTATTTTTATTAGAAGTACGGTAAATTACAATAATACACAACACATATATCTTAATACATTTTTTGTACCGCTTCATTTTTTTGAGCTTTAAGAAAAAGATAGAAGTAAGGAAAGTAAAGAAAGTGCGCAAGAGTCGTGAAGTGCAATGAAGTGTTGGGAAAAGAAAGCCCCTTAGAAAAGAAGTTAGAGAAGGAAGTAAAGTAAGAAAGTAGACCCTAGAAAAGAAAGAAAAAGAAAGTAGGAACAATCGCTCTATTATAACATTAAACTCCGCAGAAAGGGGACTACCAACCAAGTCTGTTTTTGTTGTTTTACCTCCCATTGCCAGGTCCTGATACCATTTATTTATTTATTTATTTATTTTAAAAATTACTATTGCACCTCATGCTTCTAATAGGTCCATAAACGTAGACCACGTCTTTTGGAATTGGTCTGCTTAACCTGCTAAGAGGAATCTCATCTCTTCCAGATGTAATGTTTCAAACATATTTGATGTCCACATTTTTATTGTTGGTGTGGGCGCATTTTTCCAGAATTTAAGTATGAGCTTTTTTCCCATTATTAGCCCGTAATTGAATAAATTCTTCTGATACACGTTTAATTCAGGGATACCTTCCGATATTCCAAAAATGATCCATTCTGGTTTTGGTACCAGTTTTATTTTAATTAATTTTGAAAAAATATCAAATATTCCATACCAGAATTTTTGGATTTTTGTACAAAAAATAAAAGAATGCGCTATGGTAGCTTCTTGACACAGACATTTATCACAGATTGGTGAAACATTAGGAAAGATTTTATTTAATTTAGTTTTTGAATAATATAGTCTATGTAATATTTTGAATTGGATGAGCAAGCTTTTGCTGAGGAATCGTTCCGACGGGCGTTCTGTGTATTTTTTTTTTTTAATCGCCCGACTCGCTCAGCGCTGAGTCATTTTAAAATCAGCTTCTAAAGCCGTCAACACCGACAACGGGGACGGATTTCATGTAGGTGACAGGTAAAAGAAAGCTGTTTATTTTTATGTATAAAAGTGCTCCTTAAGATGCCTTTAGTTCACATTTTAAGTTGCGAAACAGTGATTTAGTCACTATACCAACCGGCAGTGTTTTTCATGCCGATATGGGGTCTAAATCACTGCAAACCGCAACGTTCCAAATGGTCGCGTTCCAGAAAAACCCACTGGCAAGTTGATTTAAATGGCCATTAATTTACAGGTATTATACTTTAAATTCCTTCCATTTGGCCTATAAATCCATGACAATGAGATTTAAAAATTATGTTATATTGTGAATTCTTGTGTGAATGTTATTTGGACACTTAAGCTATTTTTAAATGTTAATCTATTCTTAAGAAATTGATAGATGTTTAGATCTAGTAATTGAATTTTGTAATTAGCTACAATTAGGTAACTAACTAATTATATGCTTTAATTTCAAGTCATCTAAGTAAGATTGTTTCATATTTGTTTCAGAATGCTTCAATCTATAATAACTGAAAATTTATTTTAGTTCTCTTAATTTTTAAGAAAGTTATGGCCATTTGACTGTCCTCGATCACAGCTTTTGTGTTAAGTCAATGGAAAAGCAATAGTGACCAAGATGCTAATTTCCGAGTATGAAAATGGCCATAACTTTTTTAATACTGAAGATATGAAAGTGAATTAGGCGACAAATTAAACTTATTTTTATGCTTTATCTGATGGGATAAATTACAGACTTGATTTTTAAAATCTCAAAATTATGTAACATTGGTACATCACCCCGATTCTGGCCTCTCTCTCTCCACTGGCTCCCGGTGCGGTTCTGAATCAATTTCGAGCTCCTTCTTTATGTTTACAAAGCCCTTAACGGGCTTGCCTCCACCTACATCAAAAATCTGCTTACCCACCATACCACCTCCAGGTCCCTCAGATCGGCCGACTTGGGGTTACTGACCATCCCGCGGTCTAGGCATAAGCTCAGGGGCAACCGCGCTTTTGCGGTTGCAGCTTCTAGACTATGGAACAGCATCCCTCTTCCCATCAGAATTGCCCCCTCCATCGAATCTTTTAAGTCTAGACTTAAAACTTATTTCTAATCTCAAGCCTTTCTTGAGGTCCTCTGAGGGAGCGCTGTATGTATGTATCTATGTATGTATTGTTGATCTATGTACCACTGTTCGTAGCACGTTAGTACGTGCACCAATGTAAAGCACTTTGGTCAACGAGAGTTGTTTTTAAATGTGCTATAGAAATAAAATTGACTTGACTTGACTTGGTACAATCTTCTTGTTGCATGTTGTAATGAAATAAATGGAGCACAACTGTATAATAAAGAGAGATTTATTGTATTGTATCAGAACAACTGGTGAAATATAATAATGTTTAAAATGCAGCAATGGATCAATGTACATTTAACTGTTTTTTATATCTTCTAGTTAGAAATATTAGGAGACATGGAATATCTGTCTGATTTACTTAGCTCCCTGGCCCACGCAAATACCTATATTTGAGGAGATACAGCAATCTGCAGCAAACATTTCTCAATTGTGCAAAGGAGCTGGATAATGAAGTGCTTTTAATTTTCCACTTTAGGCCCAAGGATAACAAATATGAAAGAAATGATCAAAATATTAGACCACAATCTCCAGCCTGCAATGCTGAACAGAGCTGAGTGGGTCTCTTCTCCAGAAGAACCTTTATTCTAACCTTGAAATCAGGTCTGCAACTATTGAGATAAACTGAGCCGACGGCTCTGATCCTCAAAAGAGGTATTTGCCCCATCAGTCCAAAGAGGCAAGAAAAGGCCAGTTTCAGACCTTAATGGCAAATAGAAATGATTGATTTCATAGCCCCAATGGGCCTCTGCATAATTGCACATTAATTGGATGCAGTTTTTGGAGTGTCGTAATCATTTAAGAAATTCATTCTGTACAGGGACCATAGTAGCTAAAAACATAAACTGGGCTGAGGCTGCTCATATATGGACTTGACTAATGAATTCATATTCTGGAAGAGCCCGCAACATTCTTTAGTATATATAATCGGCTATCTCTGTACTTCAGCACTTGCAACAAAAATGCTTGAGTGCAAGTGATTGTCTCTCTGAAGCATATCTGCAACTAAATGGCCCTTTGGGCAATAAACTATAAATGCAAATGTGTCTGAAATAACACAAGAAAAGTAGATTAAAGTCAGATTAGTTGTAAAATACTGCATCAGCTGGAAATAATTATTCTGTTGGCATATTTACATATGATAATTTAATTTAAAGTATGTCAATTTATGCTTTTATTTTCCTTTACAGCAATTCTTATTCTCACATATGTTCTCTACTAATGCCAAATATTAATTGGCTTCAGAGAATGCACAATAGTAATTCTAATATATATTTCATTTCTTCAGAGAAATTGCTTGGACTTTGCGCAATAATTAATTTAAAAAAAACAGTTCAGATATCCTTGTCATCAAAGGCAAAGAATGCAGCCTTGTGAGTGCAGAGCTGAATAGACTCCCTAGCTCTAAAGCAACAAAATGTCTATGTATTAAGGCTACAAACCAGGCAATTCAAAGAGTAGTCTTAAATGCACATAAAATATGCAACAATCACGAAGGTTAATGGCCTGAATTTTTAACATAGACGTAACAGTACAGCACGGGAACGGGCACTTCGGCCCACAATTCCGTACGAACAAGATGCAAAGTTAGACTGATCTCATCTGCCTGCCTATGATCCATTTCCCCATTCCCTACATATCCATGTTTCTGTCTAAAATATTGTTAAAAGGCACTATCATATCTGTTTTCAGCACCACCACTGGCAGCATATTTCAAACATCCACTGCTGTCTGAACAAAATAAACTTGCCCTATGAGTGGGGGTAGGGGGCGCCGTTGAGTATGGCAGCATTGCCAGCAGCTGTTTGTCCTTTCATTCTTCTTTTATTTTTAGTCTGTCAAAAAGTGTTGTTTTGGAGGTCTTTTAGTCTTTTTATGTGGGGGATGGATGGGGGAAACTGTTTTTCTCAGTCACTACCTGGTCGAGGATGCGTCTATCCTCCGAGCCGCATCTTCGCCCCCTCCTCATCGCATACCATCTGGATTGGTGTGGCCTTTTCTTGCCGGAGACCGGCCAGAGCTTCAGCTTCAGCAGCGGCGCAGCCTTACCGGGGTCACCGTGTTGGAGCTCCGGAGTGCTTGGACTGCAGACTCTAACATCCTGGAACTGTGGTCTGGGGAGCTTCCAGCCGCGGGCGGCGCTGACTTTAACAACGCTGGGCCCTGGGAACTTCCCCGAGGACTGCCGTATGGAGCTCCGCCCAGCACGGCCTGTGGACTTCGGGAGCCGCAGTCTCCAGTAGGAAGCGGCCGATTCGAAACTCCAAGCTGCTGAGAGTGTTCTTCCGACGCTGGAGTTCCATCATCCGGCGAGAGGGCCTGAACATCGGGCCACTGTTGCAGCGACTGCGGAGGCCTCAATAGGCCCCGACCACGGGTGAACAAAGAGGAAGATGACATTTTATTGCCTTCCCTCACAGTGGGAAACGTTGATTCCACTGTGTGGGGATGTCTATGTTAAATTCTATCGTGTGTTGTATTCTTTTTATTCGTATGGCTGTATGGTAACTCAAATCTCACTGCACCAATTGGTGCATGTGACATTAAATGTAAACTTGACACTTGAATTGCCTTTAAACTTTCCCCCTCTGAGAAAACAATCCAGGATTATCCAACCTCTCCTTACAGCTAATATCCTTGAATTCTGGCAGCATCCTGGTAAACTTTTTTTCCATCGTCTCAAAAGCCTCCACATCCTCCTTCCTGTAATGGGGTGGCCAGACTGCCTATAATACCTCAAAATGGCTTAACTAAAGTATCATAAAGCTGCAATATGACTTTCTGACATTTTACACTCAATGCCTCGATCCATCAAAGCAAGTAGACCACATGCTTTCATTACCATATACTTGTATTGTCACTTCCATGGAGCTACCCATCTTTCAGCCAAATTCACTTACATCAATTTGGAACCCAAGATCACTCTTTACATCAATGCTGTTAGGGAGGTGGAGGATTCTGGCCTGAAGAGCCACAGACCTCTGAAGTAAAAGTATCTTATATCTTCTTATACATGATACTTGGGAGTGTAATTGATTTTCTGTTACACTGAATTTTTGAAGAGATTTCCCTTCAATTTGTTTCTAAAAACTGCCATCCAATTAATGCTCGAACAAATTTTAAATCGGAAATTGATATATTTCTGTTAACCAGAGGTATCAAAGCATATTGATAAAAAACTAGGTGCATGGAATCATGAGAATTAACGCTCATAATCTCACTGAATGGTAGAATAGGTTTGAGGATAAATGGCTGCTTCTTTTCCCACATTCCCATGGAGAGTTGCTCTCAAGTTAAAAACAAAGCTGTACGTTTCTTTCACTTTTGCAATACATCAGACCCGAATAGTGACATTGGATAGACTTTGAACCAGAACCAGGGGCCACAGTTTAAGAATAAGGGGTAAGCCACTTTTTCACACAGAGAGTTGTGAGTGTGGAATTATCTGCCTCAGAAGGCGGTGGAGGCCGGTTCTCTGGATACTTTCAAGAGAAAGCTAGACAGAGCTCTTAAAGATAGCGGAGTCAAGGGATATAGGGAGAAGGCAGGAACGGGGTACTGATTGTGGATGATCAGCCATGATCACATTAAATGGTGGTGCTGGCTCAAAGGTCTGATTGGCCTTCTCCTGCACCTATTGTCTATTGTCTATTAAACCTCTCTGCTGCTCATCTTAACAAGTAGATAATGGGTGACATTCTTAATTTCTTTCTGCTCTAACCATCCTCTCCTTCCATGCATCATCACCACTACCTCCCCTCTCCAAACGAGACAATCATCTTTCTTGAAGAAAACACCCTCCTGTAGGGAAACACAACCTAACCCAGATGGGCAACATCCCAAAACACAATCAGTAACTGGCAGAAGAGTGATTGGCCACAATGGCATGAAGCCAACCTAGTAATGAATCATCATGGAACTGTCATAAGATTCCCATAACCAAGGAATCTCCTTTACAGATGAGATACAATTACTTCATAACCACAGTGGAATTTGTCACCCAGAACTCAATTAGCAATTGTGTTAATAGTTTGGCTTCAGTCAAGAAAATGACATAGAAGATAACAACCACACAGTTATAACAGTTACAGAATTATCTTGGTAAAAAATATGTTCCCCGGGTAACATAGTTCTATTGCAGACAATGCAATTGTACCATTTCTTGATCACAAAATAGCTGCAAAATTAACACTATCCTACACACACACACACACAACGAATAGTGGTGATGGGGCAATTAAGCTATCAGACCGCATAGAAACAGGCCTTTTGGCCCATCATGACCATACCAAGCATCGTATCCATCTCCACCAATTCCATTTACTAACACTTGATCCATAGCCTTTTACATCAAGGTGATTCAAATATTGTCTCAATAATTCTTAAATACTTGCCTCCAACACTCACTTAGGCAGTGCGTTCCAGAGTCCAACCATTCTCTGGAGGGAAATTTCTTCAAATTCCCGCCAGAACTCTTCCCCTTAGCATAAACCTGTCCTCTAGTTTTTGATATCTCTGCTTATGGTGAAATGTTTCCCTTTATTTGCCCCATGTATGTCCCTCACAATCTTGTGTATCCCTATCCCCTCAGCTCCTCGATCCGTCCCAAGCAACATCTGGGTTAATCTTCTCTGCATTCTCACCAGTGCAATCAAGTTTTCCTATAGTCTGATGACCAGAAGTGTACACAATACTCTAGCTGTGCCCTGGCCAGTGTTTTATAAAGACCTTTACTACTCTTATATTGTATGCCCCAACTAAGAAATACCTGTATTTCACATGCCTTATTCACCACATTATTTACCTGCAATCTTCAGGGGATCTTGGATTTGTATACAAAGATGTATTTGTTCCCCAATCGTCCCATGGGCCTTACTATTCATTATATATGCTCTCCCATCATTAACGCTTCCATTGCTCTGCCCAATTGATTAATATCATCCAATTGCCCATGATTATCCTCTACACCATCAGCAACATCACCAACTTTAATGTCATCTACAGACTTACTTATCATTGTGCTCACATCCATATCCAAATCATAAATAATTGCAAACAGTAATGATCCCATCAGTGATCAGTGTGGTCCACCATTGGTCACCAGTTTACAATCACAATATCAACCCTCCACCAACACCAACTGCCTCCTATTACCAAACCAGCTAAGTGGTTGAGGCAGGTACAATAACACATTTAAAAGTCATTTGGACAAGTATATGGGATAAGAAAGGTTTACAACAATATGGATCAAATACAGGCAAATGGTAGTTTAGATGGAACATCTTGGTCGACATGGATGATTTGGGCCAAAGGGCTAATTTCCATGCTGTATTACTGTATGTCCCACCTCGGTTCACCTATCGACCGATGGCCCCTGTCTCACCAGCTCTATCTCTTTATATGTGATATCTTCTCTCTCTGCTCTCAGCCCTGATGAATGGTCTCAACCTGAAAATTCATTTCCCCCCCACATAGATGCTGATTGACTTGCTGAGTTCACCAGCATTATTTTTGTTGCTGTAAAATATGAAAATGTTGGAAACGCTCACAGGTCTGGCAGAATCAGAGGCACTCTGGATATCTGGCAGCATTTCAACATGAAACATTAACTCTGTTTCTCTTTCCTCAAAGGAGGTGGTGGTGTTGCATTGCTAGTCAGGGAAGATATTACAGCAGTGCTTTGGCAGGATAGATTGGAGGGCTCATCTAGGGAGGCTATTTGGGTGGAACTGAGAAGTGGGAAAGGTGTAGCAACACTTATAGGGGTGTATTATAGACCGCCAAATGGGGAACGAGAATTGGAAGAGCAAATATGTAAGGAGATAGCAGATATTAGTAGTAAGCACAAGGTAGTGATTGTGGGAGATTTCAACTTTCCACACATAGACTGGGAAACACATTCTGTAAATGGGCTGGATGGTTTGGAGTTTGTAAAATGTGTGCAGGATAGTTTTTTGCAGCAATACATAGAGGTACCTACTAGAGGAGGGGCAGTGCTGGACCTCCTGTTAGGAAATGAGATGGGACAGGTGGCGGAGGTATGCGTTGGGGAGCACTTCGGATCCAGTGATCACAATACCATTAGTTTCAATATAATTATGGAGAAGGTCAGAACTGGACCTAGGGTTGAGATTTTTGATTGGAGAAAGGCTAACTTTGATGAGATGCGAGATGATTTAAAAGGAGTGGACTGGGACATTTTGTTTTATGGGAAAGATGTAGAAGAGAAATGGTGGACATTTAAAGGGGAAATTTTAAGAGTACAGAATCTTTATGTTCCTGTTCGGTTGAAAGGAAACAGTAAAAATTGGAAAGAGCCCTGGTTTTCAAGGGAAATTGGACATCTTGTTCGGAAAAAGAGGGAGATCTACAATAATTATAGGCAGCATGAAGCAAATGAGGTGCTTGTGGAGTATAAGGAATGTAAAAAGAATCTTAAGAAAGAAATTAGAAAAGCTAAAAGAAGATATGAGGTTGCTTTGGCAAGTAAGGTGAAAGTAAATCCAAAGGGTTTCTACAGCTATATTAATAGCAAAAGGATAGCGAGGGATAAAATTGGTCCATTGGAGAAACCGAGTGGGCAGCTATCTGCAGAGCCAAAAGAGATGGGGGAGATATTGAACAATTTCTTTTCTTCGGTATTCACCAAGGAGAAGGATATTGAATTATGTGAGGTAAGGGAAACGAGTAGAGTAGTTATGGATACTATGAGTTTCAAAGTAAAAGAAGTACTGACACTTTTGAAAAATATAAAAGTGGATAAGTCTCCAGGTCCTGACAGGATATTCCCTAGGACATTGAGGGAAGTTAGTGTAGAAATAGCCGGGGCTATGACAGAAACATTTCAAATGTCATTAGAAACGGGAATAGTCCCCGAGGATTGGCGTACTGCGCATGTTGTTCCATTGTTTAAAAAGGGTTCTAAGAGTAAACCTAGCAATTATAGACCTGTTAGTTTGACTTCAGTGGTGGGCAAATTAATGGAAAAGATACTTAAAGATAATATATATAAGCATCTGGATAAACAGGGTCTGATTAGGAACAGTCAACATGGATTTGTGCCTGGAAGGTCATGTTTGACTAATCTTCTTGAATTTTTTGAAGAGGTTACTAGGGAAATTGACGAGGGTAAAGCAGTGGATGTTGTCTATATGGACTTTAGTAAGGCCTTTGACAAGGTCCCTCATGGAAGGTTGGTTAAGAAGGTTAAACTGTTGGGTATAAATGCAGGAATAGCAAGATGGATTCAGCAGTGGCTGAATGGGAGAAGCCAGAGGGTAATGGTGGATGGCTGTTTGTCGGGTTGGAGGCAGGTGACTAGTGGGGTGCCTCAGGGATCTGTGTTGGGTCCTTTGTTGTTTGTCATGTACATCAATGATCTGGATGAAGGGGTGGTAAATTGGATTAGTAAGTATGCAGATGATACGAAGATAGGGGGTGTTGTGGATAATGAAGAGGATTTCCAAAGTCTACAGAGTGATTTAGGCCATTTGGAAAAATGGGCTGAAAGATGGCAGATGGAGTTTAATGCTGATAAATGTGAGGTGTTACACCTTGGCAGGACAAATCAAAATAGGACGTACATGATAAATGGTAGGGAATTGAAGAATACAGTTGAACAGAGGGATCTGGGAATAACCGTGCATAGTTCCTTGTAGATAGGATAGGGTGGTAAAGAAAGCTTTTGGTATGCTAGCCTTTATAAATCAGAGCATTGAGTATAGAAGCTGGGATGTAATGTTAAAATTGTACAAGGCATTGGTGAGACCAAATCTGGAGTATGGTGTACAATTTTGGTCGCCCAATTATAGGAAGGATGTCAACAAAATAGAGAGAGTACAGAGGAGATTTACTAGAATGTTGCCTGGGTTTCAACAACTAAGTTACAGAGATAGGTTGAATAAGTTAGGTCTTTATTCTCTGGAGCGCAGAAGGTTAAGGGGGGACTTGATAGAGGTCTTTAAAATGATGAGAGGGATAGACAGAGTTGATGTGATCAAGCTTTTCCCTTTGAGAATAGGGAAGATTCTAACAAGAGGACATGACTTCAGAATTAAGGGACAGAAGTTTAGGGGTAACATGAGGGGGAACTTCTTTACTCAGAGAGTGGTAGCGGTGTGGAATGAGCTTCCAGTGGAAGTGGTGGCGGCAGGTTCGTTGGTATCATTTAAGAATAAATTGGATAGGCATATGGATGAGAAGGGAATGGAGGGTTATGGTATGAGTGCAGGCAGGTGGGACTAAGGGAAAAAAAATTGTTCGGCGCGGACTTGTAGGGCCGAGATGGCCTGTTTCCGTGCTGTAATTGTTATATGGTTGTTATATGGTTAAATGCTACCTGACCTGTTAAGTGTTTCCAGCATTTTCAGTTCCTATTTCTGATTTTCATATCTGCCATTTTTTATAGGTTTTGTTTGCCCCCAAGTTGAACTTGTAAAAGGTGGCACAGCAGTAGAGTTGCTGCCTTACAGCTCATGCAGCACTGGAGACCCGGGTTCGATCCCGACTATGGGTGCTGTCTGTACGGAGTTTGTATATTCTCTGAAACGAAAAGCATGGGTTTCTCCGATATCTTCGGTTTCGTCCTACACTCCAAAGACGTACAGGTTTGTAGGCTAATTGGATTGGCATGAGTGCAAAAAACTGTGTGGGATAGCGTTAATGTGCAGGGATCGCTGATCAGTGCGGACACGGTGAGTTGAAGGGCCTGTTTCCGTGCTGTATCTTGAAACTAAACTAATATGGGGAGAAAAGATGAATTACGAAGGTAAGCGAGCCGATAATATAAAAGAGAATAGCAAGAGTTTCTTCAGTTAAATAAAGAGTAAGAAAGAGACAAAATTGGACGTTGGACCACTGGAGAATGATGCAGGAGAAGTGATAATGGGGAATTTAGAAATGGCAGAGGAGTTGAATAACATTTTTGCATCAGTCTTCACAGTGGAAGACATCAGCAACGTGCCTGAAATTTAAGGGAGTCAGGGGGTGGAAGTTAGTGGAGTGGCTATTACTGGGGAGAAGGTGATTGGGAAGCTGTAAGGGCTGAAGGTGGATAGGTCACCTGCACTGGATGGACTGCACCACAGGGTTCTGAAAGAGGTGGCTTTAGAGATTGTGGAGGTGTTGATAGCAATATTTCACGAATCACCAGAGTCACGAGTGGTCCCAGATGATTGCAAAATTGCCAATATTACCCCGTTGCACAAAAAGGGAGCAAGGTAGAATAGTGAGAACTACAGACTGGTTAGTCTGACTTCAGTGGTTGGAAAGATTTTAGAGACCATTATAAAGGATGAGGTTACAGAGTACCAAGAAGTTCATGATTAAAAAAAAGGCTGGTCCGCATGGCTTTGTGAAGGGGAGGTCTTGCTTGACAAATTTACTGGAATTCTTTGAAGAAGTAAATAGCAGGATCGACAAAGGAGAGTCAGTTGATGTTGTTTACTTAGATTTTCAGAAAGTCTTTGATAAGGTGTCACACTTAGGCTGCTTAGGAAGATGAGAGACAATGGTCTCAAAGGGAATATACCAGCATGGATCGCAGATTGGCTGGGTGACAGAAGACAAAGAGTGGCAATAAAGGGGGCTTTTTCTGGTTGGCTGTCAGTGACTAGTGGCCACTACTCTTCATGTTTATATTAATTAATTGGTCAAGGGGATTGAAGGCTTTGTGGCAAAGTTTGCAGATGATATGAAAATAGGTGGAGGGGCAGGTAGTGTAGAGAAAGCATGGACTCTGCAGAAGGACTTAGACAGGTTGGGAGAATGGGCAGAGAAGTGGCAGATGGAATATAGTGTAGCAAAGTGTGGTATGCATTTTGGTAGTAGGAATAAAGGCGTAGACTATTTTCTAAATGGGGTGAGAATCCAGAAAATTGAGGTGCAAATGGACTTGGGAGTGCTGGTGCAGGATTCCCCAAAAGTTTATTTGCAAATCGAATCGGTAGTAAAGAAAGCAAACTCAATGCTTACATTTATTTAAATATACAATTTATATACAAAAGCAGGGATGTAACGTTGAGGCTCTATAAGGCGTGCTGGTGAGGCTGCATTTGGAATATTGTGAGCAATTTTGGGCACCATAGCTGAGAAAGGATGTGCTGGCTCTGGAGGGGGTCCAGAGGAAGTTTACAAGAATAATCCCAGGAATTAGTAGGTTAACCTATGATGACCATTTGTCGGCACTGGGCCTGTACTTGCTGGAGTTTATGAAGGGGGAGAGACATCATTGTAACATACATAATAGTGAAAGGCTTGGATAGAGTCGATGTGGAGAGGATATTTCCACTCGTGTGAGAGTCTAGGTCTAGAGGTCATAGACTCAGAATTAAAGGACGCTCTTTTAGGAAGGAGATGAGGAGAAATGTATTTAGTCAGAGGGTGGTGAATCTGTGGAATTCTTTGCAACAGAAGGCTGTGGAGGCCAAGTCAGTAGATATTTATAAGGCAGAGATAGATAGATTTTACTTCGGAGTCACGTGAGTGACTACGTGAAGAACCCCGCCAGGACGCATGCGTGTCATATCGCTTTCACGCTTGCGAAACGACAGGCGGGGTGGAGCGTTCCCCCGCAGCGGTAAGTTTGAAACCCGCGACCTGCAGGTAAGTGATTTACTCTGCGGTAGTTTTTGTCTCCGCGCTGTTTTTACACAGGGGGGACAAAATAGTGTCCACAAGTGCTGCGAGTGAAGCTGGCTGGGGAGGACCGCGAAGTTGCGGGAGCCAGCAGCAGCTGAAGGCACAAGCCCCGTAAGGGATCAGCTGTGCCGACTTTTGGTCCCGCGCCGGCCAGAACACCACGGCCGGGCGGGAGACTATTCAGAATGGGGCCGTCGACTTTTGACAAGTCGAAAACGGCAGGAGGCGGGGTGGAACGACGTTCCCCCGTAGCGACAATTTAAACCAGGACCTGCAGGTAAGAGCTGCGGTCTTTTTATGTCTTTTTATGTTTTCCCATGCTGATTACAGGTGGAGAAACCAACGGTCTGCGACAAAGCTGGTGGGCTAGCAGCGGCCAGCGGCACTTGAATCACCTATAATGGGATCAGCTGTGCCCGATGTCGCCTCCGCACCGGCCAGATCCACTCCACGGCCGGGCGGTAAGGCAAGACAAAAAAACATCAAAGTCGTGGACTCAGAGGAGTCCGACTTTGAGCAGCCGCGGGCGGCCAGCGACCGTGAGCGCTGGAGCCGGATGGAGCGGTGTGTGGAGCATTTGCTCCAACGTGACAGGCTCCGGGAGATGGAGTCGAGTCACTGTGGGCTCTATGTAAAACCCACAGCAGCACCTCTTGTAGGGCTGCACAGTGCTTCTCCCTCGTCAGAGGGGAGTACTGGGGGTCAGTTCTGGGCTGATCCTGAAGAGGGGTTTGCAGAACAGAAATCAAGTGTGCAGGGGGTGCAGGAACGTGAAAATCTACTGGACATGGTGTCCAACTTCATACAGCCAGACCAGACTGGCCAAAACCTGGAGGACACCTGACACCGGGTAACTGTATATCCCGGAATGTTTCCTGTAGTAAATAATTGTATATGGAAACTCCTAAACAGCGGGGATAACAGCTTTCACCCGCACAGTGGATGAGAAGGACATGTCGCAGGACCAACAGGATGCACTGGCACTGCTTTGCAACACACGGCCATAGACAGCACCCTTACGCACCCACCAGTAGAACAAGACCGACTGGTGAAAGCTCGAAGGTCCGGTACACCAAACATGAGTCTTTCTTAGGCCATGGCCCAGACCGGCCTTCTTGGAAGATACGCAAACCTCCAACATCAACCAAACCACAAACCCAGACACCGACGCCTCAACATCAACGAAGGATTTACAAAAAGAAGTAAACCTGCCACTGGTAACAATGGAGGTAGGTGGGTCTGGTTCCCTACAAATTGCAGGGAGCATGGAGGTTGGGGGGGGGAGATTACTCTCCTTTCTGGATGCATGGAGTATGTTAACTACCGATACTTATATTTAAGCAGTATCCAGGGATATACAATAGAATTATACACAAGTACAGCCCTCCAGTTCAACATATACCGAACCGAATGTTCGTACTTTCCGGTAAAGAAAAATCAGAAGCGCAGGCTGAACTGGAGCGGCCTTACGCAAAAGGGGTAATTGAAAAATCCCAACACGAACCGCTAGAATTTGTATCCAATATCTTTACCAAAATCAAAAAAGATGGTGGTTGTCGCATCATCATAGATCTGACCAAATTGAATACATTTGTACAATATATTCATTTTAAAATGGAAACCTTTGTTACTGCTAAACAATTGATTTTCAAAGGTTACTTCATGGCTAGCATCGATTAAAAAATGCTTACTATTCAGTGCCTATACGAGGTGACCACAGATGTTACTTAAAATTCAACTGGATGGGACAGCTATGGCAATATAGAGTGCTGCCAAATAGTTTAACATCAGCCCCCAGGCTGTTCACTGAAATTTTGAAACCAGCCCTAGCGTTTCTACGGAAACGAAAACACATGGTCATGGCATATCTAGATGACATACTTATTGTGGGCAAAACTTTGGAATTGGCCAAACAAACTGTAACAGCCACAAAACAGTTATTTGAAAAACTGGGGTTTATTATCCATCCAGTTAAATCTAAATTAACGCCTTCCATTACTATGGACTATTTGGGGTTCACCATTGACTCAGTTCACATGTCGGTGACTTTGCCAAAGGGAAAGGCTATAGATTTAATAGAGGCTTGCAATAACCTCATTGACATCAGTAACCGTCCATCAGATTGGTAGCAAAAGTAATTGGCAAAATGGTGGCTGCTTTTCCAGCCACACGATTTGGAACTTTTCATTACCAAAATTTACAGAGAGCAAAAATACAAGCACTCAAAATCAATGCTGGTCATTTTGACAGACCAATGAAGCTACCAATCAAAGCTATAATGGAACTAAAATGGTGGATAGATAACATTTGGCTTTGTTTCAATCCAATCATTATCAGCAACCCTTCTATGGTGCTACAAACTGATGCCAGTGCACTTGGTTGGGGTGCCACCAATTCCATCTCCAGCTGTGGAGGTAGATGGACTGCTCAGGAAGCATCATTATTACTAATACTGGGCATAAACTACCTGGAAATGTTGGGTGCATTCTATGGCCTAAAGTCATATTGTACTGGGTCATATCACCAGCATGTTAGACTACAGATTGACAATACCACCGTGGTAGCATACATCAACCACATGGGTGGAAACAAATCGACATCATGTGACAATCTGGCTAATACAATTTGGCAGTGGTGTATCCAGAGAGATATTTGGATATCAGCTACTTACCTACCAGGTAAACTAAATTTAGTGGCAGACACCAGGTCACGCAAATTTAATGAAAACACCGAATGGATGTTGAATAAAAAGTATTTGCTGATATTACAGCACGATATGGAACACCAGATATCGATCTATTCGCATCCAGGCTTAATCACCAGTTATCAAATTATGTTTCATGGAACCAGACCCTGGGGCAGCGGCGACAGATGCATTTTCGCTGCATTGGGGGGAAATTGTTTATTTATGCATTCCCTCCTTTCTGCCTCATCAGTCGGGTATTAAGGAAAATACAGCAGGACTCTGCGTCTGGTATTTTGGTAGTACCCGATTGGCCTACTCAACCATGGTTCCCAGTGGTATTAAACATGGTATTAGAACCATGTATCACCAACCCGAATAGACCAGAATTGTTGGTTCATCCCGTAACAAGGGATAGCCACCCATGCCATAACTATTTGAATTTATTAATTTGTAGAGTTTAAAAATACCTCTACTACAGCTGGGACTGACAGACCGAACAGTGAACATGATTTCGGCGGCCCAAAGACAGTCCACCAAAAAACAGTATCTGCTCTATATCAGGAAGTGGGAGATGTATTGTAACAAAAACAGCATCACCTACAGAGATATGAACATCCCGTCTGTTCTGGAATACCTGGCAGGCCTCCATTATGATGAGGGGCTCAGCTATAGTGCCATCAACTGCGCCAGAAGTGCCTTATCGACTTATCTATGGCAAGGAACAGAGCGTCACTCTGTTGGAACTCACCCACTGGTAACAAAACTTATGAGGGGAATTTTTAATACCAATCCCCCAAGAACCAGGTACTCCCAAATATGGGATGTGAGTATTGTCCTGAAGATGCTCAGGAATTGGTCTCCAGCAACAGCTCTGTCCCTACATAGACTGACATTAAAAACAGTCATGCTAATGGCATTGGTCACGGCACAAAGGGTACAGTCATTACATAAATTAAGACTGGACAACATGACTTCTTCATCTGAAAACATTACGTTTCATATTTATGAATTAGTGAAACAGAACAGACAGGGATCAGCGGGCCTCAATATCGAATTTAGGTCTTACCTAACAGATGATCGTCTCTGTATAGTAAAACATTTGTCGTTATATATGGAGAAAACGAAAATCATCAGAGGCAATAAGAAGGCACTTTTAGTCAGCCATAAGCAACCACACAAAAAAGTGTCGGTCCAGACCATCTCAAGATGGCTGAACCAGGTTCTAACACAGGCCGGGGTGGATATTAATATTTTAAATCTCATTCCACCAGGGCTGCAGCTACATCGGCAGCTATGCAGTTGGATGTACCAATGGACCAAATCCTCAAGGCAGCAGGATGGTCAGGGGAAAAAACATTCCAACTATTTTATCATAAACCAGTCATTAAACCTGGAACATTTGCAGAAACAATTTAAGTTCTGTAATTTAATTACCCCATAAATAGGGGCTATAATTTGTGTTCATCAATTCATGGATTTCAATGTCGGATTCATGTCTAAAATATGTTGACACAATTCCTCCTACAGTCATTAAGGCAGATGTGATGCATGGACTCGTTTCCACGGCATGAAATCACAGAACTTTGAAATCTTCACGTAGTCACTCACGTGACTCCGAAGTAAAATAGTAAGATTAAACAAGAACTTACCAGTTCGAAGTTTGATCATTATTTTATGAGGAGTACATTGAGGGAATACGTGCCCTCCGCTCCCACCCATGATCATATACTCAACTGGTATTTCTTTCTCTAATCTTACTATGTTTAAGTCATTACAGTTATCTGTGATTTCACACAGCTGCTTTGAAGAATGACACGCATGCGTCCTGGCGGGGTTCTTCACGTATTCCCTCAACGTACTCCTCATAAAATAATGATCAAACTTCGAACTGGTAAGTTCTCGTTTAATCTTACTATTCTTGCTTAGTACAAGTATCAGAGGTTATGGGATGAAGGCAGGAGAATGGGGTGCGGAGGGAGAGATAGCTCAGCCAAGATTTGAATGTGGAGTAGGACTTGATGGGCCAAATGGCCTAATACTACTCCTATTCCTTATGACCTAAACTAAACTAAATTCCCCAAACAAACATCTGGAGGCGAGTGATGAAATTGGGAACGGTATCCCCCAGAAAACAGCCAGACTTAATAACTGTCCAAATAACTTGCTAACAGTCAGATAACAGCCAGACTTACTCACACAATCTAACCTTACACAGAATGTGCCAGTCTCCTCTGTCACAATCTGATACATCCTGTACTACCAGAGGTGGTAGTGTAGTTCAGTGGTATCCAATAGGAGAGTATATGCCTGGGAGTCTTCAATACTGTTTCCAGACTGTGGGTTGTCCAGAGGCACAGCTCATGGAGCTCAGTGACCCTGCTTCATTCCTGATCCCAAGTGCTGTCTGTGTGAATTAAGATCTGTGTTAAGATTAATGTTAATGGGTGCTTGATCGTTGGCATGGACTGGATTAGCCAAACAGCTATCTTCAAGCTGTATTGTTTTATGATTCAATGATTTTTCATGGCATCGTCAAACATGGAAAAATAAACCGCGAGGAGGATGCTATGAGGTTGCAGGGTGACTTGGTTTGGTTGGGTGAGTGGTCAGATGCATGGCAGATGCAGTATAATGTGGATAAATGTGAGGTTATCCACTTTGGTGGCAAGAACAGGAAAGCTGATTATTATCTGAATGAAGTCAGATTAGGAGAAGCGGAGGTGCCACGAGACATGGGTGTGCTTGTACACCAGTCACAGAAAGTAAGCATGCAGGTACAGCAGGCAGTGATGAAAGCTAATGGCTTGTTGGCCTTCATTGCGAGAGGAATTGAGTTTAGGAGCAAGGTGGTCCTACTGCGGTTGTACAGGGCCCTGGTGAGACCGCACCTGGAGCATTGTATGCAATTTTGGTCTCCTAATTTGAGGAAGGACATTATTGCTATTGAGGGAGTGCAGCGAAAGGTTCGCCAGGTTAATTGCCGGGATGGCGGGACTGACATATGATGAAAGAATGGGTCGACTGGGCTTGTATTCACTGGAATTTAGAAGGATGAGAGAGGATCTTACAGAAACATATAAAATGTTTAGAGGATTGAACAGGGTAGATGCAGGAGAAATGTTCCCGATGTTGGAGGATTCCAGAACCAGGGATGACAGGTTAAGAATAAGGGGTAGGCCATTTAGGACTGAGATGAGGAAAACCTTTTTCACCCAGAGTTGAGAATCTGTGGAATTCTCGGCCACAGAAGGCAGTGGAGGCCAATTCACTGGATGTTTTCCAGAGAGAGTTAGATTAGCTCTTAGGGCTAAGGGAATCAAAGGATATGGGGAAAAAGCCAGAACGGGGTACTGATTTTGGATGATCAGCCATGATCATATTGAATGGCGGTGCTGGCTCGAAGGGCCGAATGGCCTACTCCCGCACCTATTTTCTATGTTTCTCATTAACACTATTGCCCCCAATCAGCTGATTAATAAATCAGTGCTCGTCCATGTTGCACAAGACCCTGTAGTGGCACTGAAATATGCTCTGGGTGGGATACTTCCACTTCTATCAGCAAAAGGGGTTGGTAGCACCATTATTGATTAAGCTGACCAAATCATGAAGGACTTTGCTGCCGGGGTGGTGTAGGTTCTCGATGAAACTGGTTATCTTTTTGAGGCAGCAAAAGATCAGTTCAATGTTGGGGAGGTCAGTAACAGGTATGAGGTAAGTACATTGGAGATCCATCTTGATGAAAACTCCTCCTGTAATCTGCCGTGACACCACCATTGTTGGATGAATTACAGATAATGATGATTCAGAATATAGGAGCCTGATTGAATGATGCAAGCACAACCTTGTTCTCAATGTCAGCAAGACCAAGGAGCTGATTGTTGACATTAGGAGAGAGAGGATGAGGATCCACAAACTTGAGTTCATTGACGGGCCAATGGTGAAGAGAGTCAACAACTACAAATTCCTTGGTGCGCATATCCATGAGGATCTGTCCTGAGCCTAGCACATTGATGCAATTATAAAGAAAGTTCAGCAGCGCCTTTACTTCCTTAGAATAAAAAGAAGATTTGGTATGTTGGCAAATACTTTCTTTAATTTTTGGAGGTTTATGGTAGAGAGCATATTGACTGGTTGCATGGCCTGTTTCGGCAACTCGAATGCCCGGCAACTGAGGAGATGACAAAAAGTGGTGCACGCTTCCCGGTCTGTCATGGATACTGACATCCCCACCATCGAAGGGAATCAAGGGATATGGGGACCTGCCTCAAGGGGGCCTGCCTCAAGGGGGCCTGCCTCAAAGAGGCAGCCAGCTTCATCAGAGACCCACAACACACTGGCCACACCTTCACTTCACTCCTGGAAGGTGGTCTGAAAAATGTGACCTCCAGATTCATGAACAACTTCTTCCCAACAACAATCAGGCTCGAGAATACTACATACACCAACTAAACTATGAATTGTCTTGATTGCGGTAAGGACTTGGAGGCATTTCGTAATAATATGTTTTTTTTTTAATTTATTGAACTTTTCTTTTGTTTATTATGTTGTCTATGAGTACTGTGTTTACATTGACCTGCTGAATTTCATTGTTCTGTTTTTAGTACAAAAAACAATTAACACGCCTGACTCTTAATAAACCTACTTGACCTCATACTCACCAACCAATAAGCAGCAAGTGAATCTGCCCATGATATCATTGGTAGGTCACCATTCTACATTTCTTGTGGGGAGAAAATCCTAACTTCATACTGAGGACACCATCTATCATGTTGTGTGGCATCATAATTGTGTTAAATAGGGCAGTCAGAACAGATCTGACAGCTCAAAATTGGACATTCATGAGACATAGCAGAATATATACCACAATCGGTAACCTCATGGCCTGCAACATCCCTCACCCTGCCTGTACAATCAAGCCAATTGATTCAGCGAGGACGTGCCAGGAACAACATCAAGCATATCTAAAGATGAGTTACAATACAGGCTCATGTATGCTGTACTGCAAAAACAGCATGCAATGGACAAAATTAGGCAATCCCATGAAATCGAATGAGATATTAACAGTCCTGCAAGAATGAATGATGGTGGGAATCAGAATGGCATATTGGTGCTATAAATAGTGCTGCACTCACAACTCCAGTGACCTGGTTTGATTCTGACCTCCTCTGCTGTCAGTGTGGAATTTGCATTGTATTCTTCCAATCGTGTGGGTTTTCCCAGATTCAGTAGGTTCCCCGCACATCTTTCAGATGTGGTTGGTAATTTGGCTTCTGTAAATTGCCCCTCGTGTTTTTTAGTTTAACATTAGTTCTCAGTTATCCCACTTATTATCCCATAACAAGAGGAGTTGAGTATAGGAGCAAAGAGGTTCTTCTGCAGTTGTACAGGGCCCTAGTGAGACCACACCTGGCATATTGTGTGCAGTTTTGGTCTCCAAATTTGAGGAAGGACATTCTTGCTATTCAGGGAGTGCAGCGTAGGTTCACAATGTTAATTCCCGGGATGGCAGGACAGTCATATGCTGAGATAATGGGGCGGCTGGGCTTGTATACTCTGGAATTTAGAAGGATGAGAGGGGACCTTAGGCGTTTGAACACGCTAGAGGCAGGAAACATGTTCCCAATGTTGGGGGAGTCCAGGATCAGGGGCCACAGTTTAAGAATAAGGGGTAAGCCAATTAGAACGGAGATGAGGAAACACATTTTCACACAGCGAGTTGTGAGTCTGTGGAATTCTCTGCCTCAGAGGGCGGTTCTCTGGATACTTTCAAGAGAGAGCTAGATTGGGCTCTTGAAGATAGCAGTCAGGGGATATGGGGAGAAGGCAGGAATAGGCTGCAGATTGTGGATGATCAGCCATGATCACATTGAATGGCTTGAAGGGCCGAATGGTCTACTCTTGCACCTATTGTCTACCTACACACTAAGGGTAATATACAGAGTCCAATTAATCTAAACACCTTCACATCTTTCGGATGTGGGAGGAAACTGGAGTACACGGAGAAATCCCACATGGTCATAGGGAGAACACAGACAGAACCCAAGGTCAGGATCAAACCCAGGTCTCTGATGCTGTGGAGCATCAGCTCTACCAACTGCATCACTGAGCCGCCCAACTATATATTTTTTAACATAAAGTTGTTATAACAGCATAGAGAAATTGCATCTCATTTTGTTTGAACTCTGGACGCTTTTGATGTTTTTAGAAAATTGCCTCAATAAATCTCAAAACATGTTCTATTAAATAACCGTTGTACATTTCTATTGACAGGGCAGAAAAACTACATTATAAGGGCATGATAATCAGATGATATTGGAACCATCAGAATTTATAAACCAGGTGCTAATAAACTCACATCGACATTAAATGAAAGGAATGAATGGCCATCTGTTGTATGTACTGATTACAAGTATTCAGACAAGTAGGCTCCAGCTCAATAGATAGTAAAATACATTTAAAAATATATTTCAAAGGGGTTCTTTATTGTTATCATCTTGGTTTTTCATTAATTATTTCTGACAGTTACCCAGATCCTCTTAGCTTAAAAACTGAGTGAACCTGGGGAATTTGCAGAGCACCAGCACTCAGAATCAGGCACTAATGCATATTATCATGATCTTCACCAACAGTGGTGAAGAAGGCTGACAGGGTTTGTAAAAGTCGACAAGAACACAATAACAATATAGTCTGGAATAGCACACCAGGCAAGTTCCGGTTTCTTTCACATTTCAGATCAAACTAATCATAGCGGTTACTCTTGAGTAAGATTTGGACTTTGTTAAACTCGAAGCAAGACATTGCCAACAAAATCCATTATCAATCAATCAATCGATCAGTTTTATTCGTCAATTGCACATAAAGTGCAAGTGAAATGAATTTGTCAGCAGCGGTACAATGAAAAAGAACACCCAAAAACACAATAAAAACTTAACACAAACATCCACCACAGCATACATCACTGTGGTGGAAGGCACAAAATTTGGCCAGTCCTCCTCCATTTTCCCCCGTGGTCGGGACCTCAACCCTCCGCAGCCGCCGCTGTAGGCGTCCAGATGAGTAAAATTCAAGGAAAGTCCTGAATCGGTGCCGATTCCTGAATTAACTGCTCATACTGCAGTTTTTTCAAATTTGAAATCTTCTTTTAATTTTGTTTTCTTTCAAAACTCTTCCCCTCATTACATTCACACTTGACATCCTTTGTTAATTTAAGAGTGGTTACTTCGGTAAATGTATATTAAGACTTTTTATGCATCTAAAAAACGCAGAATTTCAGTACATAAAAATCAATGAAAACTCAAGGGCCTGTACCACTTGGGCAACCTAATCGGCGAGTTAAAAAGAGTGTCTTCGACATTCCAGCTCGAGGGCACTCGCCTGGAAAGCCTCGAGCTGGAATGACCATCCGTGTTGAAACCGCGAGCTGGATCGACCCGTGCGCGTTGAAACTGCGAGCTGCATCAACCGACCGCGCACACACACAAACACATCGCAAAGGCGGGGGCAAGGGAAAGCGGAGGAGCGCTGTCTGCGCGATGAAGAGGAAGGTGCACAAGTAAATTTCGACCCCACCCAACTGCACTACCAGTTAAAAAGACTCATGCCGATCAAATTTTACTCGCAGAAAATTTTTCAATATACTGAAAAATCATCCGTGACCTAGCTGAGGCCACGAGTATTCCCTCGAGCATGAAGGAGAGTTCCAGCGACCTCATAGGACCTCCTAGGACCACGTATCAACCATGCTGCGAGTTTGAAGGTCGAAGACACTCTTCTAAACTCACAGATTAGGTCGCCCAAGTGGGACAGCCCCTTAACTTGCACATTTTCAATTATGTTTCTCTTTTGTAGCTTTTAAGGACAATTTGCTCTCTCCACAAACTTTAATAATTCTTACGGAACATTTTGGTAAAGGCTTTTTGAAGCTAGTATTCATAAATCAAACAATGGCTACATCATCAATATGTTTTGTGCCAGCAAAATTTGTTTTCTCTTTCAAAAATATCGACAGCGATATATAAAAAACAAGGTGAATAGTGGGAGTTTCCGAGGAGCGTCAATGGCACCTGGTAGGTAAATAAATAGAGGAATGGAATTGAAATGAGAGCCAGCAAAGGCTCTATAGCTGAATGGCCTACTTCTATGTTGCAAGAAAATATGATAATTATGCAGTTAAAAGGAGGAGTAGCTGCCAAGAACCTAACAATGGTGGGACCAGCTTGTGAGCGTTAACAACACTCTGAAATATTTACACTCATGTTCATCAAGGGCGCACGTTGGCATAGTGGTAGAGTTGCTACATTAGAGCGCTTACAGCGCCAGACACCCAGGTTTGACTGACTTCGAGTCTGTACGGAGTTCGTATTTTCTCCCCTTGACCTTACCAGGCTGAGCGAGTCCCTAAACTCACTGAAGGTCTGAGACCCGTCAGCGACCCCTTGCCTGGATTAGCCCGCCGGCCAAAGCGGTTGTCCAGGGTGTGGCCGCTGTGGCATGCTAACAGCTCCTAACAGGGCGGTCACGGTGGCGCAGCGATAGAGTTCCTGCCTTACAACGAATGCAGCACCAGAGACCCGGGTTCGATCCCGACTAACGGTGCTGTCTGTACGGAGTTTGTACGTTCTCCCCGTGATCTGCATGGGTTTTCTCCGAGATCTTCAGTTTCCTCCCACATTCCAAAGACGTACAGGTTTGTAGGTTAATTGGCTTGGTATAAATGTAAATTGTACCTAGTCTGTGTAGCATGGTGTTAATGTGCAGGGATTGCTGGTTGGCACAGATTCGGTGGGCCGAAGGGCCTGTTTCCACGCTGTCTCTAAACTAAAAAAACAAAAGAAGCATTGAATGGAAGATTTGTCTCAGCTTCCACCACCAAAGAAGCCAACCCACAACATTCAAGGCACAGTTGAGAGTACTGGATTCAACAAAGGCAATGGGCCAGACAACCGCCCAGTTGTAGTACTACATGCCCGAGTAAGCCATATCTCTCGGCCCCAGTACACTTCCAACACTGGCATCTACACACAGGGTAGAAAAATACCTGGGTATGTCCCCTTCACAAAAAAACAGAACAAATCAATCCAGCTAATCACTAAGCAATCAATTTTCTCTCATTAATCAACAGTGACAGAATGTGTCATCCACGGTACTTTCAAATGACATCTGCTATCCAATAACCTGATGATTGTTGCTGACTTTGGGTTTCTACAGGACTAATCAATACTTCAACTGACTTCATTACAGAATGGTCTAAGCTTAGATCAAAACCTAAATTCCACGGATGAAGTGAGGTGATTAAATGCAGTATCAAATAGCTCTGGTACAAATGAGGTCAATAGGTCAGCTCCTAACAGGGTTGCGCAGCGATAGAGCTGGAGGGAAATGGACCAAACGCGGGCAGGTGGGACTAGTGTAGCTGGGATATTTTGGCTGGTATGGGCAAGTTGGGCCAAAGGGCCTGTTTCCACACTGTATCACTCTATGACTCTAATCGGTATTAAGGAGAAATTTCCGCAAAAGTGGGAGTCAAATCGTGCACAAAGAGAGATGGTTGTAGTTGTTTGAAGTCAATACTTATCAAAGGACATAACTGGAGGTGCTCTATTATTATGTTCATTCAAAACAGTAATTAATAGATCCCTAGGCAACCGAGGTTGATGTTGGAAAATGGTGCTGAGATGGAAGCTCAACCATGATCTTGAAGAAAGAATGAGCATGCTTGAAGTTGCTGCATCATCTATGTTCTTATGTTCTGAGTTTCTCAGGGAATTGATATTGATATTGTTTTTTATTGTCACATGCACAGATATACAGTGAAAAACATTGTATTTTTACATACTGCTGCATTCGGTTGCATCAGCAATAACCTTCCTTTCTCCATAATGTCAGAAGTGTATATATTGTTGATGATTGCACAATGTTCTATTCAATTTCAAACTTGTCAGCAAATCCATGCCTGTATGAGCAACGGAAATACAAAAAGCTGCAATTCTTGAAATCTGAGATAAAGGCAGAAAAGGCTGTAAAACCTCAGCATCACTGAACGGAGAAGGTGTTAATATTTTGGGTCTGAACCAATGTTCAATCATGGGCTGATGGCTGATTTTTAACATCCATGCTACAAATGTGTGGAATAATGATGATCAAATGAGAGAGAGTTTAACCATCTCCTATTGATATTAAATGACTGTACTGTTGTCAGAATTTTGGAGGTCAGAGATTGGGTATTCTACTCCGGACAACTACAAGCCATTCTAATATCAACGGGGTAAAGTGTGTGATTGAATGTTTTTTATTTGCCTGGACGAGTGCAGCTCCAAATATTCAAGAGTGTCGTTTTCTGTGGTGCTGATGCATAGCTGGCTGCAGTATAAACTATCTGCAAAATGCACTACAATGCCTCACCGAGGCTATTCCAACAACACAAAGATGGTTAAAGGCAGCAGAGACATTGAATCATCACCATCCTCAGGTTTTCCTCCAGGTTTCACACCATCATGGCATAGAAACATATTATTGTTCCTTCATTGTCGCTGGGTCTAAATCGAGGAACTCCCTGACTACAGCAATGTGAGACTATCTTCACCAGAAACTTCTGCAGTGCTTCAAGAATTTAATTTACCACCAACACCACCTTCTCAAGAGCAACTAGGAATGAACACAGAGAACACTTGAAAGTAAGTCTGTACAGGCTGATGAAGCACCTGCATGAATGTGGCCAAACCTATGTTTGTGATAAGATCCTATAGTCCTATTTTTGACTTCTCCAGTGCTTTTAACACCATCCTGCCTGCACTTCTAGGGAGCAAACTGACGAAGAAGCGGATTGATGCTCCATTGGTGTCCTGGATCACCAACCACCAGACTGGACGACCACAATATGTCAGGCTACAGAACTGTGTCTCAGACATGGTAGTGAGCAACACAGGGGCCCCACTGGGGATGGTCCTCTATCCCTTTCAATTCACCATCTACACCTCGGACTTCAGATACAACTCGGACTCCTGCCACATGCAGAAGTTTTCGGACAAGACTAGGGAGTTAGTGTTGGACTTTAGGAGGATTGAGCACCCCTGTCCCCTCTCTCCATCAAGGGTGTGGATGTGCAGTTTACCAAGGAGTACAAGTACCTTGGAGTTCACCTGGACAGTAAACTGAACTGGTCCAGGAACGTTGAGGCATTGCATCAGAAAGGACAGTTGTCTGTACTTTCTGAGGAGATTCTGTTCTTTCAACATCTGCAGTAAGATGCTGCAGATGTTCTATCAATCGGTGGTGGTCATTGCCATCTTCTTTGCTGTCTTGTGCTGGAGCAGCAGGGCAAAGGCCGTGGATGCCAACAGAATTAACAATCTCGTCCAGAAGGCTGGCTCTGTCCTGCGGGTGGAGTTGGATTCACAAGAGATAGTCTTGGAGGGGATGATGCTGAGCATCTTGGACAATACAGCTCACGGCCTCTATGACACACTGGTCAACCTGAGGAGCACCTTCAGCAACAGACTGGTTTCACCAAGATGCAGCACAGAATGCCGCAGGAGACCCTTTTTCCCTGTGGCTATCAAACTAATAGTCCCCAATCCTGGACTTTCCACTCGTCACTAGAAACATAGAAAATAGGTGCAGGAGTAGGCCATTCGGCCCTTCGAGCCTGCACCGCCATTCAATATGATCATGGCTGATCATCCAACTCAGTATCCTGTACCTGCCTTCTCTCCATACCCCCTGATCCCTTTAGCCACAAGGGCCACATCTAACTCCCTCTTAAATATAGCCAATGAACTGGCCTCAACTACCTTCTGTGGCAGAGAAATCCAGAGATTCACCACTCTCTGTTTGAAAATTTTTTCCTCATCTCAGTCCTAAAAGATTTCCCCCTTATCCTTAAACTGTGACCCCTTGTTCTGGACTTCCCCAACATCGGAAACAATCTTCCTGCATCTAGCCTGTCCAACCCCTTAAGAATTTTGTAAGTTTCTATAAGATCCCCCCTCAATCTTCTAAATTCTAGCGAGTACAAGCCAAGTCTATCCAGTCTTTCCTCATATGAAAGTCCTGACATCCCAGGAATCAGTCTGGCGAACCTTCTCTGTACTCCCCACTATGGCAAGAATGTCTTTCCTCAGATTAGGAGACCAAAACTGTACGCAGTACTCCAGGTGTGGTCTCACCAAGACCCTGTACAACTGCAGTAGAAACTCCCTGCTCCTATACTCAAATCCTTTTGCTATGAATGCTAACATACCATTCGCTTTCTTCACTGCCCGCTGCACCTGCATGCCTACTTTTAATGACTGGTGTACCATGACACCCAGGTCTCGTTGCATCTCCCCTTTTCCTAATCGGCCACCATTCAGATAATTTCATGTTTCATGTGTTTTGTTTTGTTTTATGACTGTAGGCAGATCAATTTCCCTCCTGGGATAAATAAAGTTCTATCGTATCGTATCGTAGTAAGAAATTTATATTATCGTACTGGTAAGAAATACAGATTAATTTCACTATTGGACAGTGAGTAAATATTGACGTTGTTAATGATGCCACAAATCCCAGGGCACTACCATAAAATAAATTGAATGGGAATGCAAGAATTTATTCCCACCAACTTATTCAAGCATACCAGTAAATTATAATCATAGTGATTTATTACTTTTCACAGTATTTATTTCCATCTCTTTAATTTGCACAATTATATTCAAAATGAATCAGGAGAATCAAGTTGGCTAAAGGTTCAGGTGATGGGTTCTCTATTTACCTAATCTCAATAGAGAGCAATTATTAATTGGTCAGAATGATAATTCAATGCAACATTCCCATACCTTTAAGTATATAAATATTTTATATTATAGTAGCTTCATCAATGTTGAGATGACAAAGATGGTTGCAAGTTAATGTTGCATAACATCAAAACGTATGGTTAAAGATCAGACTCAATGTTGATGGTGTAAAAATTTAAATTAGAGAAAATTAAAGATGACTTTTGAATTTGGTGGGAAACTTATCCTCTCTCTCAACTGAGGTCATGTTCACTAAGGCAAATTTTTATGACTTGAGTTCTGAAGCCTAATGCTTTGAGCTCTGTGCTCCATGCAACCTGTCTTTGGTTTTCTGAATACTGAAGGGGCCAACATTGGTTATAAATGTGCATCAAACTGGCTCACCTTGCTGGACAGGTGTTCACTGATTGCAGTTTATCATTACCTGCCCTGCTTATATATGTATGTATATATATATATATATATATATATATATATATATATATATATATATATATATATATATCTTGGGTCACGTGTTTGTGCATGCACCAAATTCTAAATCTGATTACTTTCATTTGAGATCAAGAATTGTAGCTGCAAAAGATTTTTTTAGTTCTTTGAAGATTTTGTCACAATGAAGGAATAACAGAAGAAGCAACTCAAAGGTTTTGGATCATGTAGTGAAGTGAATAAATATCGAAATACATGAGAATTCCAATTATATCAACACCAGAATGAAAAATATACTGAGGTGTCATGATTTTGATGGAAAAAGTCAAGGATTTATCTTTTCCTTGACAGCTGTTTTGTGTTACTTCTCATCCATCAATCAAAACTCCGATGCCTCTGTAAATTTTGCATTGCAATATTCATATTGACATTAGTCTCTATGCCTGGGGATCAGTTATATTTTAAAACTTAATCCTGAAGTACAACATTATATTTTTAACACGCCATATATGCAGCAGTAAATGGTTGAGAAATTCTTATACCTAAAAATAAACCTGGAAAGCTTATACTGTACAACAATTGGCAAATGCTCTTTAACCCCCCATACCTTTTATTAACAACATGCAAAATCTGATTGTGTACCTATAATTTATTCTATGGAAACCTACAGCTTTCATGTATTTCACTGATTCTATACAAGCAACCAAAATATCAAGTCTCAGTGGATTATTTGATTTTAAAGATAAATATAATGTTGCACCTACATAGACATTTTTTTAATAAGAAGCATTCACTCACTAAAAATGATTCTTGTATATCTTATCTGTTTAATGCCACACTCTAACTGACTTAAAAATAATAATTTGGTACAACACCAATCTGTGCATTCATCTGTTGAAGACAAAGGCTCAAATTTTGAGGATATTGCTCCTTACATTTATTTCTCCATTCAGTGCTCAGTAAGTTTGCAATTTCCAAGCAAATGCACAGTGTTTCCACTTTGAAGGAAATTACCCGAAATTCGGGAAATTCTGGTTGTTTTCAGGTAATTTTAGGGAAATTAAATAATTTCGGGAAATTTCTGCATCCTGCCCGGGGGATGATTTGACGAAAAACAAATATTTGCGACCATCCGCGCCTGTGCAGTTGGGGGAGGCCGGTGGGGACGCTGTGTCCCCGTGCGTGCGCAGTGGGCCCGGGCTGGGTCAGATCACCACCATTCTCAGTACACAAATCATACATCGACTCGACGCCTCGTGCCTAGCCTGGGTGAGTGGGGCCGTGGAATATTAAGTTGGGGGAAGGGGAGTCAGACCCAACAAGTTCACGCTTATTTTATATCAGGAATGTCAAACTACTCGCGAAGGGGTGCAATCCGGCCCGTGGGATGATTTGGAAAAATAAATTAGTGCCCGCTTCTCTGGGCCCGGGGCTGCACTGCCCGGTCCATCACCTCCATCCATAGCGGAGCCTTGCTGCCGGTCAGCCTGGCGTCCAGGGAGCGGGTTAACTGCCGACGGTCTGGGGAGACCATTCTCCCGTCACCGAGCGGGAGCGGGAACGACTGACTCTGAACCCAGTCGTGGTAGCGGCCATGACCCAAAACCAGGCGCCGCTCCAGCCAGCCCCCGCCTCCCCCCCCCCCCCGCCGTGGGCCCTCCAATGCTGCGAGGGAGGGGGGGAGAGAGGGCGGTGAGAGGGAGGAGGGAGAGAGAGAGGGGGGGAATGTGACAGAGGGGAAGGGGGAGGGGGAAAGAGAGGGGAGGAAGAAAGAGAGGGGGAGAGAGAGAGGGGGAGGGAGGGGGAGGAGAGAAGAAGGGGGGGAGGGAGGGGGAGAAAGAGATTGGGAGGGAGAGAGAGGTGGAGGGGAGGGGGAGAGGGAAAGGGTGTGAGGGAGGGAGCCGTCACAACCCAGTAGTTTAGTTTGAGACTAATTAGAGGCTGTATGGTAACTCAGATTTCACTGTACCTTAATTGGTGCATGTGACAAATAAATAACTTGATTGATTGTTGTATTGAGTTATTTGTGACACTGTATTCCAGACACACACTGCACTGAACACACTATATGCATACCATGCAGGCTAGGCTACATCATATATGTGCACAGTGCATAATGCCTTGCATAACACTGTACAAGTGAGTAACAGAAGCAGGTAGATATGATGCAGTTACATAGATCCGTTTTGCCTTGTTCTTTGTGTTGTTAATGTGTGCCCGCGAAATAGCACGCGGAAAGCATTTTTGAAAATTTTGGGAAATACCATCAAATTCCAGGAAATTTTGGATTCTATTTCAGGAAAAAAAGTTGAGGTGTGGAAACACTGTGCACAAGTCCCTAAACTGCAATCAGCCTTTTTCTTTTTTGTACCTTTAAGGATGTGGACATACTGGTAAGGTCAGCATTTATTCCTATGTCCAATTGCTCCTGAGAATTGTTGTGTGTTTGGAGTCACAAGTATGCCAGACCAAGTAAAGTCAGCAAATGTTCTCCTCAATAAGAATTTACTGTCATAAAGTGAGAGATTCATGCAGCATGGGAACAGGCATTTGGCCCACCACATCCATGCTGATCATAGAAACATAGAAATTAGGTGCAGGAGTAGGCCATTTGGCCCTTCGAGCCTGCACCGCCATTCAATATGATCATGGCTGATCATCTAACTCAGTATCCCGTACCTGCCTTCTCTCCATACCCTCTGATCCCTTTAGCCACAAGGGCCACATCTAACTCCCTCTTAAATATAGCCAATGAACTGGCCTCAACTACCCTCTGTGGCAGAGAGTTCCAGAGATTCACCACTCTCTGTGTGAAAAAAGTTTTTCTCATCTCGGTTTTAAAGGATTTCCCCCTTATACTTAAGCTGTGACCCCTTGTCCTGGACTTCCCCAACATCGGGAACAATCTTCCTGCATCTAGCCTGTCCAACCCCTTAAGAATTTTGTAAGTTTCTATAAGATCCCCTCTCAATCTCCTAAATTCTAGAGAGTATAAACCAAGTCTATCCAGTCTTTCTTCATAAGACAGTCCTGACATCCCAGGAATCAGTCTGGTGAACCTTCTCTGCACTCCCTCTATGGCAATAATGTCCTTCCTCAGATTTGGAGACCAAAACTGTACGCAATACTCCAGGTGTGGTCTCACCAAGACCCTGTACAACTGCAGTAGAACCTCCCTGCTCCCATACTCAAATCCTTTTGCTTTGAAAGCTAACATACCGTTCGCTTTCTTCACTGCCTGCTGCACCTGCATGCCTACTTTCAATGACTGGTGTACCATGACACCCAGGTCTCGCTGCATCTCCCCTTTTCCTAATCGGCCACCATTTAGATAATAGTCTGCTTTCCTGTTTTTGCCATCAAAATGGATAACCTCACATTTATCCACATTATACTGCATCTGCCAAACATTTGCCCACTCACCCAGCCTATCCAAGTCACCTTGTAGTCTCCTAGCATCCTCCTCAAAGCTAACACTGCCCCCCAGCTTAGTGTCATCTGCAAACTTGGAGATATTGCCTTCAATTCCCTCATCCAGATCATTAATATATATTGTAAATAGCTGGGGTCCCAGCACTGAGCCTTGCGGTACCCCACTAGTCACTGCCCGCCATTGTGAAAAGGACCCGTTTACTCCTACTCTTTGCTTCGTGTTTGCCAGCCAGTTCTCTATCCACATCAATACTGAACCCCCAATGCCGTGTGCTTTAAGTTTGTATACTAATCTCTTATGTGGGACCTTGTCGAAAGCCTTCTGGAAGTCCAGATACACCACATCCACTGGTTCTCCCCTATCCACGCTACTAGTTACATCCTCGAAAAATTCTATAAGATTCGTCAGACATGATTTACCTTTCGTAAATCCATGCTGACTTTGTCCAATGATTTCACCACTTTCCAAATGTGCTGCTATCCCATCTTTAATAACTGACTCTAGCAGTTTCCCCACTACCGATGTTAGACTAACTGGTCTGTAATTCCCCGTTTTCTCTCTCCCTCCCTTCTTAAAAAGTGGGGTTACGTTTGCTACCCGCCAATCCTCAGGAACTACTCCAGAATCTAAAGAGTTTGGAAAGATTATTACTAATGCATCCACTATTTCTGGAGCTACTTCCTTAAGTACTCTGGGATGCAGCCCTAATCTGGCCCTGGGGATTTATCAGCCTTTAATCCATTCAATTTACCCAACACCATTTCCCCACTAACCTGGATTTCACTCAATTTCTCCATCTCCTTTGACCCGCGGTCCCCTGCTATTTCCGGCAGATTATTTATGTCTTCCTTAGTGAAGACGGAACCAAAGTAGTTATTCAATTGGTCCGCCATATCCTTGTTCCCCATGATCAACTCACCTGTTTCTGACTGCAAGGGACCTACATTTGTTTTAACTAATCTCTTTCTTTTCACATATCTATAAAAACTTTTGCAGTCAGTTTTTATGTTCCCTGCCAGTTTTCTTTCATAATCTATTTCAACTGTCAAGAGCTTTCTTCTGGCTTTCATGTACATGGAACTTATTCTGCAGCCCAACCCCCTTTCCCCTCCACATTTCCCACTATGTCACTGAAGGCTGAAGGGAAGGGCAGAGCTTTACCATAGGGGATCAGGCGAGCACAAGACCCATCTTGGATAAGAGCACCATCAGTTGAAGGTCTGATTCAACCGTTCATCCTCAATTAACACAATGCCACAGGTGAATCACTGATACATTCTATAATTTCCAAGTTACATTGTGATACTTCACAAGTTCACAAGTTATAGGAGTAGAATTAGGCCATTTGTCCCATCGAGTCTACTCCTCCATTCAATCATGGCTGATCTCTGCCTCCTAATCCCATTTTCCACCCTTCTTGTCATAACCATTGACTCCCGTTCTAATCAAGAATTTGTCTATCTCTGTCTTAAAAATATCCACTGACTTGGCCTCCACAGCCCTCTATTGCAAGAAATTCCACAGATTTATTACCTTCTGACTAAAGAAGTTCCTCCTCACCTCCAGTACTCAAATGCGGCCTGACCAGCGCGATATAGATAATAGACAATAGGTGCAGGAGGAGGCCATTCGGCCCTTCGAGCCAGCACCGCCATTCAATGTGATCATGGTTGATCATCCCCAATCAGTACCCCGTTCTTGCCTTCTCCCCATATCCCCTGACTCCGCTATCTTTAAGAGCCCTATCTAGCTCCCTAAATCTATCCTATCCATCATGTACTTACCCACATGTGTTTAAATGTTGAGATGGCAACTGCCTCAACTACCTCCTCTGTCAGCTCATTCCATACATCTACCACCCTTAGTATTAAAAGGTTGCCCTTTGGGTTCCTATTGAATCTTTCCCCCCCTCACAAACCTATGTCCCCTGGTTCTTGATTCCCCTACTCTAGGGAAAAGACTCTGTGCGTATACTCTATCTACTGTATACCTCTCATGATCTTATACACCTCTAAAAGATCACCCCTATCTAATCCTCTCATGATCGTATACACCTCTAAAAGATCACCCCTCATCCTCCTGCGCTCCAAAGAATAGAGTTCTAGCCTGCTCAACCTCTCCCTTTAGCTCAGGCACTTGGCAACATCTTGGTAAATTGTTCTTGATATGAATTATAGAAAAGTAACAAGGAGGTAGAGCAAGCAATTAGGATGCCATAACGTGATGGCCTCTATTGCAAGAGGATTTGAGTACAAGGGAACCAAAGGAACAATGCACCTTGCAAGAGGGTGTTCAGCAAATGTATAACAAATAGAATTACGAAGCTGGACAATTATCTTATGAGAGGAAATCTCACTGAAATGTACAAGTTATTTTACTTCACAGATAGAACATGGAAACAGGCTCTTTGGCCCATGCCAATCACTGATTCACATTGTCTAGAATGGAGTTGTACCATAAATACTTACTGAACTTGACAGAGTGTATGTAAGGTTGATACTTGCCTTGATTGGGGGTTCCCAAAAGCAGTCTCAAAATATGGCATTGTCCTCTCAGAAATATCTTCACCTCGAGAGTGGTATCTTTGGATATTATATTCAAAAGAGGAGGTTCCTTTGCAGAGTATAATCAAGGTGAAGGTTGATAGATTTTAAAATATTAATTGAATCATGGAATACAGAATTAAAACAGGTAAGTGGTGATGAGGGAAACAAATCAGCTATGGTCTTGTAGAATGATCGAGTATGTGCGGGGGGTGGTGGGGCAATTTGCTTCCTCCTGCATGTTCTCCTCATCTTTTAAGATCTTCCTGTCTGACATCAATAAATCATGAACAAGAAAAATAAAACTGTATCTCTATCACACATGGGGAATACTTACTTTCATTGCTGTGTCTAGAATGGTGTTGTACCATGAATATAAAGCTCAACCTTAGGAGTTCTTGGTTGTTTAAAGGCTTCCCAGTCATGTACTAAACAATGTAATGCTAGCAAAGTTCTTCTGCAAAACACAATAGAAAGACTAATGAGCTGGAAGAACTTTAGACACTACTCAGTGTCACATTCTCCATGACCTGTTCAAGATCAAGACATTGAGAAAAAGTCTTCTATCTCTTGATATGCAAGCTGCTGAAAGAATTCCTTTCTCTTAATAAACTCAGATTCTTCTGTGGGAATGCTTTCATCAAACTAATTTCTATCTGGCTTTCATTATTCCTGACAAATCCGTTTAACTGAATGACTTGAAAAAACTGATGCGCAAACAGATCTGATCGCTAAACCTTCATCTTCTATTTGGAACTTCCTTAATGCATATAAGGTGTAACATCAACCACATTCTACAACAGAAAGTTGTGAGGAGATGGAGCATATTTGCAAGAGACGATGAAGTGTAGGGGACCTATTCTGGAATTCCAATAAATTAATGGCAGTGTCTCAAAACAACACCAGTTGCAGAGTTAATTAATGGATGAGAAAACAATGGGTGTAGACAATGTTAACGTCAAGACCAGATAGCGCAATTCGTCTGCAGCAACCTTCTCAGAGAAATCCTATCCAGCAAATCACCATCCAATCAGTCTACTCTCTATCATCAGTAAAGTGATGGAGGGTTTCATAATATGCCTTCAAGTGGATGTTATTCACTAATATCATCCTCACTGATGTCCAGTTTGATTCTTGCCTGGATCTGGGGGGGGGGGGGGGGGGGGGGGGGGGGGGGGGAGGGGTGACTTGAGAGAAGTGTAATAGTGCCTCCCTTGCTCCGAGGAAAGCAAACCCACCCTGCCCACTCTCTCCCCATAACTAATGTTTCCCAATTCAGGGAACATCCTGGTGAAGACGCAAGGGACTGCAGATGCTGGAATCTTGAGCACAAGATCTGAACAAGTATACCAACGAAAAATGTTGTCCGTTCATTTTCTTCTACTGATGTTGCCTGACCCATTGAGTTCCTCGAGCGGTATTTTTTTGCTCATCATCCTGGTGAATCTCCTCTGCACTCTCTATAGCACATTCACATCCTTCGTTTAATATAGCAACCACTAATGGACCAATCAGTATTTTGTAAAGTTGCAACAAACTTCCCAGCTTTTATATTCTTCGCCCTGACCCATGAAGTTAAATATGCCATGGGTTTGTTTCCCCACCCTCTTGATATGTGTTGCTACCTTCAAGGAAGGATGGGCTCAGCCCCTTAGGTCCCTCTGTTCATCAACTTTCTTGAGTGCCGTAGCATTTACTGCACACAATATTCACACTGCAGTCTCACCAATGCCTTGTACAATTGCAGCAAGGCATCCCTGCGCCTACCACAATGAAGGCCAGCAAACCATTTGCAAATGTCACCAGATGAGTTGCTCTAGTTTACGTGGCAGATAATCAAATTCAATCACAGATGAGCAGCAAATGCTGGCTATGATAGTAATTACCATAATCCAAAAAAAATAGAAACATCTTCCAGAACAATTTCAATGTTATTAGATAATCAACTCTCAGATCAGATCTGAGATGTCCCCTCAATTTCCTTTAAACAATTTGAAAGATTATAATATCATCTAGATTTTTATATTTCCTGGCTCCTGGTGATTACGTGCTTCTTCCTCTCGAAGATAATTCTCTCAATCAATTGTATTGGCTCAATTACACTTCTTCAAACTATTAGTTTCCTAATGTCTCCAAGTTTATTGAAGCAAAATTTCTTTGGTCTTCTTTACTTGTCATAACAATAGACAATGGACAATAGACAATAGGTGCAGGAGTAGGCCATTCGGCCCTTCGAGCCAGCACCGCCATTCAATGCGATCATGGCTGATCATCCCCAATCAGTACCCCTTTCCTGCCTTCTCCCCATATCCCCTGACTCCGCCATCTTTAAGAGCCCTATCTAGCTCTCTCTTGAAAGTATCCAGAGAACCGGCCTCCACTGCCCTCTGAGGCAGAGAATTCCACACTCACAACTCTCTGTGAGAAAAAGTGTTTCATCGTCTCCGTTCTAAATGGCTTACCCCTTATTCTTAAACTGTGGCCCCTGGTTCTGGACTCCCCCAACATCGGGAACATGTTTCCTGCCTCTAGCGTGTCCAAACCCTTAACAATCTTATATGTTTCAATAAGATATCCTCTCATCCTTCTAAACTCCAGAATGTACAAGCCCAGCCGCTCCATTCTCTCAGCATATGACAGTCCCGCCATCCCGGGAAATAACCTTGTAAACCTACGCTGCACTCCCTCAATAGCAAGAACCCCCTTCCTCAAATTAGGGGACCAAAACTGCACACAATACTCCAGGTGTGGTCTCACTAGGGCCCTAGTGCAACTGCAGAAGGACCTCTTTGCTCCTATACTCGACTCTTCTTGTTATAAAGGCCAATATGCCATTCGCTTACTTCACTGCCTGCTGTACCTGCATGCTTACTTTCATAGACTGATGAACAAGGATCCCCAGGTCCCGTTGTACTTCCCCTTTTCCCAACTTGACGCAATTTAGATAATAACCTGCCTTCCTGTTTTTGATACCAAAGTGGATAACCTCACATTTATCCACATTAAACTTAATCTGCCATGCATCTGCCCACTCCCCCAACCTGTCCAAGTCACCCTGCATTCTCATAGCATCTTCCTCACAGTTCACAATGCCACCCAGCTTTGTGTCATCTGCAAATTTGCTAATGTTACTTTGAATCCCTTCATCCAAATCATTGATGTATATTGTAAATAGCTGCGGTCCCAGCACCGAGCCTTGTGGTACTCAACTAGTCACTGCCTGCCATTCTGAAAGGGACCCGTTAATCCCTAGTCTTTGTTTCCTGTCTGCCAAACAATTTTCTATCCATGTCAGCACTCTACCCCCAATACCATGTGCCCTAATTTTGCCCACTAATCTCCTATGTGGGACCTTATCAAATGCTTTCTGAAAGTCCAGGTACACTACATCCACTGGCTCTTCCTTGCTTTCCCTCTCTCTCCACCCCCCCCCCCCCCACCCCATCCCAGATCTGCCAGCTCCGACTAAATTTTATCTCTGTTTGCTTCATTGTCAGCTTCTTTCTCCCTGCTAACAATGATCTATTCTAAGTTTTGCTTGATCTCCACCCCCTCTGTCTCCTTTTCACGCCTCATACTTCCCAATCTCTCCGTCTCCCTCTCCCCTGACTCTCAGTCTGAAGAAAGGTCTCGACCCGAAACGTCACCCATTCCTTCTACCCAGAGATGCTGCCTGTCCCGCTGAGTTACTCCAGCATTTTGTGCCTGGTCTCGGGTCGGGACCCTTCTTCAGACTGATTGCAACAGTGGGTGGAGGAAAGAGCGTGACTCCGTGGAGGCGTTTAATAAACAAACGTATAACAAATGAAATCGACCTTGGCTGTGCAGGAAGGAACTGCAGATGCTGGTTTAAAAAGATGCTGGTTTAAACCGAAGGTAAACACAACATTCGTTGGAGTCCACTGGATTCATTGGAGTTTAGAAGGATGAAGGGATATCTTATAGAAACATATGATTATAAAAGGACTGGACAAGCTAGATGCAGGAAAAATGTTCCCAATGTTGGGCGAGTCCAGAACCAGGGGGCACAGTCTTAGAATAACAAGGGAGGCCAATTAAGACTGAGATGAGAAGACACTTTTTCATCCAGAGAGTTGTGAATTTATGGAATTCCCTGCCACAGATGGCAGTGGAGGCCAAATCACTGGATGGATTTAAGAGAGTTAGATAGAGCTCTAGGGGCTGGTGGAATCAAGGGATATGGGGAGAAGGCAGGAACGGGTTATTGATAGGGGACGATCAGCCATGATCAAAATGAATGGCGGTGCTGGCTCGAAGGGCCGAATGGCCTCCTCCTGCACCTATTTAATATAATATAATTTTCCTAGTTACATCCTCAAAAAGTTCCAGAAGATTAGTCAAGCATGATTTCCCCTTCGTAAATCCATGCTGACTCAGACTGATCCTGTTACTGCGATCCAAATGTGTGGCTATTTCAACTTTTATAATTGACTCCAGCATCTTCCCCACCACCGTTCAGGCTAACTGGTCTATAATTCCCTGTTTTCTCTCACCCGCCTTACATTACTGGGATAATATTAGCTGCCCTCCAATCCACAGGAACTGATCCTGAGTCTATAGAATATTGGAAAATTATCACCAATGCATCCACGATTTCTAGAGCCATTTCCTTAAGTACCCTGGGATGCAGACCATCAGGCCCTGGGGATTTATCAGCCTTCAGTCCCATCAGTCTATCCAACACCATTACCTGCACAATGTGGATTTCCTTCAGTTCCTCCGTCACCCCAGATCCTCTGGCCACTACTATATCAGGAAGATTGTTTGTGTCCTCCTTAGTGAAGATGGATCCAAAGTACCTGTTCAACTCATCTGCCATTTCCTTGTTCCCCATAATAAATTCACCTTTTTCGGTCTTCAAGGGTCTAACTTTGGTCTTAACTAATTTTTTCCTCTTCACATACCTAAAGAAGCTTTTACTATCCTGCTTTATATTATTGGCTAGCTCACCTTCGTACCTCATCTTTTCTCCCCGTATTGTCTTTTTAGTTATCTTCTGTCGTTCTTTAAACATTACCCAAACCGTTTGCTTCCCGCTCATCTTTGCTACGTTGTACTTCTTCTCTTTTATTTTTATACTGTCCCTGACGTCCCTTGTCAGCCATGGTCGTCCCTTACTCCCCTTGGAATCTTTCTTCCTCCTAGGAATGAACTGATCCTGCACCTTCTGTATTATTCATGGTACACCAGTCATTGAAAGTAGGCATGTAGGTGCAGCAGGCAGTGAAGAAAGCGAATGGTATGTTAGCTTTCATAGCAAAAGGATTTGAGTATAGGAGCAGGGAGGTTCTACTGCAGTTGTACAGGGTCTTGGTGAGACCACACCTGGAGTATTGCGTACAGTTTTGGTCTCCAAATCTGAGGAAGGACATTATTGCCATAGAGGGAGTGCAGAGAAGGTTCACCAGACTGATTCCTGGGATGTCAGGACTGTCTTATGAAGAAAGACTGGATAGACTTGGTTTATACTCTCTAGAATTTAGGATATTGAGAGGGGGTCTTATAGAAACTTACAAAATTCTTAAGGGGTTGGACAGGCTAGATGCAGGAAGATTGTTCCCGATGTTGGGGAAGTCCAGGACAAGGGGTCACAGCTTAAGGATAAGGGGGAAATCCTTTAAAACCGAGATATAACCATATAATAACCATATAACAATTACAGCACGGAAACAGGCCATCTCGACCCTTCTAGTCCGTGCCGAACACATAATCTCCCCTAGTCCCATATACCTGCGCTCAGACCATAACCCTCCATTCCTTTCCCATCCATATAACTATCCAATTTATTTTTAAATGATAAAAACAAACCTGCCTCCACCACCTTCACTGGAAGCTCATTCCACACAGCTACCACTCTCTGAGTAAAGAAGTTCCCCCTCATGTTACCCCTAAACTTCAGTCCCTTAATTCTCAAGTCATGTCCCCTTGTTTGAAACTTCCCTACTCTCAGTGGGAAAAGCTTTTCCACGTCAACTCTGTCTATCCCTCTCATCATTTAAAAAACCTCTATCAAGTCCCCCCTTAACCTTCTGCGCTCCAAAGAATAAAGCCCTAACTTGTTCAACCTTTCTCTGTAACTTAGTTGCTGAAACCCAGGCAACATTCTAGTAAATCTCCTCTGTACTCTCTCTATTTTGTTGACATCCTTCCTATAATTAGGCGACCAAAATTGTAAACCATACTCCAGAATTGGCCTCACCAATGCCTTGTACAATTTTAACATTACATCCCAACTTCTATACTCAATGCTCTGATTTATAAAGGCCAGCACACCAAAAGCTTTCTTTACCACCCTATCTACATGAGATTCCACTTTCAGGGAACTGTGCACAGTTATTCCCAGATCCCTCTGTTCACCTACATTCTTCAATTCCCTACCATTTACCATGTACGTCCTATTTTGATTTGTCCTGCCAAGATGTAGCACCTCACACTTATCAGCATTAAACTCCATCTGCCATCTTTCAGCCCACTCTTCCAACTGGCATAAATCTCTCTGTAGACTTTGAAACTCTACTTCATTACCCGCAACCCCACCTATCTTAGTATCATCTGCATACTTACTAATCCAATTTACCACGCCATCGTCCAGATCATTGATGTACATGACAAACAACAGTGGACCCAACACAGATCCCTGTGGCACCCCACTCGTCACTGGCCTCCAACCTGACAAACAACCATCCACCATTACTCTCTGGCATCTCCCATTCAGCCACTGTTGAATCCATCTTGCTACTCCACCATTAATACCCAACCATTGAACCTTCTTAACCAACCTTCCATGAGGAACCTTGTCAAAGGCCTTACTGAAGTCCATATACACAACATCCACTGCTTTACCCTCATCAATTTCCCGAGTAACATCTTCAAAAAATTCAAGAAGATTAGTTAAACATGACCTTCCAGGCACAAATCCATGTTGACTGTTCCTAATCAGTCCCTGTTTATCCAGATGCTTATATATATTATCTCTAAGTATTCTTTCCATTAATTTGCCCACCACTGACGTCAAACTAACAGGTCTATAATTGCTAGGTTTACTCTTAGACCCCTTTTTAAACAATGGAACAACATGCGCAGTACGCCAATCCTCCGGCACTATTCCCGTTTCTAATGACATTTGAAATATTTCTGCCATAGCCCCTGCTATTTCTACACTAACTTCCCTCAATGTCCTAGGGAATATCCTGTCCGGACCTGGAGACTTATCCACTTTTATATTTCTCAAAAGTGTCAGTACTTCCTCTTCTTTGATCCTCATAGTTTCCATAGCTACTCTACTTGTTTCCCTTACCTCACATAATTCAATATCCTTCTCCTTGGTGAATACCGAAGAAAAGAAACTGTTCAATATATCCCCCATGAGATGAGAAAAACTTTTTTCACACAGAGAGTGGTGAATCTCTGGAACTCTCTGCCACAGAGGGTAGTTGAGGCCAGTTCATTGGCTATATTTAAGAGGGAGTTAGATGTGGCCCTTGTGGCTAAGGGGATCAGAGGGTATGGAGAGAAGGCAGGTACGGGATACTGAGTTGGATGATCAGCCATGATCATATTGAATGGCGGTGCAGGCTCGAAGGGCCGAATGGCCTACTCCTGCACCTAATTTCTATGTTTCTATGTTTCTATTCCTAGAAATACCTGCCATTGTTGTTCCACTGTCATCCCTGCTAGGGTATCTTTCCAGTCAACTTTGGCCAGCTCCTCCCTCATGGCCCCATAGTCCCCTTTATTCAACTGTAACACTGACACCTCCGATCTACCCTTCTCCCTCTCCAAATGTAGATTAAACCTGACCATATTATGGTCACTACCTTCTAATGGCTTTATAAGTCCTTTATCAAATACGGTGCATTACATAACACTAAATCCAGAATTGCCTTCTCCCTGGTAGGCTCTAATACAAGCTGCTCTAAGAATCCATCACTAAGGCACTCTACAAAATCCCTTTCTTGGGGTCCAATACCAACCTGATTTTCCCAGTCTACCTGCATGTTGAAATCTCCCATAACAACCACAGCATTACCTTTGCTACATGCCAATTTTAACTCCTGATTCAACGCACCCTATGTCCAGGCTATTGTTTGGGGGCCTGTAGATAAGTCCCATTAGGGTATTTTTACCCTTACAATTCCTTAAGTCTATCCATACTGACTCCTCATCTCCAGTTTCAATGTCACCCCATGCATGCGACTGAATTTCATTCCTCACCAACAGTGCTACCCCACCCCCTCTGCCCACCTGTCTGTCTTTTCGATAGGAGGTATACCCTTGAATATTCAGTTCCCAGCCCTGGCCCTCTTGCAGCCATGTCTCTGTAATTCTCACAACATCATACTTGTCAATTTCTAACTGAGCCTCAAGCTCGTCCACTTTATTTCTTATACTTCGCGCATTCATATACAACCTGCCACATTGAATAGCTAGCCCATTGTGTTTTCATTCCAATGAATTTGGAACCCATTTAATCCCAACACAGCCATTACCCGTTTGTCCAGTGTAGCTACATCTGTGTTTCTTCTATTACGTCCAGATATTCGGATAAAGTAATTGATTACAGTTGGTCACATTTATTTCCTACATTTGTAACGAGCACATTAGAAAATGCAATTTTGTTCAAACCAAGCTGTTTGAATGACAATAAAAGGCATTCTATTCTATTCTATTCTATTAACCTTTGAAGCACTGCATATTTTTGCCTAATTCATTGTCTTGATCCAGGTTTAATGTCTAAAATAATTCTTTAAATATTTATCTTTAAGTATTTACTTTAAATATTTGAGAAATCGTACAGGAATTCCAAAGGAAAGTACAGTTCCCAAGTTGGTTCATGCATCTAAAGTGTGGGTGAGAAGTATATGATCAGTGCACTCTTCCTTGTGAAATGTTAAGTTACAAGTTTAAGGCATAACAAATACTTTCCCCTGTGTTCCCACTTAGAAGGCAACTGAGTTGGCAGGCTTGGAGCCCTTCTATCCACTGTTTAATGTTAGATCAGCGAACACTAACATTGTAGTGTTATTTTTACACTTACTGAGGCTTGCCAACATATCTGCTCCTCTATCTGTCATTGATTATTTGTAAGTCTGTACCACACCCCATGCAAAGAGACACTCACTCACCTCTGCTAAAACTAAAAGCACACAGCTTTGTGATAGGTCAAATATATGCTTTCAAGCTCTTAACATTTCTTTTTATTTCCCAGACAGCATAAACCAAGCCATTGTTCTCTTTAAAATTACATGGATTAGTACACTTTCTCTTGTTTAACATTGATTTTTTGCATGTCCTATATCTGCAAATAGTCAGGTTACATTTTTACCAGTCCTTGGAATATATATTAATTTGCATAGTAGAAATGTAATATACTTTCTCATTGATTTGTAAATATGGGAAACATTACATTAATAAGATTATTGAGAGAGAGAGAGAGAGGTTAATAGCAATGTTAGGGATCTAGTAAATATGGACGGACAAATTATTGAATTGCCCATGGCTGTGGACACTCTATCGAACACCTACAGTAAAGAGCACACTGACTGGTTGCATCATGGCATGGTTTGGCAAATTGAGCATTCATGAACGAAGGAGAATATAGGGAGTAAGAGACACTGCCTATTCCATCACAGTTCCTGACCTCCCCACCATCAAAGGGATCCAAAGAATGTGTTGCCTCAAAAAGTCAGCCAGTTTCATCAATGACCCACACCAACCTGGCCACATTCTCATTTACTCCTTCCATTGGGAAGAAGGTACAGGAGTCTGAAAACTGTGGCTACCAGGTTCGAGAATAACTTCTGCCCAGCAACCATCAGGCTCTTAAACATACATAATACAAATCGTTATTATGAACCCCTATGGATTGTGTCTTTGGTTGCACTTTGGTTGCACTATAGGTTGCACTAGTTGGCACTAGTATTACAGTTATTAATTTATTGAAATATTGATTATTATATTTATCTGTGTGTATTGCATTTAAAGGCCTATGAATCTGCTGCTGTAAGTAAGAATTGATGTTTAGAGAACATTGGCTACCAATTTTGCAGACGACACAACGGTGATTGGGCTGATCACCAACGGTGATGAAACAAACTACAGAGCGGAGGTGCAGAACCTGGCGGACTGGTGCGCACGTAACAACTTGTCACTAAACACCTCTAAGACCAAGGAGCTGATTATTGACTTCAGGAGGTCACATAATGGAGAATACGCCCCAATCTCCATCTACGGGGACAGTGTGGAGAGAGTGTCCAGCTTTAAGTTTCTGGGCACTCACATTTCAGAGGACCTCACATGGTCCACCAACACCGCTGCGCTGGTCAAGAAGGCACAGCAACGACTGTTCTTCCTGAGAACATTAAAAAAGACTGGTCTGCCCCAACAGCTGCTGACAACCTTCTACGGCTGCACCACAGAGAGCATATTAACGTATGGCATCTCTGTGTGGTATCTCAGCTGCACGGAGGCGGAGAGGAGAGCTCTTCAGCGCGTCGTCCACAGAGCGCAGAAGTTTATTGGGACACAGCTACCAGCCTTGGAGGGCATCTACCACACACGGTGCCTCAGGAAGGCCGTCAGCATCCATAAAGACTCCTCACACCCTCGTAATGGACTGTTCGAACTACTTCCCTCCGGCAGACGTTACAAGGCCTTCTACGCCCGAACCTCCAGACTCAGGAACAGCTTCATTCCAAGAGCTATAGCGGCTCTGAGCCGGCCCTGCTGAGTGCCCCCACCCCCCATGGACTGTCTCCCTCGGATGGTCACGTCGCACAGACACATCTGCACTTTAGTCTGTTGAACTGTTTTGACTGTTTTACTGTTGTAATGTTCTTTTTACAAACCATGTTCTCGGGGTATCTAAATCTAAATTTTTAGTTATTTAAGTTATGACATCGGATGGAAGCTGCATACCAAATCTCGTTGCGCTTATGTGCAATAACAATAAAAGATATTATTATTATTAATATATTGAATATTGAAGGTTTGATCAGGGTACAGAAGAAAGTGTATGGCTGGTATAGGAGATTGTCATCCAAGGGGTCACCTGATGTTTACTGAGGATGTAGGAGAAAACATAAGAAAACTATGAGGAGGGTAAAGGGGGGCCATGATAAAAGAGCATTAGAGTGATCCGGAAAATATTTACCCAAATGTTTCCAGTGATGAGGGACCACAGTTGCACAGATAAATTAAAATGGGACAGTTTTCTTTGGAGTAGAGATGCTGAAGGGAAATTTAATGGAAATAAAACATCTGGAGAGAGAGGATTGTGGAAAATCTGTCACCATTGGTGGAATGTGTTGAGGGCTAGGTATAGAATTGAAGAGAATGGATTGAGAGTAACATGAGAAAAGACTATTCTTACACAGCCTGTGGTTAGAATCCTCTTACAGATATGGTGGGGCATGTCCTCGTTGCCTGCAGAAGGGAATAACTATATGGTGGAGCAAAATTTGCAGACCATGGAAAATGTCCTGAGGTTGGTGAGATTGGAGAATATAGGTAAACTTGATGGCCGGAATGTCCTCATTCTGTGCTGCAACCATTCTATGTTTCTATGATTATTAATAGAAAGAATATCTGCTGAGGCAAGATAATCAGCCAGAAGAGACTCTGAAATTTCATTTTTTCTGTTGTGGTTTGTATTTAACAGATAGTTATTTTACAACAGGTTTAATTTTCATGTGATCGCAAGATGCACTGCAAAGATACAAATTTTGTTTATGAAGGTTCATTAAATATCAAAGAAACCCAGAACCCATTGAACTATTTGCCTGGGGTTGCTGTATGTGCAGTGCTGGGTTGTAAAACCAGCTATGAGGAATTGCTACTCTAAATTTGCATGAATGTGCCATCAGGAATCAGAAATAGTTCAAACTATAGGCCACATAAACTAAAACGATCAAGATAAGTTCCAAGAATAAGCAAGCAACAATGCAAAATGGGAGTTTATAACAGTTTTGGAAAGGGGAGAAATCAAATATCCTGAGGATCTAAGGCAGATGAACCAGAATACACAGTAAGCAGGAACTTTTCTATATTCTGAAATCCAGCGTAGCGGAGACTAATAGTTTATATTGTTAGACCATAATCAGCATCACTGTGTCAATTTGGAAAGCACAGTTTTCAATGATAAACTTTCGAAGTCATTCAGCACAGAAATAGGTTATTTAGCCCATCTTGTCCATGCCGCCTAATGTGTCCCATTAAAGCTTGTCTCATTTGCCTGCATATGACCAATATCCATCAAAACCTTCCTATCCATGTCCCTGTGGAAATGCCTTTTGAATGTTGTTATTGTACCTGCCTCAACTACATCCTCTTGCACCTTGTTCAATACACCCATCTCACTGTGTGAAAATGCTACCCTTCCGGTTCCTATGAAATCTTTTACCTCTCACCTTAAACCTAGATTTCCCTCTTGATTTCCCCTAAAAAGACTGTGCATTCACCCTAGTTATTCCTCACATTATTTTACATTCACTCCAAGGAATAAATTCCAAGCCTGCTCCACCTATCCCTATAGCTTAGGCCATCAATTCCTTGTAAAACTTCTCTTTTCTCTTTCCAGTTCAATAGCATCTGTCTCACAGCAGGGTGATCGACACTGAACACACTACTCCTCACCAACACCCTCTATACCTACAACAAAATGTCCCAATGTCTGTACTCAATTCCTGGACGATGAAGGCCAGTGTGCCAGTTTCCCTTACGGACTAGTGATAACCAGGGTGATGTACCTAGGGACCATTGGTATCAAATACCTTTAATAAAATCTATTAATAAAATATATTAAAAATTTTCACCTCAGGCAATACTTTGTGGAGATTTACCCATGTACTATGTTAAAAGCAAAGGCAACGTGACACCAGTCAAGGGAATCCTGTGATTGTCACTGGAGTCAATGTGCTCATTCTTCTGCTATTTTGTTCAATCCAAGGGGATTCCTTCGGCATGCCCTATTTCCTGCACAGTATACGTCAGAAGGTGCCGAATAAGAAGTGATCAAAAGCAGATTTATTTTTAATGCGTCATTTATTTGGAACAAAGAACACCTAGCATGTAATTACCCTTCACTGTACCCACAGATGATACCACACTTTTCTGTGGGTTTGGGTTGGGTGGGTTTATCGTGATGATGCCACAATAAGAAAATAACTTTTATCTAATGTTTAACTGAACATTACTTGTACGTAAGAAATACGGTCATAGAATGGCACAACAAAGAAACAGGCCCTTCAGCCCCACACGTCCAAATCAACCATCACATCAATTAACATCAATCCGACCTGTCTTTATTAATTCCATATCCTTCCAGCCTTGCTCATAAGTATAGAAAGAGTATATGAAAATACATTTCTTGGTGTGATCTTAGACCACAAAATCTGCTGGAAACCACATATAAAGCACGTCAAAGCAAAACTGGCAAAGTCTATAGCAATATTGGGAAAATCAAGACACATTCTGGACCACAAATCATTACATACTCTGTATAATACACTTATATTGCCATATCTGAGTCACTGTGTGGAGATATGGGGTAACACCTACAAAACCAACCTACAGCCGTTATGCATTTTTATTCTTTGGCTTTCGACACTGGCTGAGGCATTGCTCCTGTTCTTAGTGCTTTTAATGTCTTTTAATTTTTAGTGTGTTTTTTATAGTCCTTCGTTTTATGGTTTTTAATGGTTTGTAATAGCTTTTTGTCCATGAGTTCTCATGTACAGCACTTTGTGGCAACTGCAGTTGTTTAAAGTGCTTTATAAATAAAGTTATTATAAATAAAGTTATTATTATGCACATTACAAAAAAGAGCAATAAGAATTATCAATAACGTTGGACATCTTGAACATACCAATTTATTATTCTTAAAGTCACATACACTGAAGTTCACCGATCTGGTTAAATTTAAGACTGCGCAAATCATGTACAAAGCAAGAAATAATTTACTTCCAAGAAATATACAAAAACTGTTTATGGAAAGACAGGGTGGGTATAATTTGAGAGGGGAACATAATTTTTAAAAACTCAATGTCAGAACAACTCTTAAAAGTATGTGCATAGCAATCTGTGGTGTGAATTTGTGGAATGGTCTGGAACAGGAGGTAAAACCTAGCACAAGCATAATTCAGTTTAAAATGATGTACAAAAACACTTGTTTAAAAGGATATTGGGATGAGGATAGGTGATTGTGAGTGGGATATTTGTTATACTGATTGTATTGGGAAGGGTGATTATAGAGTGATGGGTTGTATATATGACTAAGATACTGTATAGTATATGAGGGTTTTTTCTTTTCTTTTTCTTTTTTTCTTTTTTGTATGGCTTTGTAAATATTTGATTAGTGTTCAAATGTAAATAATTTGATGTACATATAGTGGCTGGTGTACACATGGTGTACATATAGCTGCTAAATGTGTATAAGATAATTACAAGCAGTTGAATAAGGGGTGGGAATTAATAAGCTTTGGCTTCTTCCTGCTCCTTTTCGGACACATACGATTTCATTTATTTATAGATATTGTTTATGACACTTTATAAATATTTTTGTTTTGTTTTTTGTATGCTGTTTCACATTTGCTTTTTATTCTTTTATTCTGTTCGAAATAAATAATAAAATAAATAAATAATAAATAAATACAAGTATCTAGCCAGATACATCTTAAAAGTTATGAGTGTTCTTGCCTCCACCATCATCTTTGTTACTTGTTCCAGATACCAACTATTCTTTGTGTGAAGAAATTACTCACAGATCCTTTTTATATTTCCTTCCACCCACCTTAAACCTTTGCGCCCTAGTTTTTGATATGCCTACCATTGGAAACAGACTCTGGCTATTTAGCCTGCCTATATCTCCCATGATTTTATATTCCACTATCATGTCACCTCTCAGCCTCCCTTGTCCCTGGCACTCAGGGATCAGTCATTCCAGGGATCATGACACTCATCCTTGGAACACCTGGATCAGAGAGACACCTTTGTCAGACTCCTATTCATGGACGAGAGCTCTGCCTTTAACACTATTATACCATCCAAGCTGATCACCAAACTCACGGGACTTGGAGTCAGCATTCATCTCTGCAACTGGATCCTCCACTTCCTGACCAACACACCTCAATCAGTGAGGATAGGGGACAAATCTTACTCTACGATAATCCTCCACACTGGTGCTCCACAAGGCTACGTTCTCAGCCCCTTCTTTACTCCTTGGACACCAACGACTGTGCAGTCATGTACAAATCTAAATCAATTTTCAAATTCGCAGGCGACACCACCATTGTGGGCCTGATGTCAAATAATGATGAGACAGAGTACAGAAAGGAGATCAAGAATCTTGTGTCCTGGTGTCAAGACAACAACCTTTCGCTCAGGTACAGTTTCTTCCCAGCTGCTATCAGGCAACAGAATGATCCTACCACAATGATAGAGCAGTCCCTGATCTATCTAACTATTCTATCTATCTCATTGGTGACCCTCGGACTATCTTTGATCGGACTTTACTGGTTTTACCCTGCATTAAACGTTATTCCCTTATGTATCTCTACACTATAAATGGCTCCATTGTAATCATGTATTGTCTTTCCGTTGACTTGTTAGCACGCAACAAAAACCTTTCACATGTGACAATAAACTAAACTGAACTGAACTTTACTCCAGGGAAAGACCCAGCCTGTCAATGTCTCCTCTTAAATCAAGACTTTCAATGCAGGCAATATCCTTGCGAATCTTTTCTGCACCTCCAGCTTAATCGCATCTTTCCTGTTGTGTGGCTACCAGAACTGCACACTATATCCAACTGTGGTCTAACTTTGGATGTGTTGCTCCTGCCATGGTTTAACTTCCCAAAATACATCACTTTCCACTTGCCCGAGTTAAACTCCATGTGCCATTCCCTTGCCCACTCACTATTCCAGTTGATCTATATCCTGTTGTAACCTTGCACATCTCTACGCTGTCTACAACATCTATTTGTCTACAATGTCTATACACTATGTTAGTGTCATCTGCAATCTGAAACAAAGGAGTTGATGGCGCAGGTTTCTCCAATCAAACCACCTACAATTTGTATCGTGATAACACTATCAGGTTATCTGCAATTCCTAATACAGAATTATCATTAAAAAAAAAGAGAACATGAATGTTAGTAATTTCCAGGCAGCCTCTTCTGATTTCAGAAAGTCACTGAAGAAATACTCCAGGACAAGATATCAGCACACTGGTCAAGATCACAGCGGACCACCCAGTGACCATCCTTTGTCCACACCCAGTACCCTCAGGTCCCAACATCCTGGACGCACTTTCTCTGGGTGCAAAGAATGAATGAACTTATTCCTCTAACCTTGAACCCAAGGCACCTCTTGAGGCAGAGTGGGGTCAAAGAGGTAATTGGGACTAAGGTCATAAGAGTCATAGAGCTATGCAGCACAGAAATGGGTCATTCAGCCCAATTTGTTCACGTGGATCAAGTAGCCTATCTGATCTAGTCCCACCTGCCGTGCCTGGCCTATATCCTTCCAAATTTTTCCTATTTGTACCTGTCCAAGTACCTTGTATAGTTCGTGATTGTACCTGTTTCTACCTCTACCTCTGGCAGCTCCTTCCGCTCTGCCCTACATTTTGAGACAGTGCCTCCTTTGATAATGAGGAGCAGTAAAATGGAGAAACAAGGAACTGCAGATTGGACTGCAGATGCTGGTTTACAAAAAAAGACAAAGTGCTGTCAGGCAGCATCTCTGGAGAACATGGACACGTGACAATTCAGGTCGGGAAAGTACATGGATAGGTGACTTGTCGCTATAAATCTCCTCTGCACTCTTTCCAGTTTAATGACATTTGTTTCCTACAGCAGCGCCACCAGAACTCCATCGTACTCCAATCTTACCAACGTCTTGTAAAGCAGTAACATGACATCATAATTCCTATACTAAATGCCCTGTCCAATGAAGGCAGGGAAGCCAAAAGCCTTCTTCATCCCAGTCATACAATAAAATAAAGAACACAACACACGATAGAGTTCAACATAAAACATCCCCACACAGCAGAATCAAAGTTTCCCACTGTGAGGGAAGGCACCAAAGTCAGTCTCTTCCTCGATGTTCACCCGTGGTCGGGGCCTCCGGAGCCCTCCGCAGTCGCCGCTACGGGCAGCCCGACGCTCAGGCCCGCTCGCCGGGATGTTGGAACTCCGATGTCGGGACTGGAGGCCAAACTCAGCGGCTTGGTCCAAAACGACCGCTTCCCACCGGAGTCCGCAGCTCCCGACGTCCACAGGCCGCGCCGGGCGGAGATTCACGCTGGCGTCCCTCAGCAAAGGGCCCCAGGACTCCGCGATGTCAGTCAGCACCGCCCGCGTTGGGAGCTCCGCGAACAGCAGCTCCATGATGTCGATGCTGCAGGCCCAACGCTCCGGAGCTCCAAACGGTGATCCAGGAAGGCATCGCCCGCTCCGTGGTGAATCTAGCGCCGCGCCGCCGCTATTGTAGCTCTGGTCCAGTTCCTGGTCAAAGGTAGGAAAGGCCGCGCCGATCCAGCTGGTAGGCTGCGAGGAGGGGGGGCGAGGACGCGAGTCGGATAAATAGTCGCATCCCCGCCAGGTAGCGACTAGGAAATGGTTTCCCCCTTACCCTACCCCTCTCCCCCACGTAGAAAAGCTAAACTAACCCCAAAACAAACAGTATAGACAAACTAAAATTTAAAAAAGGGAAAAAACAGACCGGCTGTAGGCAGAGGCGCCTTCAATGCAGCGCCCCTATTTCAAGGGACTATGTACACAGACCCCTAGATCTCTCTGTTTAAAAACACTCCCCAGGTATCTACCATTTACTGTGGAAGTCCTGCCTTGGTTTGTCTTAATAAAATATACCACCTCACATTTATTTGACTTAAACTCTATCTGCCATTCCTCAATCCATTGGCCCAGTTGATCCAGATCCCATTGTAATCTTACATAACCTTCTTCTCTGCCCACGATACCACCAATTATAGTGTTATTCACAAACGTACTAACCATACCAACTGCATTTGCATCTAAATTGATAATATAAAAAATAAACAGCAGTGGACCCAATGCTGATCATCTTGGATCCAATGTGATCTAACCTTCCCCAGGCTACCATGTGGCACCTTGTCAAAGGCCTTGCTAAAGTCCATGTAGACAATGTCTATTGCAATACATCTTCTTGACCACCTTATCAAAATCTTTATCAAATAAGTGCAACATGATTTCCCACACACAAAGCCATGCTGTCTATCCTTGCCTTTCATGCCACAGATGTTAGGCTCACGGGTCTGCATTTCTCAGGTTTTTCCTTGCAGTCCTTACATAAAAACACAAAGTTTGCCACCCTCCAGTCTTCTGGCATGCCCTGGGACATCTTGGCCACTTTTAGCATCTTGGCACCTATCTGACAATCAGAAGCATTCAGAAACTATTCAAGTTATTGAAAATTCTGAAATATTAAGAAAGCGCATTGAAGGACTGATGGATAATTTCCAGCAGCAGATGATCAGATGCTCCAGTATGTGATTTCCAGCTTCTGGGCCTTCTGCGCTTTACTGACATACACTTATGTCTAGTCATGCAGTGGCCTGCACAGCTGATACCCAACTGTCATTTGACCCATTATTCAAATCCAAACTAGGAATCACTAACCCCATTGTTCAGACACGAGATGAATCACAAATGGGCTATATTGCCAACATCGCATAATGATCACTTATTTCACTCACTTATCTTGGTAACTCTGTCTTTATGTCCCTAAATTTACTCAAGAAAAACCTGGTTCTTCTTTAAATATCAGTGTCTGCTCCCAATGACTCTAACCATGATTTAGACTGAAGCATGGAGGCCTTCCCATGAGGTCAGACCAGTGGGGAAAAGAAGCCAGCATCAGAAAAGACTCAAAAAGGCAAAGGCAGTTCGACACTGGAGGCTTGGATGATAACTCCTGTCCAGCCTTTTTATGTCCCATCATCTCCACAGCAGCAACTACAAGGCCTTTCCAAACCTTCTGGCAGCTGCTAACTTCCGGAAGTGGCGGCCTGCAGTCCGTCTTTTTTCTTTTTTTTTGTTTCTTTTGTCTTGTTGGAGTATGTTTTAGTTATTGTTAGTTTGTGTAGTGTGGGGGGGGTGGGAAACTTGTTTTTAGTCTCTTCCTTCGGGGGATGCGACCTTTCTTTGTCGTAATCCCCGTCTCCGTCTCCATCTGCGTGAGGACTAATCGCCGGAGCTGGCGGCCCTCCAACTGGGACCGACCTCGATGCTCGGTAGGCCAGAGCAGAGGACTCACCATCGCAAAGCTGGCTGACTTCGGGGCTGTGGTGGCGTTGCGGCAGCGACCCGACTCGGAGCCTCGGAGGCTTCAGCCACGGGCCCAGTGGCGAACAACATCGGTGAGCTCGCAGGGAGCTTGCAGGTCCCAGGTTGGTGACTGATTCATCGGAGCTCCCACAACAACAGCTTTGTCGCTGGACTGGAGTGTGGCAGCTTCGTCCGCCCGGGCCGCGGCGTTTGAAACCAGCCCGTTCGCGGAGCTCGGAATTCGCAGCGGGACTACCATCACCCGGCGTGGGGCCCAACATCGAAAGCCTGGATCGCCTCAACGCAGAGGGAGTACAAGGAGGGAAGATATAAGACTTTAAGTCTTTTGCCTTCCATCAGTGAGGAGGTGCCTGGTAGACTCACTGTGGTGGATGTTAAACTGTGTTCATTGTGTATTCTATTATTTTATTTTCTGTTATGACTGCAAGGTACGCAATTTTGTTCAAACTAAAAGTTTGAATCACAATAAAGGAAACTTTATACTTTATACTACTAAAGTAAACATCACAGTCCATTGCTCCAGGTCTTTGTTGACAGTCTCCTACGACATGACCTCCAAAATCCACCCTCCTGTGTGACAATGGATGCAGGCTAACATACAAGATTCTAAAGTAGTTGGTAGCGGTGATCTGACATTTCAGGGGTGATAAGTGTATATCACATGTGCAGGAAGAAAGGGAAAAGACAATCCTCACCAATTACCCCTGAGTCTCCTAATGTTGGTGTCTTTGTAATGGCGTCATATATATTTTCAAATATACCTTTGAGAACAGAGTGTGCAACATGGTACAACTGGGAGATATTATTCAGAGTTGCAGAGCCATAAAGGGAAACAGCACCGAAACAAGTCTGTGCTAATCATCAAGCAACTGGTTTTACATCAGTCCTATCCCATCTCATTTTATTGTCCCCGCATTCCAATCAACTTCAGCCAGCCGTTATTTACTGGCAAGGATTACAGGCAGCAGTCTGCACAACCTAGATGTAGGTTGAGCTAGGGAGCCAATGACTACTATTAAATTATCTGAGAAAAGAGGGAGGATTTCAAAAATGAATTGAAAATTAATGGAAGCAAAATTTCAGAAACTACATGAAACCTGACAGACAACTTAATGTATTTGGAAAAAGAAAAGCCTTTCTGCTGTGAACCACTCGGGGAAAATTAAACCAAGTCATCATGTGAAGTTGCAGAGTTCACAAAGGCAGGTGGCTAATTGCCAGGAAAAGCCAGAGCAGTCGTCATCTGACCAACATTTCAGGAGAGAATCTCCAACACGGACAAGTGACACAAGAGCAAGCAGAGCTTCACAGCGGGGAGTTAAAAAGCTACCACGATTGGGAGTGAAAAAGAAACTGCTCAGGAAATTCCTGTTAATCAAAGAGAAACTGATAAAGCTGGAGCAGGGATGACAGCACAGAGATAAGCTGCAGAACATTGTTTGTCAGGAATCTTCCATAGAAAATGATGCTGGCTGGCTGATTTCAAAGAAACCTTCAAGGATGCCTGTAGATATTAGATTTGCTGACTTGAGTTGTGCTAAAAACCTGAGTATTGTGCTTTTGACAATGAAGTGATTGCTGCACCAGCACTGGAATAAAGCTAACATGCAGAAATAAAGGACTGGTCCATGGTTTTCGACAGCAACATATCCAAAGTGGATGTTACAACAATTAAAAGATACTTATTGCACAAGATGGCAAGTTCTGATAAAATGGATGATTGATATGAATGTACATAGTCAGGAAAATAAGTAAGTCACCTCAGGTTGTGGGTGTGTGTAGTCTAAAGGAATAGAGGCAGTGCCTCCAGCAATGGAAGCAATGCAGTAGACTCAGAACTGAGAAGACTGTACTCTAAAGCCAGGATGTGAAAGAATCTGATGGTGGATGCTAGTGCAAACACGAGACATGTAATGAGAAACGTTAAAGAGAAGATGGGGCATGACTCCCATCATTCATGCTCACTGTTACACAGCTTTGATCAGTGTTGCTCAGGGAACTTCAGATTGAAACCATGTTGTCCAAAAATGTTTGACAGTGCATGAAAGTTTAGAAGATCAAACACTGGGCAACCAATGGAGCGTGGGTTCTCTCAGTGTGGTGCAGTCCCAACACTGCACGTGGAGGAAATTGTTATTTGCAAGGGGGATATTGCTTGTTTATTAAAAGGGGACAATGTAACAATATCAGTGTGTACCTTTAAGAAATGAACATACAATTGAATTGAATTGAATTGAATTGAATTGAATTGAATGCCTTTATTGTCATTCAGACCTTACGGTCTGAACGAAATTTACAGCATGACCCTCATACATTGTTATATTAGACATTATTGTTGAATTTGAAATAGGTGCCTTCAATGAAGATTATGCATCTGAGTTATAGTACTTGCAGCTACTCTAAAGAAACCTACAGATGCCACACTTACAAACCTCAAATTGAATCATTTAGTTCAGTGAAAATGTGAAAGTCATAGATTTGAAGCCACACGGCCACCATCACTTAACATATTTACTATTCAAATTAAAGGGCCCAGGACCTGGTAGAGGATTGATTGCCAAAGGGACAAAGAGAACGAAGAAACTTGTTGAAAAATCAGCTGATGTGGACTCTGCCCGATTTTCTGTTTCACAAATGTGTTTATCAACGACATAAATATGCTGAAATCATCAAGTAAATTCAGCCCTTTTGCGTCTTTACAATGTTTCTATTGCAAATGAACATTTCCACATCAATCTCTATATTCTTAAATTTATTCATGTCCAAAGCCTAGAGAATTCTGGAATGTATTGCTTATTGTATGCAGATTTCTTCAATGCTTTCCATCATTGTAGTTAATTGCAATGCTTGTTGTTACCAGAGGAGTTGGGTAGAGTGCATCCATTAGTTTGGAATTGTTCTGTGAAGAGCAAGATTCTCTCTGAGCTCACCATCATAATTTATTCATATCCCCTTAACTGACACAGATCTCCACAAAATTTGATTCCTGGCCCATGTGACTGGCTTTCATATACATAACTTTAAATTATGCCAAAGGAATCCTCCATCCTGCTGTTTATAAATGGTATGAGGTGCAAGGGAGCAGGTCCATTGGTATTTCCCTACCCAATGCTAAATGCTAGAGCCATGTCCACATAGTCATTTTCTGATTTCTGCTGTTGAAGCCACCTTCAACGTCACAATCTAATCTGCTGCTAATTCAAATTACTTTACTTTCTGCTGATGCTGGGAATGCGGATCTTTATCAGCAACCCTGAGGAATATTTCTGAAGTACAGGTCCACCATCAATTTTCTGGCAACCTTGCTTCAAGAGCCCGGCTGGGTTATCCTTTTTGCTGGATCAACAGAGGTCATAGTCTCCGGAGGCGGCGAACGGTACCAAAACCGCCCGCAAAATTGTCCTCAGAAGTTGGCTATGGGAACGGATCTGACTGGCTCCGGCCAGGCAGGAGTTCCAGAGCCCTGGCCACAGGGGGGCAAATTCAACTCGCCAATCGGCCACGGAGGTTGGCCATGGGAACCGATCTGCCATCTCCAGCCGAGCAGGAGTTCCAGAGCCCTGGCCACAGGGGTAAATTCAACCCGCCGATCGGTTGCGGAAGTCCCAGTGAGGTCGAGATTGGCAGCCTCACCTGGCCACATTTTCAGGGGGACTTCCGGGGGGGGGAGTTTCAAATGCGTTCTAGTATTTTTCTCCAGATTAAAGGAGGTGCTGGACCACCACATGTCGGAAATTCGGTGGTGGAACTATATATCCATTATTTTGTCCTATCCTTCAAATTTTGAGTAGGTTTCTAAGATGTTATCTAATGTTATTAAAATTGTGATAACTATCTCCATAGAGCAAGTGTATAATATCATATGCATAAGTCTGGTGAGGTACAGGTACAATGAAAATGATGCATCGCTCTAACACAGACTTAGTCAACACACAAAAACATAAATTTCACATAAATTGTACAAGATACTGAACATTAAAAGACTGCAAAATCAAGGCATTAGTACAAAACACAATTAGAAAACAAGTCCGTCCACAATGCAAGAGGTGCCCCTTAGTGTTCCATTGCTGGACTAGATTTAGAGTTTTCATACTCATTCAAGAACATTGATGGCTTCCAATATCTCTACTTATTTCATCCACAATTAACAAATCCGATGAAGGGCAAAGAAGTGCAATTGGATTAAGAATATATTGTTTTTCAAAATATTGATTTTATTACTGGCTTCCATAAGGCTTTGAACATTGGCACATATATTCAAGTAAAGAGGGGTGGCTGATAAGCACCCTGCATTGTGGATTCACTAAATGTCTGACCCAGAGGAATGATGTTTAAAAGCTATAGATTGTAGTACTGGTATTAAATATATTTTATACAGTAATAGTTGGTGAATACAGTGCTGGGAACTTCAAGATGGCCTGTAAATTAGAGAGAGTGATTGCTAAGAGGACATACACCTTTCTAATGTAATATCACCTCTCGTGCCAAATAATTTTCCACAGCAGCTGTCAAATCCGCATCTGCCTTACATAGTGGAAAATTGCCCTTCTCTTAAGTCCAATTATCATCTTCTCAACCTGTTCCCAATCAAAAACAATTTACTTTTAATACGATACAACACCCCAGAGTGCCAAAGAATTTGAGTGACGGCATATAATTTCTTTTTAAAAATTAGGTCAATGCAAATTATATATATATTGAAACTAATTTGTATATTCAATTAATTAATTTAATCTTGCCTAATTCTGGGTGAATTCAGTAGTCAGCGAATATCTTAGGTTTACAACTCAAAACATTTGAAGGAGAATTTGCTTCCCATTGCATATGACTTTTGATTTTCTGATACAGGAAGCATGAATGTTATACCTCGAGAAACAAAAAATCCATTACCTAGCTTAGAAATAAAATGCATCTGCAGTTGGCACCGTGCCTGAAATGTTAGACTGCCTTGCCTAGCAGTATGCGTCATTATATCCCTGCCTGCAGTGCCCAAGGCTGTGGCTCGGAATTTATATTGCAGCTCAAGTACAAAAAAAAGGCAATGAGAATTGTAAAATTGTCACAAAAATAGAGAAATTCCCAGCAGAATGTATGTAATGTAATGTAAATCATTTAAAAAAATACTTCCACCATCAAATGGTTTCAGAATGCAGAGAAATCGTGCTTTGATTAAAATTAACATCCTTGCTTATTAAAAATGTATTCATCTTAGTCATAAAAAAATAAATAACCCTGCATCCATAGGCTTTTGAGACAGGATTTGCAAGTTGTCACTAATCCTTCTGTGGAGAAATGTTTCTTAATTTCTAAAAGGCCTGGCTCCAATTTTAAGAAACAGTAAGATGATGTCCTCCTGCACTGACTCAGGAACAATTTGTCTGCTTCACCTCAGCAAAATCTCCCATCCCTTTCAAATACCTCAATTCATTAACCCCCAAACTAAATTAGAAGACATACAGCTGCTGCAATGGTTGGAAGATTTGCTCTGCAAGATTACGGACACATGATGAAGACAAGACACTATACTACCAAGTTCTAGGCAAAACGAAAATCTAAGCCCCAAGTCCACAGATACTGAGGCTTGGTTACTTCAGTGATTACACTTAAACTTTTGAGCTGTACCAGAATTCACTCTGCGGTGAAAAACAATACCTGTGAAGAAAATTCAATCACAGGAGAAAGGAAAGGCATATTTTCTGCAAGCCTGGCCAATAATTCACAATGCAGAAAAGATGAAATCTATAAAACGTGAGCCAAATCAGTGCCTGATTTGACTGTTGTGAAATAATTCTAAAGACATTTCTTTCTCTAAAATACAATCAACAGGAGGATATCAGTCCATTGAAAGCCTTGCTCAGAAGGTTTTAAAAGAATTAAGATAATCTGATCTTTTGTTTCTTTACACGGTTGAGGGAATATGTATTGCACAGCAACTTTGGCAAGTCTCCAAAAATGTTTTCACAACATTTCATTTTAATATTGTTAAAATAAAACAGGGATTTCTATCTAGCTAATTACCACTCAATCAGTCTACTCTCAATCATAAGAAGAATGAAGACAGATGTAATCAACAATGGTACGAAGCAGCACTCACTCACCAATATCCAGTAGGTTTCAGTTTCACCAGGAGCATGCAGCCCGCATTATATTCTTGGACCTAACAGGAACCAAAGAGCTAAATGCAAAAGCTGAGGTGAAAGGAACTGCCCTTGATATGATCCACTGTGGTATCAAGGAGCTACGAAGTCAATGGGCATCAAAGGGGAAACGCTCAAACTGATGTTACAGCTTGCACAAATAAAGATAGTTGCTATTGCTGCAGGTCTGACATCCCAGCTTCAGATTACCACAGAAGAGGTAGAGTCCATGTCCAGACCATCTTCAGCTACTTCATCAAAGACCTTCTTTCCATCCTGGGTCATTGCTAATGAATGGACATTGTTCAATTCCATTCTCTTCTCCTCAGCAAGTGATAGCTCAGATAGCTCTGGCAGGTAGCATTAAGGACAATCCCAAAATATTTTATAAATACATAAGGGAGGAAAGGGCAACAAGAGAGAGTGGGACCTTTCAGGAATCAAAGTGGTCACCTCTGTGTGGAGCCACAGGAGATGGGCAAGGTCCCCAATGAGTATTTCTCTTCTGCATTTACCGAGGAGAAATACAGTAGGACGGAGGAACTTGGGGCAGTCAATGGAAGTGGCTTGAGAGCAGTCAGTGTTACCGTCGAAGAAGTACTGAAGGCACAAATCTCCAGGGCCTGATCAGATATATCCGAGGACATTGTGGGAAACTAGAGAGGAAATTGCGGGAGCCCTGGTTGAAATTTACGAGTCGTCCTTAAATACAGGAGAGGTGCCGGAAGACTGGAGAGTGGAAAAAGTTGTGCCTCTTTTCAAGAAAGGCTGCAGGGAAAATGCTGGGAACTATAGGCCTGTGAGCGTAACATCTGTAGTTGGAAAGTTACTAGAGAATATTCTGAGGGATAGGTTATACAGGCATTTGGATGGGCAAGGGCTGATTAGGGATAATCAGCATGGTTTTGTACGTGGAAGGTCGCGTCTCACAAATCTGATTGATTTTTTTGAAGACATGACCAAAAGGATAGGTGAGGGCAGAGCTGTAGATGTTGTGTACATGGACTTCAGTAAAGCATTCGACAAGGTTCCGCATGGTAGGCTGCACTGGAAGGTGAGATCGCATGGGGTCCATGGAGAGATAGCTGAATGGATAGCAAATTGGCTCCATGGAAGGAAGCAGAGGGTGATGGTGGAAGGTTGCTTCTCAGACAGGAGGCCTGTGGCTAGTGGTGTGCCTCAGGGTTCGGTGCTCGGCCCATTACTGTTTGTCATCTACATCAATGATTTGGATGAGAACACACAGGGCAAGATTAGCAAGTTTGCTGATGATACAAAAGTGAGTGGTTTTGCAGATAGCGAAAATGGTTGTGAAAGATTGCAGCAGGATCTGGATCGACTGGCCAGGTGGGCGGAGGAATGGTTGATGGAATTTAATACAGAGAAGTGTGAGGTGTTGCATTTTGGGACATTTAAAAGATTTAATAGGGAGAGGTTGAGGAGGGTTGGGTCTCTTTCCATGGAGTGCAGGAGGACAGAGAGGGATCTATGGAGGGTACAAATCATGAAAGGAATATATCGGGTAGATGCACAGTCTCTTGCCCAGAGAGGGGAATCGAGGACCAGAGGACATAGGTTCAAGGTGAAGGGGAAAAGATTTATAGGAATCTGAGGGGTAACCTTTTCACACAAAGGGTGGTGGGTATATGGAACAAGCTGCCAGAGGAGGTAGTTGAGGCTGGGCCTATCCCATCGTTTAAGAGACAGTTAGACAGGTACAGGGATAGGACAGGTTTGGAGGGATATGGCCAAGCGCAGGCAAGTGGGACTAGTGTAGCCAGGACATTGTTAGCCAGTTGTGGGCAAGTTGGGCCGAAGTGCCTGTTTCCACACTGTATCATTCTATGGCTCTAATAAGTAAAAACATGTCGCAGCAAAGACCCAGGCCACATTCAGGCATGGGCCATAGGAGCATGTAGAATTTAAATCCGATCAGCGCCAGATAATGATCATCCGAATAAGAGGGAATCCAAACAACTACCTTTGAGCTTCAATGGCAGACCTCCATATGCTGGTATAAACATTGACCAGAGCCATTCAACTTAAAGTGCCATATAATTATTCTGGCTGTAACAGTAAACCAGAGACAGAGAGGTATTGTGTAATGTGTCACCCATCTCCTGACCCCACTGAATTTTCCCATAATCTTCACGTTCACGTTTTTTATCATATGCACAAGTACAGTGAGTTGCAGGTAGAATGAAAAGTCTTGTTTGCAGTGGTACCTCAGAAATTATACATAAAAACTCAGCGGGTGAGGCAGCGTCATGCAATCCTTGCATGTCTCACCCGCTGAGTTTCTCCAGCATTTTTGTTTACCTTTGATTTTTCCAGCATCTGCAGTTTTTTCTTACACGTGTTCACAGAAGGTGTGTGGCCATGCTGGCGGCTTTGCGCAGGATGCATACGTCAATGCCCAGTCGCTGCCTCGGGTGCCCAGCCGCTGCTCTGAGCGCTCAGGTGCCGCTGCTCGGGGTGCCCGGCCGCTGCTCAGGACGCTGCTGCTCAGGGCGCTGCTGCTCAGGGTGCTCGGTCGCTGCTTGGGGCGCTCGGCAGCTGCTCGGGGAATCCGGCTGCTGCTCCGTGCGCCCGACCGCTGTTCGGGGCACTGTTGCTCGGGGCGCTAAGCCACTGCTCGGGGTTCTGCTGCTCGGGGTGCTCGGCAGGCTGGATGATTACGGGGAATAAAATCCACCTGCTGGCCGAATGATTTCGGGTTATGGGCTGCAAGTTGCTGACCCCTGCATTAGTGCCAAACCTTAATTAGAAAAAAAATGAAGTCCATACAAGTGCAAAAGGTGGGCTGTAGTGTTCCATTGTCGTACGAGAATTATGATTGTGTCAGTTGGTTCAAGAATCTAATAGTTGTAAGAAAATCGGATACAAATGCTGGAGTAATTTAGCGGGTCAGGCAGCATCTCAGGAGAAAAGGAATAGGTGACATTTCGGGTCTAAACCCTTTTTCAGACTGAGAATCGGGGGGAGGGAAACTAAAGGTATAAAAAGGTTCAGGGCAAATCAATGGTCCATTGTTGGCTGTGGAAGAGATGATAATGAAGAGATATTTGGATACCATCCCAACATGGCAAAATACCAGAGCTCTCTTATCATCACACGACCTAAATCCTGGAACTCCCTGCACAACACATTGGACAATTACCTTCACCTGAAAACCTCCTCAAGTGTGATAAATATTGGCAACAAATGTATACCGCTGGCAGGAGTGAGTTGCCTGCCAGTCCGGTGCGTTGCCATTGCGGATGACGTAATGACACACATGCGGACTGGCGGGGCTTCTTCACGGAATCACTCACGTGACTCTGAAGTAAAATTTAACCAACGTCATTGATTAGAATTCCCACTTCATTTGCATTATTTAATGGACTCAACTTCTTGTTCTTTTGAACAGTAAAAATAAACATTAAGTGCTTTATATTTATCTTCATTTCATACAGATAGATACATCATTTTCTATTCCTATTGCCCTCTTGCTGTTGAACCACTGGATAAATTACTGTTGGCCCAGACTTTCCAGTCAAACTAATTATGAGGTCAATGTGATTCCTTGGTATTAATGTGTAATTTCTATTGCAGCTTCAGCTGAAAATTGCAAATATCCCAAATTTGCTATCCGAGCATTTCTCCATTAGCTTTTTGCTGATTTCTTTAATATTGATGCACATGGCATGGCGTTGATGTATTTGCATGTGATTTAAAGCCAGCACAGTTCTTTAAGCCTGGAATTTGATGACATAAGTACCATTTGAACAATGTAATAATTATTCTTTGGTGCCTACCATCCGTCTGGAATGTATGGAGTTCACACTTGAGGTTTTCGGTTTTGGGGGAAACAAAATCTCACTTTTGTCATCTTTTCTTTTCATTCCCAAATATCCTTTTGTCTGTTTCTTTGTCAGTACGACTTAACTTTGAATTTTTTGTATTGTTTCACTCTCCCTCTCAATCTTTCCACTGTTCAGTCCCTACTTTTTAAATCCCTGTAGTTAAGGTGATATCCTGTTGGCTACCACATTCAATCCTTTGCTGCACTTTTATCAGCTTCAACTGTTGGAACTTTGTGAACTCAAATATTTTAAACAGACATAAGTGGAAGTCTAAAGTAATGACAAAGACCTGACAAAGCAATGATAATCTGCTCCGTAAATTTTCTCCTTTTATGTTTTCTCAACTCATTATTTATAGATTTTTATTTGGGAGGAGCGATGGCAAATGAAATTCAATCCTTTCCAGTGTGTGGTGTGCAGTTTGGGAGAACAACCAAGGATAGGATGTACACAGTACACAGAGACCTCGGGACTGCTGATTAACAAAGAGTACAAACCCATAGATCTCTGAGAGTAGCAGCTCTACAGGATTAAGTAATGAAGGAGGATAATGGGGTACTTGACTTCATCAGTGGTGGCATAGAATATAGGAGCTGGGACATAATGGTACATTTGTAAAGTATTGGTTGGGCATCATTTAGAGTGTTTTATGCCGTTCTGGTCATCATACTGCAGGAAGGTTGTGATTGTGCTGCAGAAGGTGCAGCAAAGATTGGACCTAGATCAAGAGCAGGCTCGGCGATTATTTCGCTGAACACCTCAACTCAGTCTGCCTAAACTCACATGATCTCCCAGTTGCTAAACACTCCCCCTCCCATTCTGATACTGACATTTCTGTCTTGGGCCTCCTCTACTGTCAGAGTGAGGCCCACCGCAAATTGGAGGAACAGCATCTCATATTTTGCTTGGGCAGCTCACAACCCAGCGGTATGAATATTGACTTCTCTAACTTCAAGAAACCCTTGCTTTCCCTCTCTCTCCATCCCTCCCCTTTCTAGTTCTCTGACCAGTCTGACTGTCCTCCTGATTACACTTTTATCTTTATATGCTTCGTTGTCACCTTCCCCTAGCTAACAATGATCTATTCTACATTTTCCTTGAACTTTGTCCCCTTTGATGTTTCATTTTCACACCTGACCCTTCCATATCTCTGTTTCTCTCTCTCCTGACTCTCAGTCTTCTTCTTCTTCTGGAGTGCACAGCCTAAAGTTGTAGGACAACTTGTTCTATTTGATCTTATTTGATTGTGCACATCGAACGTTGATTGCATTCATCGAAACAGGGCGGACCACGTGAAGGTTGCAATCTCCCACCCCACTCTCAGTCTGAAGAATGTTCTCGACCCATTCCTTCTATCCAGAGATGCTGCCTGGCCCGCTGAGTTACCCCAGCATTTTGCTTCTATCCTTCCTATGCAACGATTCACTGTCTGGATTGGCACATTCCGATAATGAGAGGCTGGATAGGCTGTTTGTTTTTCCTGGTGTTCAGGAGATTAAGGAGTTATCTGAGAAACATTTATAAAATTATGAAGGGGATAGATAGTAAAATCTTTTCTCATATTGGGGGTGTCAAAGATGAGGGGGCATAGGTTTAAGGTGAGAAGTTTAATGCTTAGAGGGGATCTGGGGTGGTCATTCTTTTCATTCAAAGGATGGTTGGAGTCTAGAATGTCCTGTCTGAAGAGGTGGTAAAGGCAGATACTCTCATAACATTGAAGAAGCATCTCAACAAATACTTGAATCACAAAGACATTGAAGGATACAAACCTAATGTGGGCAAATGGGATTAATCTCGGTGGGCACAATGGGCCATATGGACGTAGTGGGCCAAAGTGACTAGTTAATTGATCTAAAATCACACTTCATAGTTTCTCATTGCTGAATCTAATCATGCAATTATTTTACATATTCTCTGTCATGTTTACATGGTTTTCAAAGTGCTCCACATTAAGTTTGTAAATTCCGAGGAGTAAGTGAATTTGTAGATGCTTATTTATGTAAAATCAGATATTTTATTTATTTGGTGCAAACTAATTTCCTACCTACGCTGACAATGTCACCTATGCAATACCTTGGTGCTAGCCGTTTTTGTCCGCATCAGATATGGCCAACACGGTGTCACAGTGCGAGAGTTGTTGCCTTCTTTAATCAGAGGGTGGTGAATCTGTGGATTTCTTTGCCACAGAAGACAGTGGAGGCCAAGTCAGTGAATATTTTTAAAGCAGAGATATATAGATTCTTGAATAGTAAGGTGTCAGAGGTTATGGGGAGAAGGCAAGAGAATGGTGTTAGGAGGGAGAGATAGATCAGACATGATTGAATGGCGGAGTAGACATGATGGGCCGAATGGCCTAATTCCTGTCCTATCACATGATCTTATAGCACCAGAGACCCTGGTTCGATCCTGACAATGGGTGCTGCCTGTACAGAGTTTGTACGTTCTCCCCGTGAGCTGCCTGGGTTTTTCTCTGGGTGCTCTGGTTTCCTCCCACATTCCTAAGATGTACAGGGCTGTAGGTGAGTGCCAGTGTACGAGGATTGCTGGTCGGCGTGGTCTTGGTGGGTCAATTTTTGCGTTGTATCCCTAAACTAAACTGGATTAATGCTGGACATAGCTGCTCTACTCCTATTCTTCGAAGGTGAACATGGTTTGGGATATAATGATGGGACTTGTTACACCACTGCAGTCTGTGTTGTGCCTTTTAGTGGTTTCAAGGGAACTGGGTGAAATATTGGTTTGCCACAGAGGGAAGTTAAAAATGGAGTATGTTGGAGATGCGAGATCGCAGTCACATTCAGGGCAGGCAGGATGGAAACATGGAACAAACCTGTGACAGTTTGATATCCTCAAGGTCTTTATTTACAAGTATCCTCTTTCAGTTTAGCATTAAAATATCCAAACTCCCATTTTAATATTTGAACTCAGCTTTTCTTAATTTTAATCTAGTTCTCAGATGTGCTCTTTGTATTCTGTGGGATTTATAATCCCATATAAAATTTGTAATGTCTGAGTCTAGTTTTTTGAAAAACCTTTTTGGAAGATATATAGGTATTGATTGAAATAAATATAGGATTTGTGGTAAAAAGATCATTTTTATAGCATTTATTCGACCTATTAAAGACATTGGGAGTGTTTTCCAGAATTAGATTAGATTATTTAGTTTCTTAAGTAAGGGGTTATAATTGGCATTAAACATAGCGTGATAGTTTCTAGTAATTTCAATTCCCAAATATTTGAATTTTTCTGTGGCTATTTTAAAGGGGAATTTCAAGAGATGTGTTGAGTCTTTCGGTTTTATCGACATAATTTCACTTTTGTTCCAGTTTATTCTGTATCCTGAGAAAGATCCAAAGTCCTCAATTAGATTTAATATGTTTGGTATACTGATTTGGGGTTTTGTGATATACTGTAGTACATCGTCTGCATATAAAGATATTATGTTATTTGAATATTTTGTATTATAACCGTAAATATCCGGGTGTGTTCTGATTTTTTCAGCTAAAGGTTCGATTACCAGAGCAAATAACAGCGGTGATAATGAACATCCTTGTCTATTGCCCCTTGATAATTGGAATTTCGTAGATAGTATATTATTAGTTAATATTCTAGCCGTGGGTTTGTTATATAATAATTTTATCCATGCGATGAAGTTCTCTCCCATTTGAAATTTTTGTAATACTTTAATCATATAATCCCATTCTACTTGATCAAACGCTTTTTCTGCATTTAATGAAATGATAGATAACTCTTGTTCTTGAGGTTTGTGAGAGTGCATTATGTTAAGCAGACATCTCAGGTTATTAAATGAATGTCTCTTAGGTATAAATCCCGTTTGATCCTCATTTATTAATTTACTAACATATTTACTTAGTCTTCTAGCTAGTGTTTTCGCTAATATTTTTTGATCCGTATTTAACAAAGCAATAGCTCTATATGAGCCTGGTTCTTCTATATCTTTCTCTTTTTTAAGTATTAATGTGATCGTTGATTCTGCTAGTGTTTCAGGTAAGATTTGTTCTTTAAAAGCGTATGTATACATTTTCTGTAGACGTGGTGTAACTATGTCGTAAAAACATTTATAAAATTCATTACTGAATCCGTCTGGTCCTGGTGTTTTTCCATTCTTAAGTGTGTTTATTGTGTCTTCTATTTCCTTAGATATAATTTGTGCTCCCAGTTCCTCTTGTTCCTTCAGTTCTAGTTTTGGAAGGTTACAATTGTCCAGAAATTCTGAAACTTTATTATTCTCTATTAGCGTTTTCGATGTGTATAAATTCTTGTAAAATTGAGCAAATCTTTTATTGATATCATTAGGTAGTTAATAATTCCCCTCTATCTGATTTAATCTTTAAAATTGCATGATCTTTTTCCCGTTTTTTCAGTTGGCGTGCCAAAAGTTTATGGGGTTTATCCCCAAATTTGAAATGTTCTTGTTTTGTAATTTGGAATAGTCTTATAACTTTCTCTGACAATAATTTATTTAGCTTAAATTTCAGTATTAAAATTTTATTATGTTTATCCATAGTTGGATCTTTAGCATTATCTATATCTAGTTGTCTGATTTGTTCTTCTAATTGTCTTTGTTCATTCTTATTCTTTTTGTTTTGAAAAGCTTGATACAAGATAATGACTCCTCTAATAAATGCTTTGAAGGATTCCCATAGTAAAGTGGGCGATATATCTGGTGTATCGTTTGTCTCAAAAAATAGGTCCATCTGTTTTTTTAGATATATACTCCCTTGTGGGTCTTTCAGAATTTGCGAGTTAAACCTCCAGAACGATTTGTTCATAGACATTCCTTCTAATTTTAAAACGAAAGTTAGCGGGGAGTGATCTTAAATCGTATTGGTGTGATATTTAGGGTTCATAGTATAAGGGATTAGTTTTGTATCCACTAGGAAATAGTCTATACGTGAGTATGTTTTGTGTACCATTGAATAAAACGAGTATTCCCTTCCAGTCGGATTCGCGATCCTCCAAACGTCTGCTATATTTGTATTTTTTATATATGTATTTAAGAGTTCACTAGTTTTAGATTTCATATTACCTCTTTGTTTTTGCATCGATTTATCTAAGTACGGATCTAAAACATAGTTGAAGTCTCCTCCAATTATAACATTTTGGTAGTTAAATTCTGCGATTGTATTCAGGATTTTATTGAAAAATTGAGGATTATCAAAATTGGGCGCATATATATTTACCAAAGTGATTGCGCGTAGCATGGATCTCTCCTGTAACTATAAGATATCTCCCTTCCTTATCTGATATAATGTTCTTTGATTTGAATGGTATTCCTTTGCGAATAATAATTGCGGTGCCTCTGGATTTCGAAGTATATGAGGAGTGAAATGTTTGGCCTATCCAATTCGCCCTCAATCTCATCTGATCTTGATGTTTAAGAAGCGTTTCTTGTAGAAAAGTAATGTCCGTGTTGTATGATTTCAACTGAGCTAGTATTTTGCCCCTTTTAATTGGTTCATTAATACCCCTTATATTCCAGCTACATAGTGTGATTCCTCCCATTTTCTTTTGTTTATCATCTTGCATTTTCGCTGATTTTAATACCCTTATTTATTACGGTGCATCCATACCTCAGGACTCTGGATATTTGGGAGTTATCTGGAAGTTTATATTACTAATTTCCTTGGTAGATCGGTTTGGAATATAATGATGGGACTTGTTACACCACTGCAGTCTGTGTTGTGCCTTTTAGTGGTTTCAAGAGGACTGGGTGAAATATTGGTTTGCCACAGAGGGAAGTTAAAAATGGAGTATGTTGGAGATGCGAGATCGCAGTCACATTCAGGGCAGGCAGGATGGAAACATGGAACAAACCTGTGACAGTTTGATATCCTCAAGGTCTTTATTTACAAGTATCCTCTTTCAGTTTAGCATTAAAATATCCAAACTCCCATTTTAATATTTGAACTCAGCTTTTCTTAATTTTAATCTAGTTCTCAGATTTCAATGATAAAATTAGCATACTTCTATAACCATTTCAGTGATTTTTCAATGTAAAGACATTTCTGCTACCCTCTACATGGAAGCCTCACTATTATTTCCACAGCCAGAGATAATTATACTTGCTTATTTATTCTGACAGAGCTATTCATAATTTGAAAACTGCTATTAACCTCCTCAGTTCCAATAACAGTCCGAGCATTTCAAGTTACTCCTCATAATGGGGTATGCATGCCAGGAAATGTATAATGAACGCTTACCTCAGTTTTAAACTGGGTTCTGCCAATCAGCACACACCATTAATTTAAATGGTCAAATCAATGTTTTGAATAACATAAACACATCTCCTTATTCTCTGCAAATTACTGTTTTAAACTGTCTGTACTCATACATTAAAGGAATTATATACTTCCACTGTGAGGTCTTTACTCATCCACATTTTTTAGTGTCTGGGAGGACAGCTGGGAGGACAAACGCACCAACATCAGCGTTTTGGAGGAAGCCAACATGACCAGTATCACCACCACAATAATGCAGCACCAACTTCAATGGACTGACCATATAATCCACATGTTCCACACGTGTCTCCCGAAACAGATCCTGTCCTCTCAACTGAAGGAAGGTCGGCGAGCCCCAAGCGGGCCAAAGAAATGCTTTAAGGACAACATCAAGAACAGTCTGAAGAAATTCCACATCACATCGAGCAACTGTGAACAGATTGCACTGGACAGACGCTCCTGGAGGAAATCCGTGCAGGAAGGAGCTGCACGTCAGGAAACGGAACTACGCCGTGTCACAGTGACAAAGTGACAGCACCGTAAGGAGAGAGAGAGAAAATGGGGCTCGACGACCAGCAACCAACGCCCACTGCCCACATTTGGTAAATTTTTGCTATGTTGAGCCCGTACCTGTAATGGGCTTGTCCCACGGGCGATTTTTCAGTGGACTGCCAAGTTGCCTGCACTCGCCTGAAAAACGGGGAACTGGAATGGCGACTGTCAGAGTGGGACACACACACACAAACACACACAAACATATCGCAAAGGCGGGGACCAGGGCAAGCGGGGGAGCGCTGTCCCAAATTCACACGGTGCAAAGCTAAGGTGATACAGACACACACCGTGACAAACAGGAACGTTGGTGCTGCAATTAAGACGGCTAGCACAGTGTAAGGCAGTGACGTGCGGTGAGGGCAATGGCTGGGGAGGCACTGGCTAGTATCAGTGGCTTGGCCCTCCCTGTAATCGATCTCCCGGGGGAGAGAGAGGGGTGTAGCCGTGGCTGGAGGGGGGATAGAGAAGAGAGGGAGAGAGAGAGAGAAGAGAAGGAGAGAGAGAGGGGAGGGGGTTGTTTGTTGTGTTTGGTTGTTTGATTTTCTGTTGTTGTGTTTGGCTTTTCCTTTTTCTGTCTTTCTCTCTTTCTCTCTTTCTCTCTTTCTTGCTTCTCTCTTTCTCTCTTCGCTTTTCTCTGTGAAGCACCCCACAACTTTCTTCACAATTATACCTCGAGGTAATAATCTCTGGATTACTACCAATGCCATGTGCTGGTCAGAGTAGAAATAGGAGGATATTGCAGATGAATACGTGGCTTGAAAAATGGTGCAAGGACGAGGGATTCAAATTTCTATGGCGTTAGAACCAGTTCTGGGGGAGGTGGGACCAGTACAAACAGGACGGTCTGCACCTGGGCTGGAATGGAACCAATGTCCTTGAGGGAGTGTTTGCTAGTGCTGTCGGGGAGGATATAAACTAATGTGGCAGGGGGATGGGAGCATGAGCAGAGAGACAGAGGGGTGTAAAATGGGGGTAGAAGCAATAAGTAGCAAGGTGAAAAGTAAAAGTGGCAGGCAGACAAATCCAGGGCAAAAATCAAAAAGGGCCACTTTTCAACATCATTGTATAAGAGGTAAGAGTGCTGTAAAAACAAGCCTGAAGGCTTTGTGTCTCAATGCAAGGAGCATTCGTAATAAGGTGGATGAGTTGAATGTGCAGCTAGTTATTAATGAATATGATATAGTTGGGATCACGGAGACATGGCTCCAGGGTGACCAAGGCTGGGAGCTGAACATCCAGGGATATTCAATATTCAGGAGGGATAGACAGAGAGGAAAAGGAGGTGGGGTAGCGTTGCTGGTTAGAGAGGAGATTAACGGAATAGAAAAGAAGGACATTAGCTTGGAGGATGTGGAATCCATATGGGTAGAGCTGCGAAACACTAAGGGGTGGAAAACGGGGGTGCGAGTTGTGTACAGGCCACCTAACAGTAGTAGGGGAATTGGGGATGGCATCAAACAGGAAACTAGAAATACGTGCAACAAAGGTAAAACAGTTATAATGGGTGACTTCAATCTACATATAGATTGGGTGAATCAAATTGTCAAGGGTGCAGAGGAAGAGGATTTCTTGGAAGGTATGCGGGATAGTTTTCTAACCCAACATGTAGGGGAACCAATGAGTGAGGAGGCTATTCTAGACTGGGTATTGAGTAATGAGGAAGGGTTAGTTAGCAGTCTTGTTGTGCGTGGCCCCTTGGGCAAGAGTGACCATAATATGGTTGAGTTCTTCATTAGGATGGAGAGTGACATAGTTAATTCAGAAACAAGGGTTCTGAACTTAAAGAAAGGTAACTTTGAGGGTATGAGACGTGAATTGGCCAAGATAGACTGGCAATTGATTCTTAAAGGGTTGACGGTGGATATGCAATGGAAGGCATTTAAAGACTGCATGGATGAACTACAACAATTGTTCATCCCAGTTTGGCAAAATAATAAATCAGGGAAGGTACTGCATCTGTGGATAACAAGGGGAAATCAGGGAGATTATCAAAACAAAAGATGATGCATACAAATTAGCCAGAAAAGAGGACTGGGAGAAATTCAGTCTAGCAGAGGAAGACAAAGGGCTTAATTAGGAAAGGGAAAATAGATTATGAAAGAAAACTGGCAGGGAACATATAAACTGACTGCAAAAGTTTTTATAGATATGTGAAGAGAAAAAGATTAGTTAAAACAAATGTAGGTCCATTGCAGTCAGAAACGGGTGAATTGATCATAGGGAACAAGGACATGGCAGACCAATTGAATAACTACTTTGGTTCTGTCTTCACTAAGGAAGACATAAATAATCTGCTGGAAATAGCAGGGGACCGCGGGTCAAATGAGATGGAGGAACTGAGTGAAATCCAGGTGAGTCGGGAAGTGGTGTTAGGTAAATTGAATGGATTAAAGGGCCGATAAATCCCCAGGGCCAGATAGGTTGCATACCAGAGTACTTATGGAAGTAGCCCCAGAAATAGTGGATGCATTAGTGATAATTTTTCAAAACTCTTGAGAATCTGTAGTTCCTGAGGATTGCAGGGTAGCTAATAGTAACCCCTGTTTTAAAAAAGGTAGGGAGAGAGAAATCAGGGAATTACAGATCAGTTAGTCTAACATCGGTAGTGGGGAAAATGCTAGAGTCCGTTATTAAAGATGGGATAGCAGCACATTTGGAAAGTGGTGAAACCATTGTACAAAGTCAGCATGGATTTATGAAATGTAAATCACGTCTGACGAATCTGATAGAATTTTCATGGATGTAACTAGTATTGTAGATAAGGGAGAACCAGTGGATGTGTTATATCTGTACTTTCAGAATGCTTTCGACAAGGTCCCACATAAGAGATTAGTATGCAAAACTTAAAGCACACGGTATTAGGGGTTCAGTATTGATGTGGATAGAGAACTAGCTGGCAGACAGGAAGCAAAGAGTAGGAGTAAACGGGTCCTTTTTAGAATGGCAGGCAGTGACTAGTGGGGTACCGCAAGGCTCAGTGCTGGGACCCCAGCTATTTACAATATGACACGAAGCTGGGGGGCAGTGTTAGCTGTGAGGAGGATGCTAGGAGGCTGCAAGGTGACTTGGATAGGTTGGGTGAGTGGGCAAATGCATGGCAGATGCAGTATAATGTGGATAAATGTGAGGTTATCCACTTTGGTGGCAAAAACAGGAAAGTAGACTATTATCTGAATGGTGGCAGATTAGGAAAAATGGAGATGCAACGAGACCTGGGTGTCATAGTACACCAGTCATTGAAAGTAGGCATGCAGGTACAGCAGGCAGTGAAGAAAGTGAATGGTATGTTAGCATTCATAGCAAAAGGATTTGAGTATAGGAGCAGGGAGGTTCTACTGCAGTTGTACAGGGCCTTGGTGAGACCACACCTGCAGCATTGTGTACAGTTTTGGTCTCCTAATCTGAGGAAAGACATTCTTGCCATAGAGGGAGTACAGGTTCACCAGACTGATTCCTGGGATGGCCGGACTTTCATATGAAGAAAGACTGGATAGACTCGGCTTGAACTCGCTAGAATTTAGAAGATTGAGGGGGGATCTTATAGAAACTTACAAAATTCTTAAGGAATTGGACAGGCTAGATGCAGGAAGATTGTTCCCGATGTTGGGGAAGTCCAGAACAAGGGGTCACAGTTTAAGGATAAGGGGGAAGTCTTTTAGGACCGAGATGAGAAAAACATGTTTCACACAGAAAGCGGTGAATCTGTGGAATTCCGTGCCACAGAAGGTAGTTGAGGCCAGTTCATTGGCTATATTTAAGAGGGAGTTAGATGTGGCTCTTGTGGCTAAATGGATCAGGGGGGATGGAGAGAAGGCAGGTACAGGATACTGAGTTGGATGATCAGCCATGATCATATTTAATGGTGGTGCAGGTTCGAAGGGCTGAATAGCCTACTCCTGCACCTATTTTCTATGTTTC